>NC_058381.1:11276250-11612500 GCF_018350175.1 Felis catus
GCCCAAAGCAGAGGGCATTGGCACGTGCAAAGGTTCATGGGAACATACCCTGGTGGGTTGGGTCTCTCCTCCTCCACACACCAATTAACCCTGCCAAACAGGGCAGAAGCACTGAGGAACCTAAGTTCTTGCCTCTGGGGCCTTAGCTCCCCATCCAAGCCAAGGGACAGCTGTCCCCTGCTCCACTCTGAAGCACTGTCACCTAGATTCTGCTGCCACATTGTGGGCACAGGGAGAACTGCACCGGTGAGCACCCAGACACGTAGCTGGAGGACCCCTCACACCACCCAGTGGCTTCAACCCTGCCAGTAGGCCACAGCTCTTCAGTTTGGAGCCCCTTAATCTCTTGCTAATGCCAATGCCAATCTCTTAATGATTTCGACTTGTCCTCAACAACAGCAGCCTGAGGGATCCTAAGTCTGATCACGTCCTCTGCTCAAAACCCTCCCTTGGGAAGCCACTCACAAGAGCCAATTTTAAGTCAAATAAAATTTTTGGAATTTTTGTGATTCAGTTGTTAAGGTCATTATTGAGAATTATATAAAATCATGTTAAAAACAAAGGTAATATCCAGAACTGAGCAGTTCCTATTTTACAACATTCTGCCCATCTCTCTACACTTTCTTTTCCTTGCATCTGTTGTCTCTGTCTGGGGGAAATACTGTGCAATAGTGTGCTTCTTCTGTCCACCTCTTCACAACTCCATGTTCAATGACTTTATGTTGACAGCTTTCAATCAGCCACTACAGGAGTGTTTACACCATGGAAACTGGCAAACACCACAGATCAGGCTGGATTTGAGGACTTTCTAGACCAGTGCCATCCAATAGGGAGAGAATGCAAACCACATATGTAATTTCACATCTATGAGTAGCCAGATTTAAAACAGTAACAGGAAACAGGTGAAATTAAAGTGTATTTTATTTAACCCAGTATGTCCAAAATATTGTCATTTCAACATGTAATTAATATAAAGTAACTCAGGATTTATTTTACATTATTTTCATACTAACTTCAAATTCTGGTGTGTATTTGACACTTAAAGTACATCTCAGTTCAAACCAGCCACATTTCAAGTGTTCAACAAATTGTCCAGTGGCTGCTGTATTGGAGAGCACAGGTCTGGATTTAAGAAATCAATGGAGAAAATATTGATGATGGGGATTAAATTTTAATAGTGCTGAGGCTGAGAAATTTCAATCCAATTAATGTAATTTGTTCAAGGATGAGGAACCAGTAGGCCACGTTATCAAATTTAATGACAAACTTACTGGGAAGAGAGTGGTATAGTAGGCTGAACAGTGACCCCCAAAGATTTCGGGTCCTAATCCCTGGAACTTGCAAATTTTTGTACTTCACAGATGTGACTAAAGATTGTTACGTGGACAGGTTATTTTTGATTATCCAGGTGGGCCCCAAATCCAGTCATTAGTGTCCTAATGAGGGATAGGCAGAGTGGGATTTGGTACACACGGAAGGGGCAGCCACGTGACCACAGAGGCAGAGGCAGGAGTCCTGTGGCCACAATCCAGCAATGTCAACAGCCATCAGAAACTAACTGTTAGACGCAAGGACTAGAGTCTCCACCAGAAGGAGCATGGTTTGAATCGTGATCTCAGCCCAGTGACAGGGATTTTGGCTTTCAGACATTCAAACTGTAAGAAAATAAATTTCTGATGTTTTAGCCACCAAGTCTGTGGTAATTCGTTACAGGAGCCCTGGGAAACTAATATCAGCAGATGGGCTACAACTCCATTCGCCATATATCATGGTTGAATTACAACCACAAGTAGGCTACAAATACAAGAATTCAAAAAGATCAACAAAAGCATTCTGTGAAGAACACTTGGCTATGCAGAACTTATAGTGTACTGTATATCTTATTATTTGTATTTTCTATGCTATACCTCTTTTAGGTCAGCACAATTTAGAATAGCCCTGTGTGTGTGTGAGAGAGAGAGAGAGAGATACCAGATCTGTCTTGTATCCTCAGCACCCAACACAGAACCTTGCACATAGTAGGACACTGAAATGTTCTGAATGAATGAAGGAGACTTTGGGCCTCAATTTCCCCCCAGTTCAGTAGGGTTAGGGGAATGGAATGGGCTCCTCAGGAAGGCAGGGCTGGTGCCAGATGCTGTTAGAGCACCTACCATGGGCAAGACTGGGCTGGAGGCAGTCAGATTCAGGGAGTCAGGTACGGGGGACCCCCAAGGGCTTGGGGACTACTCAGAAAAATAGCTTAGTCTAGAGACAGGGTGTCTTGGAACTGCTGTGCAGAGACTGAAGCCAATGATACAGCAGGACCTGTTAGGGCTAGAGCCCCTTCCTGCAGCCTCTCCTGTCCCTCATTCCTGCACAGCAAAGGGCCTTTTTCCTTCAGGGACTAGAAAGAGCCCGAGTGTGGTTTTGTCACAGTTACAGTAGAGTCCCAGCTCCCCAGCCCTCCACATAAGCCCCCCATTTTTTGCCGGAGTCAGGGGCCTGGGCAGAAAGTGGAAGATGCCCTGCTTTGCCACATAGTCTGGAGGACTCTGAGCAAGTCCTTCTCCCTCTCAGCTCCACTGCCTCCTCTCTGGGGCAACCATGGCCCCGCCCACCCTGCCCAGTGGCTACCCCTGCAGGTCCAACTAGTCACAGACCATACGGAGGCTCTACCTCACTGTCCTTCATATCCTCTCACCAATTTGTAGGACTAAGCCCTAGCTGGTCACTTGCCCCCTCTAGATTCTCTCTTCTCTCTTAAATGGATAGTTAAGGGACTTGCCGGGTCTCTATTGCAAGAATTTGGCCAGACTGGTTTGGGCACTGGCAGTGCATGAGGGAGACTCCAGACTAAAGCTGACCAGAATCTGGCAGCCAGGACCGGGATCTGGAGGGACTAAAAACCCTCTGGGCCGAACCCCAGTCCACCTAAACACGTCAGCCTCATGCCTGTATCTGTATCCCACAATTCTGTAGTACATCTTGAAAGCAGGGACCAGAAGCGTTTTGCTTACTATTGCGGCCACAGGGAGAGCTTGGCCAAAATACAGAAGAACCCAAGAAGTGTTTAATGAGCAAAACCACTTGCCTACCTTTTACAAAGGCCAGGCTCTCCCCATGCTCACGTTGTCCCTCCTTCACTGGCACACAGCCTGTCTGATCACGCCCAGGAGGAAGGGCTTCAGAACTCAGCAAGGTGTGATCCTGGTTCCTGTAGGCCCACGGCGTCCTGGGCACCTGGACACACGGTCCATCCTCCTTGGAGTAGGAGAGAGGGCAGCAGGCAGAGGGCAAAACCACCTGCAGCCCTCAGCCCTACTGTCTCCTGTGGGGCCCTCCCTGGTAGGCAATGAACGCTGGCCTCCCCAGCCCAGGTTCAGAGTTAAGGAGAAAATAAAGGGATTAAGGAAGCACCAAGTCCTCTCTTATGACAGTATCAGACAACTGTTTCAAAATATATTAGATTTGGTTTTTATTGTAGAGCACACATATCAGGGCAAAGTGCTGCACACACAACTACAAATCATTTTTGGGAAAAAAGCTGTAAAAAAAATAAAACTGCAACTGCTTTAGTTATGCAGTCCCGACTTGAATCCACGCTGGCAAAGGAGTTCTGGCCCCTGAGAAGGGCTTCTCGATGGTGGCTGCCCCAGATTTCTGCAGCCTCAGGCCTGGGCCTCTGTAAGACAGGGCACAGGGCCCCTGGGGTGGTGGCAACCTGGGTACTGGGAGGGCCTCTGCTCTCAGCAGGCCTGGGGCTTGGCCCTGGCTGGCAAGGAGACATTCCTAATGAATCTACATCATCAGAACCTTGCAGCCTTTGAGGATCTGAGTAGGTAGAAACTGCCAAAGACTTTATTTTTTCCTTTTATTATTTCTTAAAAGCCCCTTCCCAGCTCCCACGCCCCTGAGGCAGAGGAGGCACCAACCCAGTCTGCAGTCCTGAGCTCTGGCCTTGGATGCATGCTACAGGCAGACGGGGGGGGGTGAGGGGGGGGTGGGCGCCTTCCTATGGAGATGACACGGAGAGAAGGCCCAAGCTGGCCAATGTAGGAGAATGGAAAGGGTTAGGAAAAAGCCAGGAGACCAAAGGAAAAAATAAAAACTCAAAAACAAAAGAAAACAAAAACCCTACCACACACCACAACAATTTTCCATACCCCAAATGCTAGACTTGGAAGGACACCAGTCCCTCTAGCTAGAAACAATTCCTAAAACTGCCCCGACATGGGAAGTCTAACTGTTCCGTACAATCACACGCATATGCTTGAAAGGAGCAACCCACCAAAGAGGCGTGCCCTCAGCAAGAAAGGTCAGGACCACTGTAGCCAGCCCCTCGGCAGCCCAGGGACCTGTGGGCAGAGCAGGCCAATGGGCGTGGAGGAAGCCCGGGGTCTCAGCCAATAACTTTGGGGTGGCACATGACTGCTGAAACCTCCACCCAGTCATTCTGAACAACTCTGCCGCAGGAGGAAGAGGGGGTTCGCGTGAGCTTCCAGGGCCTGGAGAGCGGGTGAGAGGTGGGAGGACAGCAGGCCTCCCGCAGAACCAGCAAGGAGCACGAGACCTCAACCCAGCACGCAGACATCAGTGGGAGGAGAAGGGGCAGAAGACTGAATTTCATTTACAACACTGAGAAGATTTACATTTAAAGCAAAACAAGAATTTTCTTAACCAAAACATTTTGTTGTTTTTAAATAAACCCAGCCTGACACAGCCCCACTTGAGGACAGCTGCCCCTCACACCTCTACTGGCCACTCCGGCGTGAGCTTCTGTCCTCTACAGATGCCAACAGCCTTTCCATTTTGGAGGAAAACCAAGAACATGAGAATCAGGTCCCAACCAATTCTGTTCTTCAGCCTTAACAGGCAGCAAACCCAAGGAAAAAAATGTAAGGATCAAAAAACAAAAAATGAAAAATAAAAACAAAAACCAAAAAACCGAAACGAAACAAAAGGAGAGGGCAGCTACGTGAGGATCAACCAGAGTTCCCAGGAGGGCGCGGCAGGCTTCAGTGCCTCCGCATCTTCACCTTTCGGGCGGGGCTGCCTGCTGCCTCCGAGCAGTCCTCCCCAGACTCATAGGACTTGCGCCAGTAGTTCTCAGAGCTGAAGCTACTCCTCCGACGGTGTGTGGGCAGCAGCACCGAGCGCCGGTTCTCTTCCTTGTCCATTTCCAGGATCCGAGGCCTGCGAGGAAAGGGGTGGATGCAAGCGTTACCTCACACCCACCTCTGTGTCTGGGTGGAGCCCTCACCATCTGTGGGACGGCTCACCCAGCTGGGTGGTTCTGTGTGAGGGGCAGTACTGGCAGAAGTACTGGCAGAAGTACTGGCACTGTCTCTGTGCCCAAGAAGTGCAGTGGCCACACCCAGTCTTTGAAACACCTTTCAATCACCCCGTGGGGCCTGACTCTGTCCAGTACCCTAGGACACCACCATGGCTGAGACGCCAGACGCCAGAGAGGTGGTGGCCTTCCCTACCGCAGCCTCTTAGACCCTGCACAGTCCTGCCATCACCTCCACTTCTCAGTCCCCGTTTGCATCACCACGTAGCTCCTGCCCACCCCTACTCTGCTCACCGACTCCACTAGGCCCTGAAACCAACAAGCTCCTTCTGCCTCACCGTTTCAGCCCAGTACTTCTGGTCTAGACCGGCCTTTGCACACGGCTTTCTCATTCTTCTCATCTCAAACACTTCCCCAGAAACCTTCCTGAATCGTTCTGAAATAGGTCCCTGTCCCTGGTCTACTATCTTTCAAGTCCCAAGCTTTCCTTCTAACATTTAAATACAACCACAAAAGCATTTGGGCAGACTGAATAAGGGAAGTCATGGGAAGGCCACGAAGCGTTCCCACTTCTCAGAATCTCGGCCCAATCCCTTCTCTCTGTGGGGTACACGTAGTTGGTCACAGGTTAGGTGGGAATACCACCAATGCCACTGTCCTAGAGGAGGCAGGCATAAATCTCAGAAAGGTGAACAATGCCAGACTCCTAAGCAGCTGACCCAGGCTTCCCCACCCATCTCACTCTGCAGCCAGGCCAGGGGGCTGCTTTGCTGGCCTTTGTGGAAGGTTTTAGGCTGAGTACCTGTGGGCAGCATCGGGGTCTGCCTTGCGATGGGACCGCTTAGGCTTCAGAGCAAGGTCTCTGTTATTTCCTGATAGACGATCTGAAGCATAGCTGGGTGGTAACACGGAGCTGCTCAGGGACTTTGTTTCCAACCGGGGTGCGTCTAGTCTTGTCCTGCAAAGGAAACACGCATGTGGTTATCAGTGGGACTCTGGGGAGGGTATGGGCCCCATCAAACCAATTCTCTCTTTGGCCAGAGGGGGGGGGTGGGCAGCAGTCTCTACTCTGTGCCTCTGTCTCCTCGTGGTTCAACTAGGTCTGGCTGACTTGCAAAGACCCTCCATCTTAAGTTCGGGCTTAGGAACAGGACAGGAACACTTTTATGTGGAAACCTCTAATGATAGGGATCCGCTGCCCCAGGGGAAAGATCCAGGGCTCTCTCTCAGATGGACAAGGCAGCCCCGCTCACCCTACTCAGGCCCAGAGGGTTCTCTAAGGGCATCTACTCCACCTGCCAGAGTACTGAGGACCCTAAAATACTCTAGCAGATGTCTTCATCCTTCCCGGAGATACCAAGACAGGAAGGAAAGTTCCCCTGGTCTGAGCCTATGGAAGGAAAAAGAGACTCTCCTACACTCTCACACAGGAACACTAAGACTGTGGCAGAGCCAAGAGAGCCCAGGCCCAACTTAACATTCACACACTTGGCTCTGGTCCTACCACAGCCACCTGGCAGCTTTTGCTGGTTACAGGATGCTGACCAATCCAAGGCCAGGGGGCTTTTGAAGGCAAAGTCCCCAGCTAGCACAGAGTGTGAGTTTCAAGAAACACACTATCTAATACAAGGAGAACATGCACGTATGGATGGGGAAGACAGTGATGGGGGAGAGAGATGAGGAAGAGAGATATGGGGAAGAAGGAGATGGAGAAGGTGGGCAGGGAGGTAGTCCAGGGCAGTGATCTGAGTCCTTTACGAAGCCACGCTAGGAGGAAGCTAGCCTGGGAAACTTCAAAGAAGCCCTGAGGCTTCTTGGGTGATACAGAGAAGGCTGGCAAGTCAGGCTGGTGGCAGCAAGGGACAGGAGGAAGCCTGGGGTAGGGAGTGATGGGGACACATGTGGTAGAAGGCCTTGAGGCACCATTCCCAGAGGCAGCTGTGCACAACGTAGTCACCTGGTTCTGAGGAACGTGCTGTGGTCAGGGCAGAGCATCCTCACAATAACACTGCAGGCAAGACAGCAGGAGGGAAATCCAAGAGCTGCCCTGGCCTAAGCCACATGGTGTTCTTGGTAACAATTGTACCCAAACCCCACAGGTCCCCCTACCTACTCCCACTGGCTGGCCTGCTGTAAATAGATGAGGAAAACTAGGTCGGAAAGGTGATGAGTCACAGGTCCTGGAAATCATGGGGAAAAGGTTTAAGCCCAGGTGGGACGCCAAGCCTGACAAGCCGGAACCATAGGGCTTTGACCCTAGGCAGGGGCCTTTCTCTTGAGGCCAGCAGGGGGCGCCTTCTAGCTGGGAACCAATGTTCTAACACCCTTAGGCCCAAAGTGGTAGGCAGGCAGGACTACTTTCCCTGCCCCTTTGCTTTGGCCTCATGGACCGGGAAGCCAGAGTGGTCCATCTGTACTGACAGGCTCACCAGTCTCAGCCTCCACTCTGGGCACTCTAGGCTCAGGGAAGCAGGACCTACCTAGAAACAAAAGGAAGAAGATGCAGCACTAATGGTGCCTCTTAGAATCCAGGCTAGTAGTCACCCCTTTCTGGGCCTACTTCTCCATCTAAGCAAAAGAGGGAGAAATGCGGCTGGCCCTAGGAACTCTTTCAGTTCTTAAGGCTCTAGAAACCAAGTGGCCTCCTCCAAGGCTAAGATTCTTGAGAGGAGTACCAGGAAGAGGTGGTGCTAGGCAACACCCAGACATGAGGGTGGGAATTAAAATCACCAGAGTCCCCAAGGACCTCTTCTTTACCAGGTCAGGCCTCCCCCCACCTTCCCCTACCCCCCACCTCAACCCTCCCCACTGAGAGGTCCAGGTGGCAGAGATCAGACCAAATGAGACACTGGCCATTAAACTTGGCTTAGAGTATTCTAAGCATGTGAAGCTTTATGGAGTAAAGTCCCCCTCTGGCCCTATGGAGCTACTTCGAACACTAAGACCCCTCAGGTACCAGGAGCACATGCTCAGGACAGGAAAACCCCTGCAGGATGAAAAAGCCCCAACAAAGCTCTGGTGGGCAAGGTTTAGCACCCTGCAGTTGTTTCCTCAGGTAAGTGAGGGATGGCAAGGAAACCAAGAGCAGGGCCACCAAACACAGCCTGGCCTGCACACCTCTGAGGTTGGAAAACACGAGCACATCCTGCCACGCAGGCACAGCTGGCACACACCGGTCCCTGGAGGGGCCTCCACCCTTCCTGAGCTGCCTTCTTGGGCGGCCTGTCTGCGCAGCCAGGGACAGTGGTGGTGGCCTCTCACCATCGCTGCAGGACCACTGGAGAGGCTAGGGAGACAGGTGGGACCAGATGAGACTAGAAAGGCCAAGGACATGGACCGGCTCTGCTTCTAACTGCCTGAAGGAGGGGAAGAGAGTTGTTCCTTGTACATGATAGTTCCGCTGCCGTCAGGAGGCACCCTCGAAGAAGGGTTAGTAAGAGGTGACCCTACCAAAAACCTTGCCTCCTGGACCCACCTGGGGACATAAAAGTGTCTGGGGCCCTAAAGTGCTCCTGACACATCCCCTGGGGCTGTTACAAGTACATTTCAGAACAGCTGGAGAAGTTCTTGCCCTCCCTCCACTCCCAAAGAGCTACAATCCTGCAGGAAGCCAGGACAGAATAAGATCCCAAATGCAGAGCCCACTGGTAGCTTCATTTCTGAGCACATCCCTCTTAAAAGGCAGCTAACTTCCAAGAAGCACCCTAGGTCCCTCAGGATTCAGCAAACAGATCCATAAACTTGAAGGCAGGAAGCCCAATTCTAGCAGTAAGGGCTAGGCCTGGGCCTCCTCAGGTGGCAAGAGGAATGGAGACTTGCCTTGTAGATCTGAGTCGATATCCAGGGGTTACAGTTACAGCAAGGTACCCCAGGTAAGTGAGGTCACCCACGTGTCGGGACAGCCCTCAGGACAAAACAGGGATTGAGTCCAGGTACAGATAAAGCCAAAACAAAGGGAGGATGACAGCATTAGTGTTAACACATTAACACGTGACCTAAAGGGAAGGAGGGAGTTGACTGTCCCAGGAGCTCCCCTCCTATTCCTTTATCAATCACTGAATGAATACTCCAGAGAAGCCACTGAGGAGGATTATTTCCACTGTGGGGATGGGGAAGCAATGCTAAATCAGAGACCAAATCACTGGCCTAAGTCACACAGCTACCATCCCATTATGGCCTCTGAAGCCCAGGTGGGCTCTCTGTACTACGGCAGAGAGCAGAGAGCTGGCCAGGCTGACCACCATTTCTGGGAGAACAGCAACCAGTCTGCACCTCAGGCCTGGATGCCAACCATCCCACAACTTCTGGCTCCACCCTCATGCCAAGCACCCCTGTGCTTTGTACAAAGTGGGACTTTCCCATGGGAGTGAAGAGGCAGGCAGCAGGCCTGAGTGCCCCCTTGTCTACTAAGTGATCGGGGGCCTCTAGGTCTAAGCTCTAGCACCTCTGAGAATCAGATTCCCACACAACCCCAACCTGTACCATTGTCTCTCTGGCAACAGTACCCACCCCCCATCTTCCACCAACCTCCCTCCAACATCACACTTCACTCCCCACAAAGTAGCTCTGAGACAGGTGTAGAAGCCTGCTATGGTCAGGAGGGCCTAAAAGGCACAGGAGGCGTATATCCTGAAGAAAGGGGCTCCATACCCAGGCCTGCAAGATAACCAGGTCCCAAAGACCTCTCCAAATCATTCAGTCTAATGACCAACATGTCACACCACATACTTGCAACCCAGAGCTCCAGGAGCCAGGGACCCCCAGGTGACAGACAGACAAAGGGGCCAGCATCATGGGTGATTAGGAATCCCCTTGTTCAAGCCTAGTAAGCCTTGATATCATCCTCTAGGACACCAGACAACCAGACAACAAGCTTGCTTTCCCAGCCTGGGCCAGTGAATGACATATTTCCAGGTTTCCCTCTCCTCCCACTCTCTGGGCCTCTGTTCACACCTTACTTCGAATAAACAGTCTTCTTCATCTCCTACCCTTGCTTCATCAAAATCAGAGGGGAAGTATGGTGAGAAAGGGGCTAGAAGAAGCAGACACAGCATTCTTGAATTTAACCATCCCTAGCACCACTGCTGCCCCAATTTACAGGTGAGAACACAGAACTCAGATAACCAACCTATATTCAGTGAGGAAGGGGTAGAGCCAGGCCAGGAGCCTAAGCCAGTTTCATGCCCAGGTGGTCTTAGCGCCCCCTCCCCCCCTCCCCACTGTTCCTTGTGCAGGATATACACACATAGACACACACACACTCACTGGACCAGGAAACAAAAGTGGGTTAACCCTTGGACCAGGGGACATGAATCATGGAGATAGAAGCCACAGCTTGGGTCTTGGTGGGGGCAATGTCCCAGGCCTAGTCAGGGAAACCTAGAGCTAGCCACCCCTCCCCATGCCCAGAGGGACAAAGCCCAGAACGAACCCTCCATTCTCACCCTCCACTCACACACACAGAATCTCACATTTGGACCACTCTGTTTTCCCGGACAGTCTCTCCCTGACCCCTGGACCCCTTGGCCTGAATGACCAAATAAACCGTTTAGCTCACTCAACCTCCTACAAACAGTCTCTCTCATGCAAACCCCACACTCCACTGCTTACTGGCACACACCAGCCTTGGTTAACATTTGGCAAATAAACCTCTAGATGTTCTTCCCAGCTTCAACCCACTCTAAGCCGAGCTCACTTGACCAAAAGCAAAGAAGTGGGTTATTTACAGTCTTGAGCCACTTTATCTGATTGACTGGAGAACCATGCAGGAATACAAGTCTTGTAGGCAGATTTGGGACAGCTGTGGGTACCTTCTGTAGACCAAGGGACTGGATGCCCTGGCCACCAAATGGAAAGCCCTGAAGGCCCACAAGCCATCTCCTGATGATCAAGAGTTGATCTAAGAATTCCTTCCCACACTACCCCTCAACTACAGAGAGCCTCTATACTTCCTGCCTTCTAGCCATTTTTGCCTGCCCAGCAATTTCTAGCTTAGGAGCCAGATCTACCAATCCTGTCCCAACCCACCCCCGCATCCCACTAAGCTGGATTTAATTTTTTAATTAAAAAAAAAAATTTTTTTTTTTTTTTTTTTTTTTTTTTTTTTGCTGGGTCCCAGCAGACCTACTTTGTGCTTTTAAGACAATGCTTACTTTGCTTGTGGTGTAATGGCATGCAAAATGCCAGCCTATTATATATCAGCAGACCCAAGTACAAGGCCTTACTCAGCCATTTATGGTTGTGACCCCAACAGACTATAACACTAAGCTGCAGCCCATGGATTCCACTCATGTGGAAGCTCTCAGGTGGTCACTCCCAGCCTCCCAGTCCTCCCCGTGAGAAACGATAGTACCACTCACATAAAGACTTGGCACCAATCCCATTCAAAGGTGCTGCATTTTGTTGAGCCAAAAAGCACCTGGTGGCCAACCACCCATTTCCCACCATGAGGCCTTTAAAAGGACTGTCCCAGCTCTGACTCACCTGAGCTGGTGACAGAGCCCCCCACCAGGCTCTCCCACAACAGCCTGTGCAATTGTTATCCAAACTGAAGAGAAGGCAGGACTGGCTCCATCCCCCGTGCTTCCGAGAAGCAGGGCCAGGATGCTCCCCTTTTCATCTTGTCACCTACTTGTCCTTTTCCAAGACAAGCCTATACAGCTACTCTGGAGCTGCTCCTCATTCACCTGAATTGTCCTCCTCTGGTACTTCCTCTGGGCCAGGCCTCAATGCTGGGCCCGGATGACAGGGATCTCCCACCCCCACAGAATGCAGATTTTGGAAAATCACAACAGCAAGCATATGGGCTATAACAGTCTACAGCGGCGGGGAGGTGCACTGAGAGAGCTGCAGGTATGTGTATGAGGCTTCCTGCATGTCAAAACAGTTAATACCTGAGCCTCGAAAGATGGCTAGGTTAACCAACTTTTAGCATATGCACATGGGTCATTTGCAGGGTAGGAGGAGGACGATAGATGAACATGTTAGATGGGATCAAACTGCTGCAAGAGCCCAGGATGCAAGTCCGTGGGCCATACTAAGAACTGCAAGTACGTTAATATAAGTGAAAACTCCAAGAAATTAGGCTGGGTGGATAGGCAAAGCCCAACAAGGATTTTACCCTGGGACTCTCATCTGGTCACCTGAGTTGGCTCCCTAAAGTTGGGCACTACTCTAGCTCAGCTGCCCTGGGGGAGCTGGGGGCTACCCTCCCACTCCTCTCCAGCCCCCTCATACCAAAGCTCTGTGCTTCTGCTCTCTAGCCCAGTCTATGGCGGACTCCTGGGCCCATTCAAGTCAAAAGGTCAAAGAGTACCAGTCACCCACAACAGTCATTCTCCAAGGTCAGACCACTGCCAGGGGCCCCACTGGCCAAAGAGCTTCCAGGAGGACCTGTTAACTCCGTAGGCTCCCTAGCTCCCCTGAGACACATCTGACTCAGCCAACCTGGGATGGCAGCCTGGTAAGTCAAGCATGGAAGCCATCATTCAAAAGGAAAGAAACAGCTGGAAGAATGACCTCCAGCTATGGCTACTTCCATGTGTACCTCTGGTGAAGATTTCCTGGGGATAAGCTACTATGAGGCTTGGAAGAGCACCTGGCAAGTTGCTGCTCTGGTGTTACATCACTCTGGGAGTTCCTCTCCAAGTACCTGGCCTAGGTGGATCACTTGTCCCAGCCTAAGAAGAAATGAATGCATAGAAGAGGCCAGAAGGGAGCTACACTCTGGGCTCCATCACTTCTATGTTCTGGGTTTTGGCCTATGCTGGGAACCACAGGAAAAGAAAGCAAAAAGGCAGATAAAAACCCTTTTTCTAATGAATTCCCGGAATATTCTTAGGCTAGAGGGGAGATGCTGCCAGCTCCCAAACAGACCCATGTCTGGAGCTGTCACATGTGCCTGGTGCTCTGCAGGCACCATAGGCTTGTCAGTTTTGACTTGACAAAATGGCAGAGCCATGCCAAAGAGACTTCATCACCACATTATTCTGGAGTTCTGAACCCAAAGGGCCAAGATGCTCAAGTTATAGACTGAAGTTAAAAAGATGGCTCAGTCTGTTAAGCATTCAACTTCAGTTCAGGGGAGATCCACAGTTCAGAGGTTCGAGTCCCGCGTTGGGCTCTGCGTAAAAAGCTCGGGGCCTGGGGCCTGCTTCGGATTCTGTCTCCCTCTCTCTCTGCCCCTCCCCCACTTGCATGCTCTGTCTCTCAAAAATAAAAATAAAACAAAACAAAAAGATGGCAAGCCAGAAAGTAAAGACATAGTTCAAAACAAAATAAAACAAAACAAAATGTGGGGCACCTGGGGGGCACAGTTGGTTAAACATCCAACTCTATCTCAGCTCAGGTCATGAGTTCATGAGTTCTACCTGTATATCAAGCTCTGTACTGATGGAGTGGAGTCTACTTGGGATTCTGTCTCTCCTTCTCTCTGCCCCTTCCGTGCTTGTGCGTGTGCACTCTCAAAATAAATAAACTAAAAAAAAAAAAAAAAAAAGGAACACAACTCCTAAAGCCCCAAGCTGGAGTAATTTGAGCATAAAGCAAATACCCGTAAATCTATATGGGTATAAGTAAACGAATAAAGAAAAAGAAATATACAAATAAGAGAGAAGAAACAAAATCTTCCTGCAGAAGAATTCCAAATAACTTGTGTAGCGATTCCCCCCCAAGGGAGGTGGAGCTAACTCCTCACTCCTTATTCATGGGCTGCAGGTGGTGACTTCCCTCCTGAGACAGGGGAAATACTGACTTTAGAGTGCAGAGAACCGGCGAACACAGCCTCAGCCAGATGTGCGAGGTCAACATCAACAGCGATTAAGTCCTATGCCCTCGATAGAACATGAAGAGAACGGGGCTTTACCTCTGTAGATTCTCTCCCCCAAAACCCTAACCCCAATCTAACCATGAAAAAATGGTTAAATTCTAATTGAGAGATATTCTACAAAATACCTGGCTAGTCTGTTATCACGAATAAGTTTAAGAAACAGTCATAGCCAAGAAGAGCGTAAGGTGACATGACAACTAAACGTAACGTGGCACCCTGGAACAGAAAAGTTATACTACGAAAAAACTAAGGAAATCTGAATAAAGTAGGATTTTATTAAAGTATCAATACTGCTTTTTTGACTGCAATGAACATATCGTACTAATGTAAGATGGTAACGACAGAAACAGTAGTATGAGGAGACTCGCAAAGAGACTCTACTACGTTTACAATTTTCTGTAAATCTAAAGCTATTCTAAAAAATTGTACTTAAAAAAAAGACAGTAAGCTATAAGACATCGTGTTCCAGCCGGGGGGGGGGGGGGGGGGTGTCCAAGCACTGGTTCTGCTTTCCTCACTGATGTCTGTACAACCCTGGACAATCATCTAGCCTCTCAGGACCCCGCTTTAAAGACAGACTTGTCTTGACCCAGCATCTGCTTAGCTCAGTCCATTCACATACCTCACGAGCAGAGAAAAAGAAGCACTGAAGAGGCCAGGTCAGTACATCCCTGACTCCCTGGCCAGAGAGGAGGGACAGTCACAAGCTATGTGAAGGCTGAACACTACAGCCTAATGCCCCACCTTTGTTTTCTCTTCTCACTCCCTGCTCCTCCTAGAAGTGAAAACCCAGGCATTTTTAAATCAGGCTGCTAAGGCGCAGTCTAAAAATAACCAGCAAGAGCACATGTGACAAATCAGAACCAAGGAGATGGGGAAAAAAGAGGCGGAGGGAAGGTCTGGAAGAGGGGTCCCCAAATAAGACTATGCCTATAAACACTGGGAGCATGTGCTTTTGCTCAATCCCCGACTCCCAAGTTAAGCAGCCACAGAGCTTAATTTTCCAATGAAAAAAACCAAAACAGCTTTTTCCTCACAGAATTAAAAAAGTATGAAACCTTATAGCCTTTTCCTCTCCCAGGCTTCATGCTGCCATGCTACTGATAAAGAGGAGCCAAGTTCTAAGGGAAACCAGACCTACATCTCCAGACAGGCCTGCAGGTGCCAGACAACGGGACACTTACTTCCTGAGGATGATGACCGCTCTGCGCTCCTTGATGTCCTGAGGCCGTATGCAGTGAGTGATTTCATCAGCAGCATATCCACTGAAAATAAACACAGAGCATATGAGCTTGGAAAGTGAACAGACAACCAAAGTTCCTACAGGGTAAAGAGACAGAAATATGGTCCAGATCTTAATAGACACCTCTACCCTATTATTTTGAGAGGTTCAAGGATCTACATGGAAAGGGAAATAACCTCATAGGCTCTAGCATGATCCACTCAAGAACAAAACCTGGGATGAGGCAAAGGCAGGCTTTGAGGCAGACACCAAAGCAGGAATCTCCCACACAAGCTAGTAGCCCTTCTTTTAAAGGACTCCCAAGACGGTACACCTTTAGTCACTTTGGAGGCAGCGAGAGTGACTCAGGCCAGACCTTGGTGAAAAGACAAAGTGCATCTCCTCCGCTTCTTCCCTCCCTTCCCCCTACCTTTAGGCATGAAGAGGAAGCCAAGGAAGACACTGACAGCCCTGAGTCACCAAAGAGAACCAAGGCTGCAATGTTCAAAAAGAGAATTTGTGTACTTGAAAACAAGCTTTCAAAAACCTCCATTTGGGGGGATCCAAAAATCTTGAAGACAGCTGTGTTTGGGATATTTTAAGAATTCCCATCACACTCAAATATCTATTTATTTTCACCAAGTTACACAATTTTTAAAACTGCTTAGACCAATGAATGTGGGTAGATGACTGTCCTCTTCACAGCTAACATCTTTCCGATTTGAAACCCTGGAAGCAAACTCAGCATCCTGAGCCTCCTCACATGCCCTCACCCAGAGGCACTCCCACCCCAAGTTCGTCTGCCGAGCTGAGGCAGCTCTACACAGCCAGACACATGCTCAGGCACAGGCCTAGTGGGAGGTGAACACATTCTTAGCCTGCTCTTGCTCAGCATCCCCCTGGGCCCCCCAGACCACAAATTTTCCTTTCCATGGTTGTAACCAGCTCTCTTAAGGGCAGCTATAAAGACACCTGTATAGCTGTCAGAAAGACTGCAGGCCAGGAAAGAACTCCTCAAAATGGCCAGACTGCCGCAATGTGGGCAAGAACTAGAAGACAAAAAAAAAAAAAAAAAAAGAAGAAGAAGAAGAGGGAAATCCCTCTGATTTGAGGCCATGCTGGGAAGAGACACAGAATCTTTATCTTAAATATTTCCCCTCCAAGCTCCTCCTAGGCCAGAGGTTTCGAGGGTTTTTTTTTTTTGTGAACACCAGTCCTAGGAGAGACTATGGACAAACATCCACAGTCAAATCAGTTTGAAAAATATTGAAGAGTTTAGTATGTTAAAGAATCTGAGAATTACTACAGCAAAAGAATCTGCTGACTTTGTTTAACTGAGCACTGACCAAGAACCTTCTCTCAAATAACACCTATTAATATCTGTAGGCCTACAGAAATGCCACAGGGAGGAGCTGAAGAGACCCAAATTAAAACCTGAGTTTTGTCACCTTCTAGGCTTTGTGACCTTAGTGAAGTCACTTGCTGGGCCTAAATCTGTTTCTTCATCTGTAATAAGGACAGCAGGTTTCGGGTGTTCACTTTGTTATGCTTTAATACTTAAGTATTCTTTTATGACTACTAATAACAACAAGATTTATTTTTTTTTAATTTTTTGAGAGAAAGAGAGTGTGTGCAAGCAAGGAGAGGGGAAGAGGAACAGAAGGAGAGGGAGAATTCCAAGCAGGCTCCAAGTTCAGCACAGAACCCGTTGTCGGGTTCGATCTCATGACTGTGGGATCAGGACCTGAGCCGAAATCAAGAACTGATTGCTTAACCAACTGAGCCACCTAGGTGCCCCAACAATAACAAGATTTTAAAGGGGTGGACAGAATTAGAATTCCCTTCCAGGCAGAATTAGAGTTGTAGGACCACGTGGTTGGCACCCCTGGAAGCTGTAGGGCTGCTGTGAGAATTAAGTTGGATAATGCAGTGTGCCTGGCACTGCACTCCCATTTACCAAGCACGTGACCCAAGACAGAGGGCCCTGGACCACCCTGGGGCAAGCTAGAGACTTGGGCTCAGCACCTGCCAAGGAAATGTGATCTGGGTTCCTTTTGCAGGGATATGCCAGCAGAAGAGGCCTCATGGGTCCCATTCCAGGGCTAGGAGTTCCAGAGCTTGTCCTAGGCTCCTGTCACTCCACATTTGAAGAATGCAACTGTGGGCTGCAAGACTGTTCTGTATAAACACAGGACATCCCCAGAAAGAACTAAGTCCAATTCTCCAAAGGTAATCCAAGGCACATTTTTTTTTTTAAGTTTGTTTATTTACAGAATGAATGAATGAATGAATGAATGAATGAATGAATGAATGAATATGGAGCAGGTTCTGCACTGTCAATGCAGAGCCCAACATGGGGCTTGAACTCCCGGAACTGTGAGATCATGACCTGAGCTGAAATCAAGAGTCGGACACTCAATCAATCGACTGAGTCACCCAGCTGCCCTCAAGGCACATTTCTAAGGCCTGAGCCTACAGTACTGGCCACAGGCAACCTACTGTTAACAAGCATCAGTCCATTTGACGTGGCTATAGGCACCTGGGGTCCTCACCTCCCATCTTCAACGAAGAACCATTTCCCTTAACGCAAAAGGAGCAAAACCAGACGTTTGTCACACCTTAACTGCCCCCAACCTCCCAAAGGGCTCCAGGATGAAGAGTAAGCCATGCCAGAATTCTGCCACTGAGTTCAGGCCTCAGAGGAACTAGTATGGAAAGAGGACTATACAGGCCCCCAGAAATGACCATGGCACTGAACGCACCTGAATGGCTCATTAGCACCGGTCTTCTAGAACTTCCTGGCAGCTGTGACATAGCCCACTGACCCATCCTCAGCACCTCAGGCTCCTCTGGGAGCAGGAGGCTGTAAGTCCTGGCCAAGAGAAGCTCTTCTGGTTAAACTTCAGCAGAAAGTGTCCAACAAAGACCACAGAAGATTATTCACTGCTAAGGAACCTACAAGAGAAACTGTCTGAAAGTCCCAATCTGCCAGCTTGAAACTTAATATGCTCTGGGTCCAGCCCTACCCTTGGCATGAAGAAAAGTTCCAGTGCCTCCTGCTCTTTTGTTTTCACAGGGAAGGGAGAAGAGGAAATACTTCATGCTGGTCAGCCTCCTGCTCCCTCCTGAGCCCTTTCAAGATCTCCCCACCCCACGTAGCAGTGACCACATGCCACAAGCATCAAGAGTGACAGAACCTGGCTCTGCCACCCACCAGCACTATGCCTTACAGGAACTCTTGAGAGTCGCCCCCATCCCCCGCCCCAGGAAGCTTTCCTCAAATCTCCCAGACTGAGTTCCCCCCACACCATCCACCTACACCTCTCTACTATGTTTGGCCTCATGGAAATTGTGTTTTCTCTACAAGACAAAGCGCTGCAAAGGTCTTATTTATCTCTGCACTCAGTTGTCCCTAAATAAAATGTATGTTAAGCTCAACTATTCTCAGTTTCTACATCTAAAAAACAGATCTCACAGGAGATCCTTCCTTAGAAGATTAGATGGAGGTTAAACGAGGAGTCTGAAAAACTCTAAGGGACTGTGCAGGACTGTACACCTCTCTTCTAGGAGACAGTTTTGGAGACTGTTAAGTTTTGGTTGTTAAGGCACATTCCCAAGATGGCCACCAATGCCCATCTACTCTGTGCCCTGCCCAGGACAGAACAGAACCAGAGATGGAGGGACTGGCCAACATCACCAGGACTGCCTAGTGACTGCCTCCCTCTAACTACAGCTACCTGCTCTGGGCAGCCCCCAGAGGTCATGCCACTGATAGGCCTGCAGGACTAAGAAACTTAGGTTTTTGGGGACAGCATGCCAGCCACATGGGCCCAAGGGTGGGATTATGAGCTCACACTCATTCTAACCAGACCCAAACTTCTAAAAAGACATGTGACCTAACTTTATGAGAAGTCCTAGGACTTTCTGATACATAAGGAAGGTTGGCCTGCTTCAGATCCCAATTCTCTACACATCAAGGTATAAATAGACAGTACCTGAGCACAGAAAGCATCTCGTCTCCAGAGACACTTTACCTAAACTTCAAGCATTCAATAATGTAGGAAGAAATTCAATCTTCGGTAACAACTCTATGGCATCAACAGCCCCATTTTGCAGAGGAAAACTAAGGCCCAGAGAGGTTAAGAAACTTACCAAACGTCAAACAGCTAAAGCGGGGACACTGGAACTCTAAATCCAACTCTGATTTCAGTATCTATGCTATACTGATTTTTGGTTTTTTGGTTGGGGGGAGGAAGTAGGTAATGAGGAGTAGAGAGAAAAGCCCATCTGCGTTTTCTGATCACAAGGTCCAATCTGCCCTGAGGGCCGCACTGGCCTCAACAAATGACATTCACATACCCACCATCCCCAAAGAAGAAATCTCCAAAGATGAGCCCATGCCCCCAGACAAGCTAGCACCATACCGCAGCGATGGATGCACACTGATTGCCCAGGCCAGAAAATGGCCAGCTAGCCCTGAAATTTTTATGGCCTATTTACTTTATGCTTGCTCTGAGTTTCATGATTAAGCCCATGGTTCACCTGCTAGCTTCCTTTCCTTTGCTGCCTTCTGCCTTCTTGTTAGGCTTGGCAGAACGAAGGCCAGTCAACCCCCCTGGCCCAGGGGTCCTCCTGGGAATGCACAGCCCTGACTTCATCCTAAGGTTCCTCCCCCTCCTGTGGAATCAGAAGATCGCACACAAGAGATGTGGCCCAGGACCTATCTGCCCTACTTTCCCAACTATTTTAAGCCAGAAAGCTAAATTCTGCTTCCAAACAGCTGAACAACATCAGCCCTTGGCCCAGAATGGACAGGGGTGCCCACTCCACCCGATATCAGTTATTACCTGGAAGTCACAGGCTTTGCTCACCTCTGCATGTGCCATGGTTGGATGGTAACAGTCATTTCCAGGCAGGTGGTTAAGGCCTAGGTCTCTAGGCATGTGACCACCACAACCACAGACCATGCAACAGTGATTAAAAGTAGCAGCAAGCAAGCAATTAGGCTTGAGGAAATTATTCTAATTAATCCAACTGAAATCTGTCTTAATCTGCCCATTCACCCTACAGAGAACAGGAGAAGGAACACAAGAAAAGGTGATATGAAAAAAAGATAAAAAGAGACTTAAGTCCCCAGAAAATAGCACTAAGAGGTGACCCAACTAGGCCCAACGTGGAAAGGTCACAAAACAAGCAAACAAAAAACAACTGGGCTTGGAAAGAAGTTTGAAGCACTTCCAGAAGGGTCTGTGAGGCCTTGCTCTAAATGTCCACATTTGGACACTGCTGAGTCAATGTTTGTCACACGCTAACATCTACACCGACAACTATTAAATATAAAACTGTATCCCTGCCATGTTGCCTTGGACGAGTGCAGACTCCACTGCCACCAACAACCAATGTCTGTGAGGAGAATTACTAGAACCCCTCTCTACCTACAGAGAACCACTATTTTCATCAGTCCCTCCCTTCCAATCTGCAGACTTAGGGCTCATCACTCTGGGCTGGGATACATACCAGAAAGTGACAGAAAGCATCCCCTCTTACCAGTTTGGGGAAGAGACCAAGCAGCATTTAAAGAGAATCACTAACAGACAGGTGTTCACTCACCTGCATACCAAGTAAACTAGAGTGTTAAGTGAGCAGGTGCTGGAAGATTAAAATTAGCAGGGCATCCAGAACCCTGAACCAGAGGCTCTCAACTGGGATGATTTTGCCACCCCGCCCTGGGACATCTGTGGTCATCATGAAGGTGATACTGGTATTTAGTGGACAAAGACCAGGAATGCTGCTAAACATTCTACAACGCACAGGAGAGCCCCCACAAAACAAAGACTCGGCCAGTCCAAAATGCCAACAGTACTGCTACTGAGAAGATCTGACCTAGAGCTTTCCCATGGCATGCCTCACCAGAATCTCTACTTCAGGTCCTGGTTGAATCTGAGGACTAAAACCAAATTCCATCAGCCTCAAGTCAGCATCCACCTGCCCCTCATCTTACCGATGGCCACCCTCTGGTACTGCCACCAAAGATGCCAAGCTCTCCCTGCTTCTTTGCTTGGTTAACTTCTAGTCACCTTAGTGCCTTACTGCCCTCAAGTTCTATCTTTCTGCTTCTGAAAACTTCTAACGCTACAAAATGGCTTAAAAGGTTCTCTGCCCTCCCACCTTCAAAGTACTTCTGCAGCTACCTTCCTGGGCTTCCATTAAGCTGTGCACTCCATGAAGAGAAGAGCCCTGTGATAGGGTCCACCAAATCTCTAGCCCCTTCCCCCAAGAAGGAAGCAAGGAATCATTACATGGTTGTATATGAACGCAAACACCCATTTAAGTGTCTACCCTGTGCCAGGCTCTGTATGAAACACCAAATCACCACATAGGCTTTGGAAGCTGGCATTAGCCCCACTTTACAGATGGGAAAACCAGCTCAGAAAACGCCCACAAGATCCCAAAGCAAATGAGAGCTGAGCTGGATTCAAAGCCTGGGGCAGCACTTTTCAGGACATGACTGAACCTCCCACATTAACTCCACAGCCAAGTCAGAATCCAGGAAGGGACTGGGAAAGCTTTAGGACTTTACTATTCCAAGGAAAAGATGAAGAGAATTTTCCTGATGATGCAATCCTGCTGATCACTAACAGACCTGCATTTTAAGAACTTGAAACTTCTGCTCTTCAATACAAGGGTGTGCATGTGCGGGGAGGGTGGGGGGGAAGGTCTCAGTCACAAACCGCCTCTTATGATCTCCCCATTACACACCCAACCACCGCTAGACCTCCTTGAGGATCCATGACTATGCAGAAAATTAATATCCCCTTAAGAGACTAAATGGCCTTTATGTGAGGTCCTTTTAGCATCAAGAGCCATTCTATGAAGTCAGACACCAAACTGCCCTACATAGCAAGCCACTTGTGAAGGTCTGCTCTGGAAATCCCATCTTAAAAGGCTCTGCTAAGACATCAATCTGGGAGCGCCACTGAGATCTGAGGACAAGCTTGGAAGCTCAAATGACAAAGGGGCACCTGACAGATAAATGGCCCTCTAAGTTTCAGATGCCTAAGGAAGCCAGAGTAGTGTTTCTGCTACCACTGACTTCCCAAACTTTCCCATCAGAAGACCTGGAGTATCGCAAAGCTCCACTGCCACCCCCAGGTAGAGAAGCAGCCTCAGCTGTTCAACTGAAATGAGATAGATGACCTGCCTCACGTTAAGAGGTCTCCAAAGACCTGCTTCTCCCCATGACCAGGGCCTATAGCACTGACTTCAAAGGTTAAGCTGCTCACAAAAATTTGGTGTGTCCTGATCCTGTACTAGAATTCAGTGGTCAACCAAGCTGCTTTGAGCAGCTGCAGTCTCGATCCCCTAAGAGGTTTTGGGGATTACTGAAGTACCATGCTAGATTACTTGTTTTAAGGCTGGAAGGGCTCTGCTTCAAAAAATATTTTCTGCTTCATATAAACAACAAAGGTGTCCCAGCAGGCAATCATTTTGGGGGGCAAGACTACGTAATTCTCAGCAGGATCTGGGGCCCAAAACAGGCCAAGAACCTAAGTTCTGTGTCTGACACAACTATAAGGCCAAAATCCCAGGTAGAGAGATCCACTTTTGTTTCATATGGCCCCGGTAGCAGGTAACACATTCTTACAAAAGGCCAACAGGCTCTTCTGCAGCCGACGGGGGCGGAATTTTCAGTCTGCTTGCTGCACTCTATTTATGCCCCAACCACTAATCTGTTCAACTCTAGAGAAGTCACTCCCCATATTGGAAATAGAGAACGTGTACCAGTTCAACACTTTTGAGAACGTTCCTCTGTATTTTCTGTTAAGGAATCCTTAAACGTTTCCTCTGTTTTAAAAAAACAAAAACAAAAACAACCGAATGGCAGAGTTGGAAAAACTTTTAAATAGAAATTCAACTCATTTTCTTAAAAACAGATTTGAAAACAGAGGCCCAGAAAGGAAAAGTGACTTGCTAAAATTACACATAGAAAGACACTCCTAAAATCCTAGCCTTCTAGAAATATGCCTTTGTATTAATTCTTGATCAAGTGTGCGATCACTCCAAGCCTGCCCTCGGGATACAAAATTCTGATTGGTTCCCTGACCCCTCCCTGCTTTCTTACTAGCGGTTTTAAACGCAGACCCCTTTCTTCCTCACCCTCTTCACCCCAAAAAGCAGAAGAATGGGTCAGACTGTAAAGTGCGGGCCATTTGCTGCTGCCTCCTGGGTGACGGTGGGCAGCTAAGGCAGCAGGATGCAGGGCCGCCCCCTCCTCCCAGGTGGGTTACCTGAGCACAGTCACGCTTCCCCTGCGCACCGGCAGAGAAAGCACAGGTTCCGACACTCGGATAGGCTTGAACTGGAACTTGCAGCCGAAGCAGAGCGCAGAGTCGCTAAAGAAGGACACGGACACGATGGGGCGCTCGAAGATGTGGATGGGGTCCACGTGAGACACAATGCAGCCGCCGGGCTGATAGTCGTTGATGACGGCGCTGTTGACGAAGCCCTCGGGGATGACGCGGTGCTCCACCAGCTTCTGGATCACCAGCTGGTGCACCCACTCGGGGATCTCGTCCACATCGCCCGGCGGGTAGAGGCGCTCCTGGCCGGGCCCGCGCTTCTGCAGCTGGGCGCCGTACGTGTAGCCCTCGCCGAAGAAGTACTTGTTGCGCAGCGGGGCGCGGTCCACCGTGTGCTCGTTGTACAGGCCCTTCTCGGCGCGGGACACCACCTCGTCGATGCGGGCCTCGATCTTGGCGCACTCGTCCTGGCTGAACAGGCGCATCTGGCGAATGCCGCTCTTCACCTTGCGCGCCTCCTCCTCCTTCTGCAGCTGCTGCTCCTCGTAGTCGCTGCGCTCGGGGTCCGAGTCCTCCTGGTATTTGCGCTTGGCCCCGGACACCGGGTAAGGCTCGGCGGCGGCGGCGGCGGCGGCAGCGGCGGCTACGGCGGCGGCGGCGGCGGCCGCTGCCTCCCGGCTGCCCGCCTTATAGTTGTCCCGGGACGTCATGGACTTGAGCTTCTCACGCAGGTCCGTGTAACCGCTGGCGGCCGCCATGGCCCCCGCGACGCTGCTCTAGGGTCCGCCGGGGCGGGAGGGGCGGCCGGGCATGGCTCTCGGAGGACGCGCCCCGACGCCCCCGGAGGAAAGGAGTTCCTCAGCGCCAGGCCCCCATGCGAGGCCGGAGGACCCGGCGGGGGGCGTCAAGGGGCCGGGCGCGGGGTCGGGCCTCAGGGGCGGAGGGTCATGCAGCGGTGGCGGCAACGGGGCTTCCTCCTCCTCCACCTCCTCCACGTCCCAAGGAGCAAGGGCGCCGGCAGCGCCTCATGCCGCGGAGGGCCGCTGCGGAGAACCGACCCGACTCCCAGCCAGACCCTCGGACGCCCGGCCCAGCCCGCACTTTAAAGCGCTCCTCACGACGTCACGGGCCGTCCGCCCGACGTCCGCCAGCGCCGCTCCTCAGCGGGCTTCTCAGCGCGCACGCGCAATGCCGCCGGCCACCGCGGCTCTGCGCGCAGCAAGCATGCGCGCGCGTGTAGGCCGGGTCACCAGGGGTGCCGGGCGCAAGCGCAGATGGGGACCGCTCGGCGTCCGCCGCCCCTCCCCCACTCACTGAGGCGCTCCAAGGGAGCACCCTCAAATAGCAACCTGCCTTCTTGTCGTGCCACCTCCGCGACCGAAGGGCTCCCTCCACAGGGGTGCGCTCACGCTGTCAACGCTGTCGCTGTGCTGCGTCACGGCATTGTCTAAATGCTCGAAAACGCCTCAGCCCTAAACGCGCAACCACCGGGGAACCGCCACAACCTAGGCTGCCCGGTCACCGCCCCCTTTGGCGTTTCCTGTTCTTTCATTGGGTCACGGGCCACGCGCTGGGCGGGCCCAGACGGTAGCTTCCGGAAGTTGGTTCGCGTTCATGCCTGTCAATCAGGCGGTCGCCTTGGCTACTGCGTCCGTCACTTAATTAGGTGCGTGGAGGGCGTCGAGGACCCCTGAAGGATGAATAGGTGGCTATGTAAGTGCCTGAATGGGTACGCCAACGGAGAAAAGCCCTCAGACGCTTTAGGAAACTTCTGAAACCAGCGGAAACTTCTCAAACTGCGGGCCCGAGAGCACCAGGCCCCAGCTCTGAGCCCGGACGGCCGACAGCCCCAGAAACTGCACGCACTGAGGGCGAACCTCCCTGCCCCCCCCCCCCCCCAAGCCCCGCCGCACCAAGCCCCGGCGCCCCACCGCCCCCGCCGCCGGGAGTGGACGTTCCACGAGTCACGTCCCGGTGATGGCGGGCGCGTGCGCAGCCGCGGGACGCGCGGGGATTCGGCGTAGGTCTTGCTTCGGGCTAGAGATGGGTGTAGGGGCACCTCTTCGGGAACGACCGAAGGAAACTCACGGAGACTAGTAGGCTCACGGTGAAGGCAAAACTATAGAAAATTACTATAGACGATTCAAAAGTTTCGCAGCAGTGCGGTTGGATAGGGTGCACGGCGTGAGCAAAGGGGTGGCAATTCCGCGCAGCCGGGGAGTCTCCAGATAGGAGTTTCTTCTCGAAAACCTCCCGTGACTCCCAAGATCGCGTTCCTCTGTTTTGCTTGGCGTTCAAGGCCTTTGTTCAAGACCTTTCCGGCCCTGCCTCCTCTCCCCTCTCCGCTAACTCTGAGCCCCAGCCTTGCTCTGACGCTGCCTGGGCTTGCAGACATACTCCGTCACACCTCCTGGCCTTTGCCCAAGCGGTTTCTTCCTCCTGAAATGCCTGTTCCCTTCTACCCGTCTCCTTCATTTTGATTTTTTGAGGCTCACCTCACATCCCTAGCTGACTTCCCAGATTCTCATTGAAATAAAATGCATCCTTGGTTTCATGATTTGGCTTCCGCATCTGCCTTCAACCTCACCGCCCCAGCCATTTTGCTCCCAGCCAGCGTCTGCACCCTCTCCACCACCGTCCCCACACCCCGATATGTCAAGCAACAGACTGACAGGCATGGGTTGGAATCTTGACCTCCTGACAGGCTGTATGAACCTGGGCAAGTGACTCCTCGTCTCTAAATCCGACTTCTGGTCTGTAAAGTGGAACATTAGTACCCATCTCAAATGGTAGTGGTGAGAATGAAACACAGTCGTGTGGGTGTTAAGGAGACTGCACATCGGTAGTCGGGGTCTCAGTTTCCAAGCTGAAGGGCCTACTGGTCCCTGTCGGGAGATGGGGCATGTGTAGTTACTCACGCAAGGCCAGGCCATCAGGGCCTGTGAGATAGGGAATCCTGGACACCTGGTGCCATCCCCAGGCTCCCTGCTGGGCCACCTCCAAGAAACAGCAGGTGCAGGGGAAAATGGGGCAGCCTCTAGTAAGTCCGGTTCTGGCTCTTTTCTGACACAGCCTAGTGGGGCGCTGGTGCTGGTGGTGGTGGTAGGAAGGCAACCACAGGTAGTGAGAAAGTGGCCAGTGGGCAAGGCTGTGGTCAGGTGGCCTGGGCTCCTGCTCCAGTCCTGCCTGGGCCATACTGTGTGAACGCCCGCGCAGGGCCTCCTTTCCTGCATGATGAGCAATTAGCCTGTGAAGGCTTGGGCTCTTAGAAAGCCCAGCACCCACCCCTAAACTGCCCTCTAACAGGGCATTGGACCCTCGCACGCCTGCTTGACAGAGAGGTGACCATCTCAGTAAGGAGAAAAACTCCCAGCGTCTCCTCTGTGGAGCCCAGCTCCCCTCACCCAGGCAAAAATGAGGCTCATCTCTTCTCTAGGTCTCAACAACCCCTCCCATCCCAGGCACCTCATCCAAAACTTCCATGTGCTCCTTCCTGACTTCTAGAGCCAGAGCCCTCACCTCTCCGAGCCTCACAAGAGAAAGCAGACTCTGGAGCCAGCCTGGCTGTGTTTGAATCTTGGCTAGGCTTAGCGGTCACCTGCTTCATTTCTGTGGGCCTCAGTTTTCCCATATATGAGATGGCAAAAATAGTACCAACTAACTGGGGGTACTTGGAGGGTTAAATGGGTCAGTATATGTACAATGCCTGGTGCAGAGTAAAAACTTGGTAAGAATGAGCTTTTTAAAGAAAAAAATTCCTCCCCACCCCAGACATCTATGTGTATCCTAGGCTGGCCCCAACGATGACCACTTAGAAGGTATTTGCTCTAACACTTCTGTCAGCGTTTCCAGTTTCCAAAGAAGGGAGTAGAGGCTCACAGAGGGCAAGGAGCTTGCAAAAGGCCACACAGCTAATCAGCAAACGTGGACTTTGAACACAGGCCTCTCTGGCTTTACAGCCTGGGCCTTCAACTACCAAGCCAAGATTCTCTCAATAGGCCTGTGGGTTCTGGGCCGCGGAGGCACCCCGAGGCAGGGAGGGGGGGAGTATCTGGACACCAGAACCTGACCAAGTCTAGCCTATTGTTGCACACAGGGGTAGCAATGAAGTCCTTCTGGTTACTTTTTGGTGCCCAAATAAGGCACATCCTGTCACACCCATCTGGGACCTCAAGCCTTTACCAGTTGACTGTCTCAGACTCCCATGCCACCTAGACATTTCTCCTTTATTGTTCTCGCCACACACTAGTCTGGGAACCCTGAGGCTTGGTCCCTTCGCTCTGGATCTCCCCACACTTACCTGGAGTCCCTGTCTTTCTGGGTCCTGGCCCAGACAGAGGGGCCTAGGACGCCTGGGGAACACAGCAGGGGCTGACTCTTCTGTCACCCCCAACTCTCTCCACTCTGCCTTGTGAGGATTGTTACCTCCTTTTACAAGGGCCTGAATTGCTGATGCTATCATGAGTCTCCAGAACAGCTATTAAAAGCATGAGCCATGGGGCACCTGGATGGCTCAGTTGGTTGAGCATCCAACTTCGGCTCCGGTCATGATCTTGCGGTTCGTGAGTTTGTGCCCTGCATCGGGCTCTCTGCTGTCAGCGCAGAGCCTGTTTCAGATCGTCTCTCTCCCTCTCTGCCCCTCCCCTGCTCTCTCTCTCTCTCTCTCTCTCTCAAAAATAAACATTAAAAAAAAAAAAAAAAAAAGCACGAGCCTTATGTCTTAAGCCCCAGGTCCTGAAATCCAAAAGCTCTGGTGTTCTGGTTATCCAGTGCCATGTACCAGGCCACCCCCAAAACTCAGACTTCAGTCACCTGTCCAGCTCACCAACCTGCAGTCTGGCCAGGGCTGGGCTGAGAGGCTCCTCTCTGTCCCACGCGTACCAGCAGGACCCCTCGACCTCAAGGAGCCACTTCCAAAGGGCCTCAAGCCCACAAGGCCTCTCGCCTCTCACCTGGGCAGAGTGACTGTGGCAGGGGCAGCCCGATGGATAACTCACTCTTTCTGCCTCCTCTTTTCCACTTGCCCCATGTTCCCAATCAGCTATATGCACTGGACTCCTTATGTCGGGGCCACGCTGCTTTCTGGGGAAGTCAGCCTGCCGGGTGAAGGTGGGACAGCCCTGCGGTATGTGCGTGAAGGGCTGTTCCTTGACCTTTCCTGTCTCGGGACAGCCGGATCGATCCCCCAGAGATAACAACTCCTCCGCACTTGTCATCACCAGCAGTGTCTGCACCACAGAGTTTCCCAGCTGATGCTACAGCAGCTCCCCCCTACTTTGGTCTCCCTGTCCCCTACATTCACTCTGCTCTGTGGCCGGGATGATCTTTTCAAAGTATGATCGGAGCAGATTCCCCCGTCTCCCACTGAAAAACCTTTGAAGGCTCCTCGTGACTCTTGGGAAGAAATCATACAACCTTAGTGTAGCCTGCAAGCCTTACTCAGTACCCCCTGCCGGCCTCTTCAGCCTCAAGTCCTCCACTGGTGATGTCCCCTCCAGGGTTTCTGCACATGCTGTTCCCTCCCCTCATCAGCTAGCTAGCTCCCACTCCCAGATTTTGTCATGGCGTATGGTTCTTTAACTGTGAGCAACTCCCAGGGCTTGGCAGCTGGCTAGGACACAGTAGGTAGGTGCTTAATAGGTACTAATAGAGAGGCACCTGGGTGGCTCAGTCGGTTAAACGACCGACTTCGGCTCAGGTCACGATCTTGTGGTTTGTGAGTTAGAGCCCCGCATCGGGCTCTGTGCTGCCAGCTTGGAGCCTGGAGGCTGTTGCGGATTCTGTGTCTTCTTCCCTCTCTCTTTGCCCCTCCCCTGCTCATGCTCTGTCTCTCTCTCTCTCTCTCTCTCCAAAATAAAATAAACATTAAAAAAAATTAAGGGGCGCCTGGGTGACTCAGTTGGTTAAGAGTATGACTTCAGCTCAGGTCAAAATCTCACGGTCCATGGGTTCAAGCCCCATGTCGGGCTCTGTGCTGACAGCTCAGAGCCTGGAGCCTGCCTCAGATTCTGTGTCTCCCTCTCTCTCTCTGTCCCTCCCCCCTACTCACATTCTGTCTCGCAAAAATGAATAAATGTTAAAAAAAATTTTTTTAATTAAAAAAATAGGTATTGATGGAATAAATAAATCCTTCCTCGGGCACCGTGGCTCCAGCTACTTATGCCCTCACATACTTACCAGGCCTTCTTCTCCTGAGACTAGTGCTTCCCTCCTTCACAAGTTCCCCAAAGCACCAACACTTTCCATCAACATTTATTTATTCTTTCATTCATGTAACAAGCATTTTTCAAGTGCCTACTCTGTGATAGGCATTGTCCTAGGCTCTGGGGGATACAGTAGAGAACAAACACTGTTTTTGCCGTTTGGAATGTTCATTCCCCTCCCCTCCATCTATTCTTAACGAACTCCTACCCCATCCTTCAAAACCCAACCCCAATGTCCCATTCTTTGGGAAGCCTTTCCCAGACTTCTTCCTCCCCAACCCTGACATAAAACTTCTCTCTCCCTCCACTACACCACTCTCAAAACTTGTGTGACCCATCCAATGAGGGGGGACTGGGTTGGGGCTACCTAAGGAGTATGGAGTTGGGGGACAGGGGTCTGGAGGGAGAGGAAAGGACAGAGGTCTCTGCAGGAAGCTCTGTTCAGGGGCAGTGAGCCAGGGGCACAGCTGGGCCTCCAATTCCTGCCTCCTTCCTTAGGCTTCTTTTAAAGCTCCTCGGCCAACTGGCTGGAGAGAGGAATGGCCACCAGGCACACCTTTTTGCATAGAAATGACCAAGGGTCACAAATCCCAGCTGAGCGGCTGCGTGGGGAGCACTCAAGGAGGACGTGTGAGGGGCTGAGATGTGGACGTGGCGCAGATTTGAACATCAGAACGTGGGTGAGCCACACACAAAGTCCAATTTGACTGGGCCATTGGTGTGGGGCTTCTCTAGCACAGGTGGGAGTCAGGGGCGGGGCCCACAGTGGGTATGTGACAGAGGGCCCCACAGCCCCGCCTTTGGAAGTTCCTCCTGTTATCTGACCCAAGTTTGCACACTGCAATTCCATCCCAACTCTGCATCTGTCATTTCAGGTTCCCGGGGACTTAGGTCATTCCTCCTACCACCTCTTGGTCTCTCCTCCACCAAGGGTCTGGCCCCTTACAGGGGTCACTGGCCCAGAGAGGCCCAGTAACTCCCCTGGGGCCACACAGCAAGCCTTCTGGCAGAGGGCAGCTGGAGGGCTGGGGGCCGGGTCAGAGTAGCGTAATCTCGCTGGGGGGCAGCGTAAGCCGCTTCTCCCGGGCACTGAGCAGGTTCTCCACGTGCACAGCCACCACTCGACACAGCTCCAGGCCCTGCAGGAGAGACCGTGAGAGTCCACGCACCCGCCGACGCTTCCCCGGCTCTCGCCTCGGGGTGAGGACCAGTGGCTCCCACCTTTGTCCCCACCTCCCCCAGGGTCCCGGGAGGAGTGTGAGGAGCCGGAAGGGAGAATTGTTGGGTTAATAGGCTGGAAGGGGTAAGTAAGCAGGAGATCAAGTGCATCTGGTTTGCTTCTGGCCTTGCCGAGTGTGATCTGTGTGACCTGGGGCCAGTAGGGTCCCAGTTTACCAGGGCTTGCTTGCCTCACAGGTTGTGGCGAGGATTCCGTGAGATTTTATTACATGTAAAGCCTTTAAAAATTAAAAAATCTTAGTCTAGTCAATGAGTGGTAAGTTTCTAACTATGCGTTGCCATGGTCAACACGGGCACCCACAGCCTAGAATAAGCGGCGGCCCAGCCTCAGGGCTCCTGGATGGGGTACGGAGTAAGAGGCAGAAGAAAATTAGGGCAAATCCACCCGAGTGTGGTTTTCAGACCCAGGTGGTGGTGGGATCCCCGCAGGGACTTCCGGGGGCAGGGGGCACAGGGGCTGCTCTGAGAGAAGGTAAGCGTAAAGGGCACCACTCACTGAGCTGTAACTGTCCTGACGGCTTCTGCATCTCACCCCTTCTAGTCCGCACCGTGTCCCTATGAGGCAGACACTTTTAGACTCCATTCCACCGGCGAGGAAACTGAGGACACGGCCATGAAGCCACTTGCCCCAGACCTCACATCTGGTAGCTGATGGGGGCCTGAACCCAGGTAGCAGGAGGCCCAAGGCCACACTCCCAAGTGCTCCGTGCTGACTTCAGCGGTGTCTGCCCCACCCCGGAGGGGCCACCTCTCGTAATGAGATCAGAGTACGTATGATGGGCGTCCTCTGCTCCAGTCAGTCCTCCAGCCAACCCTGCCACCCACGTGCTACAATGCCAGGCCTTACTGGGATTGTTGCACGTTTGACAGGGGTGCAAACTGCAGCTCAAGAAGAAGTGGGGCGGGTGGACCTCAGATCCCTTGAGATCCCTTCAAGGGACAGCCTGTCAGAGGTGGGCCACACGGGGGCCTAGGACTGTCGGCTGCACTGCTGCTATACTCAGACATCACCTCCTCTTAGAAGCCCTCGCTGATTACATGCCGGATAGCTCAGCTACACCTTTCTCAGCACTGGCCACGGTTTACCGAAGAGATTCTTTGACCTGGGGCTCCATGAGGGTCAGGGCTGAGGGGGTCTCAGTCGCTTCGGTATCCCTACCGCCAGTGCAGGGCCTGCTATGTAGAGATGTTCAATGGTTATGTGTTGAATGAATGTGTCCCCCCAACCTCGAACATGCCAGAGGCAGAGGCAGAAGTGGCAGCAGTGGGGTCTGCAAGGAAGGAGAAAAGCCAAAAAGGCCTCCTCCAACCATCCATCCAACTATCCACTTACTAAGCATTTACTACAGGCTCACTGCTGTGCTATGGACACAACACGGACAAAACAGACACAGCTCTGGCCTCTTGGGGCTGGCGTTCTGGTGGGGGAGACATAACATGTAAGCAAATAACTGATCTGCAAGCCATAATGAGGTCTACCAAGGTGGAGATAGTGATGTATCAGGGAGGAGGCTCAGGAAAGCTTCTGGAAAGAGTGATGTCTGTGCTGAAACTCAAATAAAGGGAAGGAGAGAGGGAGCCCCGTAACGAACCGGGGAAGAGCGCTCGGGTGGAGGGAACAGTGAGTAGAAAGGGTCTGGGGCAGAGAGCGGAGGGCAAGCTTGGCAACAGGGAGCTGGAAGAGGGCTATGGCTGTGAGCAGAGGGGAGGGGGTGGGAGCAGAGGCCAGAGAGGTGAGGAGAGGAGGGGACAGGGATGGAAAGGACCTCTAGGGCAGGGCCTGAGTGCCTGGGAAGGTTCCAAGGTAAGGTGGAGAGGCCTGTTGGTCTCCGCGGGGAGAGGACGAGGGGTCAGAGCAGGAGGCAGAAAGATGAGGGCTGTCACGGCAGATGCGGTTTTCTCAGGGCCAGAAAGGGTGCCGGAGGGAGGGCTCAGACTCGGCCACATTTAGAGGTCATCCAGGAGAGGGGGCAGCCGAAAAAGGAGCCCAAGAAAGAGCAGAAGGTAGGTCTGCCGTGCTGGGAGCTCAGAGAGGAGGGTTCTGGGATGCAGGCTAGGCCAGAACGTAAGGCCAGGGTGGGTGGTGAGCTTGGCAGGAGTGGGATTGGGGCGTGGCAGGAAGCAGACTGGGGAGCTTGGTCCCGAGTTGCAGGCTCTCCAAGGGGCCCAGGGAGCAGAAAGGGCTCTGTTGTGTCCCTCAGAGGCAGGGCTGGGGCGGTGGGAGTTCCTCCCTCTTGCCCTGGGAAGTCAGCCCCTCCAAGGCAGGCCCTCTTGTGGGGGCTGATCCTAGGCCCAGGTCTTGAGGGGGTGTGGGAGGCTGGCAAGGGCAGCTGTGGATAGGCCCTAGCCCTGATCCCACCTGTCCCTCGGCTTCAGTCTTCTCTCTCAATGGGGTGCGAACTCTCACTCCAGGGGTATGAGACTTGGAAAGGAGCCTGTCAGTCATGCTTTTTAAGGAGCAGCCATAATTGCTGCAAATACGGGAAGGTACAGGGCAGGTGGACCTGAGTTTCCTTGTCTATCACACGGGGACTCCCCCTCCCTCCCTTCAATCCCAGACCCCACCATCCATCTTCCAAGCCTCAGTCCACGTGAACTTCCTCAAACTTCCTGTGTCTCTGCCTCTCAACAACCCTCTATGGCTGGCTCTCTAGTGCCCTCAGGAGAATGCCCCAGATTCTTAGCTTGGCATTTAAGGACTTTCAAGACCTCCCCTGCCCTGCCCGTGTCTCCCCTGTTCCCCATCAAACTCCTCAATATACTGCAAATAACCTAGGCCCTTCTTTCCCTGCCAAGACGCTTCACTGGGAGACCACCCTAATGACCTGCAGTTCTATGCTCAGTTGGGTTAGATCTGTCCCCAGCACTGGGCTGGACGCTGTCTGGGGCACGGCCAGGACCCGACCTACTATAGAGCCAGGCCCAGCGGAGAGCCTGGTGAGTGGAATGAAGGGAGGGGCCGGGTGACAAGGCCTGGGTGCCGGGGCTGGGTCACCTGCTCCAGCTGTAGCTGCATGGTGCGCTGGGCTGTCACATCCCCCAGGGCGATCTCCACATACGGGTAGCTGGAGCTGGCCGTGGGTCGCTGGGTCCGAGTGGACTGGATCTCCTTTAGGGGGAATTTCACCATCAGCTCCTGGAGGGGGAGGGGAGGAGACAGGCTTGTGGGTGGGACAGTCTCACCCCTGCTTTCCTCTCCCCTGAGATCACATCAGCAGGAGGCAAGTCTCGGCTGGAGTAGCAGTTCCCCGGCAACTTGCTGGGTGACCTGGGGCAAGTCGCTTTACCTCTCTGGACTTCAACAAACACTAACAGCGTGCCAGGCACCGTTCTGAATGCTGGGGATCCGAGGGTGAGTAAATGCCAGTGGTGCCCTGACCCTCACATCAAAGCTGCTTCTTAGCACCTGCCTCTCTTTGTCTGGAGCTTTCCTTCTGCCCCCGGGAGCAAACTCGGAGCACACGCAGGGAAAGCCAGAGCGATTAGAGTTAATGCCTTGATTAATGACAGAGGGCGACACGGCAGGGAGATACCCCAGCTCCCTCGCCCCCAGAACAGAGGGCATCCTCCAAGGGCGTGTTCCATGCTATCTCCTAGGCCCCCAGCTCAACTGAGCGCCAGTCCACACAGGGGCCACTTGCTGCTAACACACTCTTCCAGAAGGTGCGTTCCCAAGGTGTGTGAGGGGTCCCTTCCTGGTCTCATTTCCTCACTCCAGCATCTCCTAGAATCACCTCCAAATAAAGTCCTAACCCCCAGCCCCTCAGAATGTGACTGTGTTTGGAGGCAAGGCCTTTCAAGAGGAAATGAAGTCGAAATGGGGGCGGTCAGGGTGGGCTCAATTCAAACCTGACCGGTGTCCTTACGAGAAGAGGAAGACACCAAGGGTGTGCACACGGAGAAAGGGCCATGTGAGGACACGGGGAGAAGGCGGCCATCTACGGGCCAAGGAAAGAGGGCTCAGAGGAAACCACCCCTGTCAGCACCTTGGTCCCCCACTTCCGGCCTCCAGACCAGTGAGAAATGAATGTCTGCTGCTGGAGCCCCCGGTCTGCGGACCTTGGTCACAGCAGCCTGAGCAGATTGTGCGCCGTTGGAGCGCTTTTCACGGTTGACCTTTCACCTTCACCACAGCCCCGTGGGGCGGGCACCACTATCCCCATGTTCCAGATGGACAAGTGAGGCTCGTGGTGGGGAAGAGATGTTGCCTGAGGTCACGCAGCCACACAGCTCGCCCGCCCCCCGGAAGGCAGTGCGGCTCAGAGGAGAGGGGGACGAGGGGCAGGGCCAGGCTCAGGCCACTCACGTGGGTCTCGGTGCTGAGGAAGTTGAGGCCGTTCTGGTTGACGGCAAGGATGCAGGGGGCCGGCACGGCCGCGTTGCTGCAGCTCTGGACGAAGAAGAAGGAGGAGCCGAACATGGGTAAGGCGCTGAGGAGGCCTGGTGTGGGGAGAGGGGGGCGGTCGGTCAGGGCGGCGGCCAGGGCCAGCCTGCAGCCTGAGTTTCCCCCCGGCTGTGTCCAGCGTATGGGTCCTCGCCCCGGGGCTCCCCCCACCTCTCCAGCCGCCCCAGCTGCCCAGGGCCACCCAGAGCCTAGGTGCTGCCTTGATGGCAATTTTAGAAAAGTGTTCTGTCCAGGCAGGCGCTCAGCTTGGCTGGCACCGAAAATGCCTTGGTGCGAAGAAAAAGGTGCCTCCGTCCCCACCCTCCGGGCCCCCTCATCAGCAGAGCACCCCGTGACGATCTCCCCCGGCCCCAGACTCTTACCCAGAAACTGGGCACGGGCCTGGTGGGGGCTGAGCGCCTGCGTCTGCTGCCGGTGCTGACCGACCAGGTTGAGCCAGGCCGAGCCAGCCATGGTGCGGTAGAGCTGGGCCGGGATGTAGTCCTGGACCTCTCGCCTGCACGTGGAGGGAAAAGCGATCCTGAGTGGCCACCACCACGCGTGCTCCGTGCAGGGCCTCAGCCCATCCTCACCGCGGGGCAGGGTTAGGCCAAATGGATGTGATCTTTGCACCCTCCCTGGAAGGCTAAATGCTGGCTGTCAAGTGCTCGCTCAGCGTCTTGGGACACAGCAGGCGCTCCATAACCCTGGCTGGTACCACTAGGCTCCCTGTTTGGAGAAGAGGGAACTGAGGTTCTGAGAAGGTCCCCGACTAATCCTCGGTCACACAGTGACTCGGTGAACTGGGGGGCCGAAGCTTAGACCCAAGGTGCGTCAGTACTTTGTAGCCCCGATTCCCGAAGAGAAGCCCAGGCCACAGGGGTGAGACGCACAAGGGTGGGGGAAACAGCAGGGTAGGCAGACCAAGCACCAGCAGCTGGTCAAGAGATGAGGCAGAGAAGCACTGGGTCCCAGGCTGGACCCCTAGGGCCATCAGACCCCCTACTCCAGTCCCTTCTCTCGGACACACGCTGGCTCTCTCGGGGAAGCCCCCTTTTGCCTCTTGGGGCATCTGAGAAACACCAACAGCAATGCCAGCCCATCCCAGCTGCCCTGGGCTACAGACTGGGGAAAGGTTGGGAGAAAGTCTGGGGAGCCTCCTTCCCCCAAGAGACCCCTGGGGCAACAGCTTTCCTTCTTTATACTGCTCGGGTAAAGGCCTGGCATCTGGACCTGGCCTCCCTAGGTTTGGATTCCAGTTCCCCACGATTTACTGGGTAAGCTTCAGTGAGCCTGATAACCTCTGTGAGCCTCAGTCTTCCCATCTGTAAAGGGGGAAAATACAGTGTAGTTGGGAAGATTACCTGAGGTAACGCAGGCAGAGTGCCTTCCAAAAAGGAAAACTCAGTGAGATTTTTGTTTTCCAGGACTGGGGTTATAGCTTTATGTGCTCCCTTGGCCTTTTGCTTAAAATTATAATAAAAAAAGAGGTTTACATATTGAGCACTTACTGTATTACGAGCTCCTGGACATACACCGTACCTACGTCACCTTTACTATTATTCATCCCAGGGGTTCTCGAGGTGTGGCTGAGGGTCTGGGAGGTCAAAGCCACCTGCCTAATAATGCTAAGACATTATTTGGCCTTTTCCTCTCCCGTTCTCTGACAAATGTGCAGGGGAATTTGCCAGAGGCCACGTGACATGTGAGATCCCTGCAGACTGAGTGCAAAAGCACATCTGAGAATCCAACGGCCTTCCGTTAAGCCAGCTGGTAAAGCGATCTGCAAAATGTAAAACCGTGCCACTCTTCTCACTGAATTCTTTTGGGAAAATACAGCTTTTTATAAGTTGTTTGCGTTAATGCGTAATATGAATTTACACTACTTGAGTTATCCTTACTTCTCACGTTATTACAACATACAGTTATTTATGTTCGAGCATAATACGTTAGACTTATTTTTCAAATAAGAAATCAATATTTAAATAAATCAATTTCAACTTTGACGCAGGTAAGTATATTGATACCGCAACCCACGTACATGAAAGCTCTTTGGGGTCCTATTTTTAAGGGAGTAAAAATATTCTGAGACCAAAAGTCTTAGGATGACTGATTCATCACCTCTTTGGGGACGTCGGCTTAAAGGCTGCCTGACGCCCCAGAATTTATTTAAGGAACCTCCTGTTGTCAGGGGTTGGGGTTGCTGTTGCAGGTGACACTGAGGTGAACGCTTCTGTGGCCACAGGGTGCGTGTATCTCAAAAGCTTTTTGATCATCCCGTTTTCTCTGAGCTATGAATACCAGCCAGAAGCAACCTATTGTGGAAGGAGGCCGAGTCCCAGCTCACGCTGCGAGGCTAAAGATTTCAGCCCCAGCCCCAGGCCAGCCGCTCCTTCCCAGCGAGCTTCCCAGACACTGGTGCAAGAGTAGGGCCCAGGGCCTGAGGGATGGTGGGGGGCTGCGGGGGGAGGAGGCTGACAGGTGGGCAGGTGCTCACACGCTGGGCAGGTACGAGTGGTCCTTGGCCCGGTGCTGCAGCAAAGCCAGCTTGGACACTTGCTGCAGCTGTTGGTCGCTGGGCCGGCTGGCCGGCACGCTGCTGAAGAGGCCCTTCAGGTAGTCGGGCAGGACCTGTGGGGGAGAATTCCACAAGGGCCTGCAGGCAGGTATGCGCTCCTGCCTTTGTGAGGGGAAGGTGGGACACGTGCCATTTTAATAGTTCCAGTCCCACTGGCTTCGGGGCTGGGGCAGCCTGCCCCCTCCCTGGGCTTTGGGGAATAGGCACGTGAGGGTGAGCTGTGGGGGCCATGGCATCGAAGTCCCTGTGGGAGTCCCCACAGTGGCCGGGAAAGAGTGTCGTGGACACTCTTGAATGCATGCAGCATTCAGGAATGGCCAGGGGTCCGGCGTTTCTGAAAACGGGGCACGCGCCAGTTGTGCATGCTGGGGAGCACCGCGAGACCCCGATACACTAGATCTGGGGCAGGACTAGAGGATCTGCATCCTCCCAAGTTCCCAAGGGATGCTGCTGGCCCGTAGGCGGCAGCTTCACTAACCCCGTACCCGGCTGCACAGGGCTGGTCGTCAACAGCCACAGCACGAGGCCGTGAAGGCTGAGTGGCAGCATTCTGTACCTGGAATAGCGGAAGCTTTGGCACCAGCTCGACAAAAACGTGAGCCCTCTGTCCGATCCCTCCCACCAACGTGAGCACAGGAGGGGAGAACCCAGGTTTTGGAAACTCCATGGTCCTGACTTACCTGAATCTCCAAAGGGAATAACACGAAGACAAAAATAACAATGCCAGCAAGAGCTGGTCAGGCGTTTAGACAAGGGACAGATCGTGCATTCAGAGGAGGAAGTCAGGAGGAAAGGGGAAGTCAGAGCCGCCTCGTGGAAGAGGTGCTGTTTGGCGCGGCCTTGGCAGCGAGGACTTAGGTGAGCACAAGTGCAGGAATCACAGGGCAGATGGAGCGATGGCGGGTGGAAAGGCCCACGAATTAGGTAGTGAGGGCGACAACGGTCAGACCGCACCCAAGAGTCCATGCAAGGGAGCCGGGGCATCAGGGCTAGAAATGAGGCTGGAAACATGAAGGCACCAGATGCCAAGTCTGTGCAGTCTGACTTCACACGGGGGCGCCTGGAAGGTTCCAGAGCAGCAGAGTGGACCACACGCGCTGACCTGGTTGTAGTGCATGGTCACATATAGCTCGTTCTCGAACTTGAGCGGCTGATCCCAGAGCACACGTCGGAACCAGAGCATGTAGCCACCGTCCACCTGCTCCATCTCCGAGGCCACGTCCAGGATGTAGGCACAGCGGCTGAGCGGGCACACGTGCTGGCCTGTGGAGAGCCGGGGGCGGGTGGACAGCCTATGTGCAGACCCCCGGCGAGGCTGCGGCCCCACTCCAGGACACGGAGTCCTCCCTAAAGCAGAGCATGTTTATGGAACAGGGTGCCCAGTGTTTGTGGAACGTCGATGACCAGGGACGGGAATAACTCCAGTCAAAGCTGCAGCCCACCTAGGTCTTGAAAGTGCCCTGGGTTCTGCTGAAAGGAAGCCCGGCCCCCTCCCAGAGGACACTGGGGACAAGGAGAAGCACAACAGACTTCAGGTCATGAGACCAACGGGTGCCTTTCTCCAGAACTCCTTCAGGAGAGACCTCTCGCCGGGTTCCTGGAACGGGCAGAGGGTGGGGAGGACTGGGGCCTGCCGGTGAGGGGATCTGAGTCTGTGAGGGACGTTTCAGTTTTTCCTTCTTGCATTGACATTTCTGCTCCCCATCCCGTATCTTCAGTAACATCGTACTGAAGAAGGGACGTGTCATGACGATAAAGCCCAGACTCTTGAGGCCAATCTGCTGGGGTTTAAATCCCGACTGTGTGTGGGGCTCCTGGGTGGCTCAGTCGGTTGAGCGTCCGACTTTGGCTCAGGTCACAATCTCACAGTTCGTGAGTTCAAGCTCCGTGTGGGGCTCTGTGCTGACGGCTCGGAGCCTGGACCCTGCTTCAGATTCTGTGTCTCCCTTTCTCTCTGCCTCTCCCCTGCTCACACTCTCTCTCTTTCAAATTTAAAAAAAAAAAAAAAGGAAAAAAAAATAGGATATAAGCTCCCTGAGGGCAGGGCACACATGCTCCCGGCTGAACAGGCCCGAAAGGGCAGAGGCAGGAGTCAGGGAGGGCACAGTCCTCCATGAACTTCGGGTCTGGTAGGCAAGACAAACGTACAGAGCTGGGGGTGCTTGGCGCACAGGAAATTTCTTACACAAGGCAGCAAGGGCTTCCTGGAGGAAGTGGCATCTGACCTGGGCCTTACAAGGCCGGGCCCAGCGTGCTCAGTCTTCCTGACCGCTCACCTCGGTTGGTGACAACGAAGATGACGTACTCGCTGAAGGCCTCGGGGCGAGTCAGAGCCATCTCAGCACAGATTTCTTCCACCACGTCCAGGGCCACCTGCAGGGAGGAAGGTGAGGCTGTGCCAGCCAAGCTGATCTCTGTCCTCCTAGTCCACCCAGGCCCCGGGAGCCCAAGCACAGAGTTCCTCAGGCCCTCTGCAGGGACACAAAGGATCCTCTGAGGACTGCCAATCAGCCTCATGCAGGGAAGGAGCACCGTTTTTGGAGTCTGAGAGACTCAGGGTTCAAATTCTGCCTCTGCAGTACGACTCTGAGCCAGGTCCACCCCAGAGGCTGAGGTGCCCCGACCCCTCCAGCACCTGCCTGCCAGAAACGTTCCCTCACTTACGGTGCATGTTTTAATTTTGAGGTGGCGTTCAAGGCCTCCGGGGAGAAGAAAGAGCTGCCTCTTGGAACTGCGGCCCGCCTGGGACAAAGAGAAGGGAGGAGATGAGAGAGGCTAGGACTTGGGACCTGGGCCAGCAATTGTCCCCTGCCATGTTAGTCCCTGAGCCAAGGGGCTCTGGACAGGCTTGTGCAGGAACACTTGGGCACCTGGACCTGATAGGGCCTGACGGCACATCTCTGAGCAGTGAGTGCACACGGGGTCTCTGGACAGGGCTCGTGTCTCACACTCATCCGGACGTGCCCCCACCCCCCACCCCCCACTCCACGCTCACCAGCATGGCCCGAAGCTCCATGCTGCTGGGGAGCTCCACGCGGCCACCGAAGCGCAAGGTTTTCTGCACGTTCTGCTCACAGGCCTTGGCAATCCCTACAGAAACAGGGAGTCAAGGCCTTGCCCGGGGTAGGCAGCGGGGCAAAGAGGCTCTTCTGGCCACCGGCCATGAGCCCACTGGCTTCTCTCCACAGCCTATGGGGCATTTACTCTCCTGTTTGGTAGCTGAGGAAGCAGCTCAGGGAGGGACGGTGATTTGCCCAAGGTTGGAGAGCTGGTTGAGGTTAAGAGCTGCATTCGAACCCACAGCTCACGTGGTTAAAGCCTTTTGGCTAGCCCACAGTCCCCTTGGCTGCCTAGGAGCCTTGGAAATAGCCGTCACCTGCAGCTGTTGACTGGTGGGGTATGTCCCCAACAGGCTGCGTGGCTATGGTAATGTGGTTGTGCCCCTGCCAGCTGAGACCCCCTTGCCAACCGCCCTCCCTCACTCAAGAGTCCAGGGCAGAAGATTCCACCAAGTTTCTCTGTTTCTCTGTATTAAATGTGCCCTCACCCTGCTCTGGGGAGGTCGAGGCAAGAGTTCTAGGGCACATTCTGCTGTCTTCATGGGTCTGGGAGCCCTGCCTCATGGAGCTGGGTCTATTCATCTTAGACTCTGGGAATGTTAACCAAATCAAAGAGGATGATTCATGGAGTGCCTGGGTGGCTCTTTCAGGTAAGTGTCCGACTCTTGGTTTTGGCTCAGGTCGTGATCTCATGGGATTCATGGGATCGAGCTACACATAGGGCTCTGGGCTGACAGCACGGAGACTGCTTAGGATTCTTTCTCTCTCTCTTTCTCTCTCTCTCTGTGCCCCTCCCTTGCTTGTGTGCACGCTCTCAAAATAAATAAACTGAAAAAAAAAAAGAGAGAGAAGGATTCAGAGGCAAATTGAGGTTTCCTATCTTCTTCATGACTGCCATGAGGATCCCAGAGCCCTAAACGTTTTTAAGGGGAAATCCAGGGGTTGCTTCGGAAACAAGGGTGGGGGTAAGGCCGAGGACCGGCCCCTTCCCTCCATACTTTTAGAGTAGAGAGGCTGAGACCCTGCCACCGGCTGGGCCTCACCCCTGCCCAGACCCACCCAAGACCCTTGTTGATTTGCAATGGCCAGAGAAGCAGGGCCTCAGCCCATACTCCAGGCCCTGCCGCCTCCTTCCTTCTCCCACATGCCACACATTCCCACCTCTAGGCCTTTGCTCCTGCCACTCAGTCCACCTAGAAATCCCTTCCATGTGCTCACTACCCAGGGCCACACCTCCTCCAGGAAGTCTTCCCTGACATGCCACTCTCTGCGTTAGATCGGATAACCCATCACATCAGCCCCTGTGGGACCCCTGCAAATGTTTGGGGACAGAATTAATACTAGTAAACATGTGCATGTGAGGGACCAAGCCCTCTGCGTTTCCGCCCGCGGCTGGCTTCCCAGCCAATCCCCATGAAGACAGGCCCCTCACCCTGGAAGGGCAGGCCCGGAGTCCGGCTCACATCTTGGAGGAAGCGAACAAGGTGTGGCTGGAGGACCTCGGAGCAGCTGTGGTAGGCAGCCACGATATACAGCAGCCTCCAGCCTCGCTGGCAGCTGTCCCTGCGGGAACACACACACAGGGACACACTGCGGGTGGCCACAGCCCTGGAGGGCCATGCCAGGAGTCTCCAGGACGGGGCTGGTGTTCTTTGGCTCTCGGGCAGCTCCTGTCTTGTGAGGATGCTCCTCCTTGGCCAGTGAGAGGAGGGCGGGTGGGCCCCAAAGCCATGCAGGAGGTACGATCTGCTCGGGAAGCCAGGGTGGGAGATAGGGAGAGTAGGAGATGAGGCCCTTGACGTGACACGCCGGACATGTACGCATGCGCGCGCGCGCGCGCGCGCACACACACACACACACACACACACACACACACACACACACACCACGAGGATTCCCCGGTAGAATCCCTCTGTGGAGGCTCCTGGGTGAAGGTCCTTGAAGGAGGGCAAGGGGGTGCCTGCTGGGACTGTGCAGAGTAGTGGTAGGGGAGGCCTGGGCATGTGAAGGGACAGGGGGATGTGCTGAGTGCTTCCAGAATTCCTGGGGGGATAGAGAGCAAGTGGGGGAGGTAGAGTAGACGGGGACAGGAGGATGGATCTGGCGGTAACAAGAACATCACACACTGGGCACTTGCTGGGTGCTCATCCCGCAAGACACGGTAATTCACCTTCACACTGCCCTGGATGTGAGGCTTTCATCTGTGGGGACCTGCTGGTGTCTGGGGACGGCATTTGGGCTCCTTTAAGAAAACACTCATGCCTCCCTAGGTCACTGTGGTTGGGGGAGGGCATGGGAGCCAGGTCTGACCAATTAGAACCCTGCAGTCCGATGGCCTCAGTGATGTTTGGTTTAGGGATGGTTATCTGGTCCAGGTCTGGCCAATTAAGGGTTCGGTCTTCCTTTGGATATGGTGATTGGTTTAGGGACAAATATTTGGCCCCGTACTAGCCAATCAAATCTCTGTATCCTCCAGCCATTGTGGTTGACTCAGGGATGGCCACGGGACCAAGTAAGCCAATAAGATTGGATTGGGTCATTTTTGCTACAAATATTGGGTCAATCTTGCTTTCCCTAGGATTACTGAGCTGGAAAATGTGTCTCCAGAGCTGGTATCTTACCAGCATATTGGAGATACTACTTAAGAACGCTATCAACACAGAGAGAAGCAGATCCAGAATATAGAGAAAGGTGCTTCCTAATGACACTTGGGTTGAATCCACGTTTGGACTTTTTAGTCACCTGAACTCTTTTGCTTAAACCAGCTTGAACTGGGCTTCTGTCGCGTGCAACCAGGAACCTGGACATACACATTACTGCTGCCGTTTTATAAAGGAGGAAACTGAAGCTCAGAGGACAACGGCTTGTCCCAGACCCGGCAATTCCAAGTACATGTACTCTGCCTACTGAGTGAAGGAGAGAATGAGGGGGGAGAATCAGGAGGGAAGGCCTGGGGAGGTGAGAGGCTGAACTGGCCCCTCCTACAGCGAGGACACAGAGTGGGGACAAGAGGGCAGAGGTAAAGGCCCAGCTCACTCACTGCTTGGTGCTGGTGTTGTCTGTGATCTGCTTCACAACCTGGCAGTAACACTCGTCCCGCATGACTTCATGGTCCCCACACAGCTGAAGGAGGGCAGGCCAGGTCACAGGCCGAGGCCATGCCAGGGCCCACACCACACACACCAGGCACACGAGAACAGGGTGAGCACCTGGAGAGAAGCCTGGGGTCCCTTCCCCAGCCCCCACCCCACCTGCAGGATGTACTCCTCTCTGGGCTTCCCATCCCCGTGTCCTGCAACTTTGGTTGACAGATGGGGAAACTGAGCCACACAGCAGGAAAGGAAGCATCTGACAAAATCGGCTGGACTGACCTTCAGGAGGGTGTAAAGCACGTCCAGTTCGCTCTGGCCCTTCAGCGGGGCATCGCCCATGAACCTCATCACAGCTGTAGGAAAGACCTGTCCCACTCAGGCCACCAGACACCCAGCTGCCCACTCACCCCAGGGCATCCCAAGGTTGGGTCTGTCCCTGGGAGGCCATGGCCAAAGGCAGCTGGGAGGCTCCTCTTCCCTTAAAGGGTCCCCAGGTCTGAGTTGAGGAGAGGGGAAGACTCTGAGGGCCACAGAAGTGGGATGAGCAGGGTCACACAGTGCTGGATCCCCCCTGACCCAAGGCCCTGGCCACAGTCCCAACCCCACACCTAGGAACATGTCGGTGGCCATCTTGTTGAGGCTGCTGTCGCTGAGCTCGATGAGAGATTCCTGGAGCGGGGTCTGTGGGGGGAGGGAGGGTCCGTGTCATGATGGCAGACGGACAAGTCAGAAAGAGGAGGGCCACACGAGACAGGAGAGTCCCCCTCACAAAAAAGGAGACAGGCTTGACAGTGGGACGGATGCTGCTCCTGGGAGGAATCCAGGCCCTTGGGCTGCTGAGGGCTGGGAGGGGTCCCACTGAGGACAAGACCGTTTGCCCGAGGGGCCTGCGAGGGGGCTCTGGCATTATCATTTTACAGATGGGGAAACAGGCCTGGGGCTGGACACCTTGGTGAAGCAAAGCATGTCCTCCAAGGTTCTAGACTCCCGACCCTCCTTGGATTTCAGCCTGAGGCCATCCCTGCAACAGGAAACAGGTGCTACTGACAAGTCTTGTCTCCGAGCCTTTGGCTACATCCTTTTCCCACACAGAATGTTCTTGACCCAATGTCAGTCAACCAGGCACGAAGGCTCCCATGGCTCCCAAAAGCGGAGGCCGCAGGTGGACCTCACATCGGGGTGGTTTCTCATCCCCCCGCCACAAGTGGGGTCTCCCCGCCTTGGATGGCTGGGAGAAGCCCCAGAAAGACCCTCCCCTCCTCAGAGTGAGGATAAGGGGTGGGGCCGCCACTCACTGGGGTCTCCTCCGAGGGTCTCGGAAATACTTCTGGGCAAACTCAAGCATCGTGTACGGTGGGAGAGTCAGGCCGTCCTCCGCACGGTCAGGGGAGCCAGCCCTGACTGGGGGACCCTGCGGGAGGGCCAGAGCTAAGAGGGCCTGCCCTGCCACACCCGGTCACACCTGGTCACACTCAAGGATGACTCTGGCCAGACCCTCTCAGGCTGCCCCCCACCCCACCTGATCTGGCCCCACCGCCATTCACTTGTCCTCGCACCCTCTGCCTGGTCACACCCACCACATGTCCAGCTGACCCCCTGCCCCCCAGCCCTGCCACATCTGCCCCCACCCCCACCATACACATCCCATTCCGGGGTTGGCCTCCCCAACTGCTTAGTCCTAGCTGACCCTGCCCCTCACTTCTTAGTTTTACCTCACTCCACCCCTCACTGGTTCCATTCCACAAGGCTGACCCTGCCCCATTTGGCTGGCCCCACCCCCTCCCAGGTCGACCACCTGCTGGCCCCCAGGCTGGTCCTGCCCCACGGGCCTCATCACAACCCTTCTGCTGACCCCCACCATCCTTACCCCATTTGGCCACACCTCCAACCACCTCTGGTCAGATGCCACGGGTCACACATCTGGCTAGCCCTACCAAGTTCGCCCTGTCCCGGCCAGGACGACCTTGCTCCTGTCCACCTCCACAGTCGGGCTGACCACCACCCACCCACCTCCACTGTCTCAGCCCCATCACCTGGCCCTGCCGGTCTCACCTCCCTCCTGCGGCCCACCTCCCGTGCGGCAGCCGTGGAGGCCACCGCAGCGGCCACCGCAGCAGCACGGCCCCGGCCAGGCTCGGCTGGCAACTGCAGGAAGTCAGGGGCGGCCGCAGGCTGCACCAGCTCAGAAGGGAAGCGGCCCACACGCCCGTGGATGGTCCCAAACCTCCAGCCTGGGGGGGAGGGGAGGTAAAGGGTCTGAGACAAACAGGAGGGTCTCGTCTTGGGACTCAGGGGACCCTCTAGGTATACTCGAGCACCTTCTTGACCCTGCCTCAGTGCTCTGTGAGGGAGGCATGTCATGGAGCCTATCTGCAGACGAGGAAACAGGGGAAGGGAAGACATTCCCTCAGCGGGAGATGGAGCAGAAAACACGGTGCTTGTAGACTCCCAGGCAGAGAGAGAGAGACCTGGGCCACATACGTGGGAACACGAATACTCATGGAGACCCCACATCCAGATATGGAGGCAGAGAGCTGGGCTAGGTGGCCACCAGGAGGACCTGGCTGGCCAGAGCAGGCACCCGAGGAGACCTGGCCGGGCCAGACCCCCCTGGGGCACCGAGAACCCCCCACGGAGCATCTGCAGTGTGAGTGCAAGAAACCGGGGCAGACTGTTTAGCTTTTCCAGGTTTGGGAGCATTGGAGACCGGACCGGGGGGATCGGGGATATCCACCAAAGTCAGGGCCTCTGCGCCGCAGCTCCTCCAAGTACACGACCTTCTTGCGGACCACGCATCCGGCACTGTAGCCTGGGGGTGAAGTCTGTATCAGCACCTGGAGGGAGGCCCCCTTGCCCAGCCTCCCCCTCCCGTACCCGCTCTGTCCCACGGCCCTGACCCATTCGAGGTGGCTCCAGGGGCTGCAGATGAATGATGTCGCCCTTGTGGAAGGCCAGCAGGGCCGGGTCCTCGGGCAGGAAGTTCCTCACTGCGACCACGTAGTCTGAGTCCTGCGTCAGCCAGGGGCAGGATGAGGGGCTGCAGTCCCATCCCCCTCCTCCCAGAAGCCTGGGGCCACTCCCCTGCTCCTCTCCTCCATCGGTATTCCTTCCTGATTCATCAGGGAAGGGAACATACCCCAGGTGAGAGAGGAAAGGGCGTTGTACAAGTAGAAGGGGGGCCATGTAAAGCACTGGAGCCCTGAATCAGATGAACCCAGGCACCAGAGTCCACGCACAGGGCTTACCCATTCCATCCCTCACCTGAGCTTCCCCACTGGGGCCAGGGGCCCAGCACCTGAGGAGGGGGGCATCTGTAGGGCGATCCTGACCTTCTTCAGCTCCAGGATGAAGTCATCCACCAGGGTCTTGACCTGGTGGGCTCGGGCTGAGAAGAGGATGACCTTCTCGCTGGCCAAGTTGAACTCCAGCATGTTCTGGGAGGGGATGGTCACAAACAGGATATCCGCAAAGCTGGAGAACGGGAAAGTGGCATGAAGGCAGGGCTCCCTGGCCAGAGGTGCCCTCCTCGCCACCCATCCTTCTCATTCTGCCCTGTACCATTCCCAAAGCCCAGCCCCGCCTCAGCCCCCCTGCCCCTGCCACCGGGGGACCTGACAACTTGCCCAGCCTCCCCTCCCCATCCTGCCTGTGGCTCCAGCTCACTTCTCATCACCCTTTGAACTGACACTCCAGCCCTCACTACCCTTTGCCTTTCTCTCTTTTTTTTTGTTTTTGCCTCTCGATCCAACCCCCCTGGTTTTGCCCACACACGTATCTCTTTCACCCACTGACCAAGTTCTCTGCATCTTTCACGCGACCGATGAGCAAGGCTCTACTCCTGTCCTTGTGCGACAGAGAACAAAAGGGGCTGCTGGCAGGGGAGGCAGGGGGCCCAAGGACTCAGTGAGGTCTTATGTCAGAACACCCTTCCCTTCCCGGCTGCACTAAAATTTGGCTGTTCACAACACAGACACCGTTCGCTGCACAGTGAGCTCTGTGAGGGCAGGGCTGAGGTGTGGTCTGAAAGGCAGGAGAGGGTAGTAACGGGCTCCCAGCTCATCCGCTTCCTGGCTGACCTGAGAGCAACTTTTCTCACTGAGCCTCGGTTTCCCCATCTCTAAAATGGGCTTGCTTATAGGGCTTGGCACAGAGCCTGGCACGTCACAGGCACTCGGTAACTGGCTGTGAAAGAGTCAGTGAGGAAATGCTAATGCCAGTCCGCTAACCCCGTCTCCAGCTGACCCCATTCTCGCCTGCCTGCCTCCCGGTCACCTGTACGTGCGCAGAACCTGCAGCTGCCCACCAGCCTCCCGGCTGCCCTTGACCATCCGCAGGAGTTTGATGCCCGTGTGGGACACGGCTAGGATCTGCACGCCAGTGCCCACGCTGCCCTGGGGTGGGGATAAGGGACATGTGAGAGTCTCCTAGCCTCATCCCTGAAGCCTCTGGGTGAGCAGGGGCTGGCAGGGGGCTCGCACCGTGGCTGGGAAGAGGCGGGAGAAGTAGACCTCCCAGCTGTCGCGTGCGGTGCTGACCACGGCCCGCTTCACACTCTCTGTTGCCAGCGGCCGCTGCGTGTCCAGCTGGTTCTGGGCTGAGGGATGCCAGGTCAGGTCAGGGATGGGTCTCTCCCCTCCCCCGCCAGCCCACATTGCAGGGAGGGAGGCTGACGCCCAGCAAGAACGTACTGGAAAAGTGGGTCCTCACTGGCTACACTGGGAAACTAAGATCCACGGACAGACAGGATGACTAGGGCCACACGATGTGTTAGGCAAAACTGAATTCAGAGTGGCAGCCTGGCCATGGAAGAGGCCAGGGGTGTCTGGGAGGCAAATGGGGCTGGGTTCGTCCTCTGGAAAGGGCCGGCTTGGCTTTGGCTGGCTGTGCCAGCAACGTCCCTTCCCTCCCCCTGTGGTACCAAACAGGGCCTTCATCTTGAGCCTCTCGTCCTCGGAGATGCGCACGCAGGCCTCGGACAGCGTGTCGTGGACGATCTGTGGGAAGGGGCCAAATGCAGGGAGCTCGTGGGACCCCCCTCACCCCAGCTGGGACCTCAGGCTGGACGGTTCCAGGGTGAGTGGGAAGGTAGAGGGTCCTACTGGTAGAGCAGTGGGGTCATCTGTGTGAATCAGATCTCATTTACTGAGGACCCTCCCCTTTCTCCTCTTTTCCACAACCAGGGCTGCCCTTCCTAGGCCTCAGTCTCCTCATCCACATGGTAGGGCTCGGATTCGACTTCTGAGTCCCATCTAACACAGACAATCTGTGTGTCTGGTTAAATCGAACCGTGGGCTTGCTGACCTTGTCCATGAGGGTGGGAAATTCACCAGAACAACCTCCCATCCTCACTGTGGTCAAGGACCCCAAATCTAAGAGTACGAAAGTGAAATCGGCAGACGGCTAGTCTATGTACCCATTGCCCTGATGAGTACACCGAGCCAGAAAGGGAAGAGAAGTCCTCACCTGCCGGAACAAGAGGTCTAGCTGCACAGGGTGGCTGTAGCTGTCCTTGGGGTAAAACACCTGCGGGACCGGGGCTCCCGTGAGGCCCTCTGGATAGTCCCCTCACTGTGCCTCACACTCGGCCCCACCCCCAGCCAGATACGGCTGGCTCCATACCACCAGGGCCCCTGGCTCTGACTCTGCCCTCTGGCTCAGACCAGGCTCCTGTGCCCCCACTCCCGCCCCTCCTCCCCGCTCTCTGCTAGGGAGGGGGCCCTGCCCCCATCAGCCCCTGCTTTGGCTCCACCCTGGCCAGGTACCTCTTTGCGCAAGAAGATCCGCCAGGGTGCATCCTGGTAGCCGTAGTAGTTGGGGTTGACTAGGCGGTGCAGACGCGTCTGCAGGGGTTCCTCGGGGGGGTCCAGTGACCGCGAAGGCGCCACTGGGGAGCACAGTGAGTGGGACAGGCATGAGTGAGAGAGGCAGGGCTGATGAGGAAGGGGACAAAGGAGTGACCTCCTGTCGGGGAAGGGGCGGGGGCTGGGTGCTCTCCCACACCCCAGGCTGCACACATACCAATCCTGAGGGCACACCTGTACAATCCTACCACTCAACCCTGGCTCAGTCCTTCATTTGACACATACATGCAACACCCTCGTATATGCAGCAGGTCTGTGCTAAAGGCTGGGGGTACCACGGTGAACATTATAGACAAAGAGCCCACCCTGTGTTTAAAGTCTCGTGATAGGTGTAGGTAGAACAGACAATTAAGAAACAACAAAGCTCTCAATTCTAGGAGCTGGGCTGGAAATAAATGTGGGCTAGCTGGGAAAGAGTCTAGGGGCTGGTCTGTGAGGGTCCTTTGGTCTCGGTGATCTGGCGTACCTCTCTGAGAAGACACTGAGCCAAGACTTGAATGATGAGAAGGCATGCAACGATCTTTTGAGGAAGAGCATTTTAAGCAGAGCAAGTGCAAAGGCCCTGAGGTAGGAGTGGGCTTGCTGTGTTCTAGGAACTGTGTGTGCCAAGGGGATAGTGGGAAGGGATGAGGTTGGGAAGGTGGGCAGATCATACAGAGTCTCATAGGCCATAGTGAGGAGTCTGGAGTTCATCCTTAGAGTCACGGGAGAATTTCTGGCACGGACATGATGCGAGCTGATTTACATCCGTTAAGATTCACTGTAGTTACCATAGGCAGAGAACGTAAAGATTAGGGTTCCAATGGTGATGCTAGGAGGGCTGGTTTAGACACTTGATCTGACACTTTTGAACTGTGTGATCATGGTCAAGTCACTAACCTCCCTGCGTCCGTTTTCCATCTGTAACATATAGACAAAAATAGTACTTCCTTGAAAGATTTTAGTGAGGATTCAGTGAGGCCAGAGTGGGCCTGGCCTGAAGTCAGTGTTATTTAAGTGCTGGCACACTTACACAAGTGTCCACCTGGTACTTCCACGTGGGCTCGGGGACACAGACACACGCACGCCACTGACATGTAGCCCAGGACGCACCTGTGCTCACACAGGCTTCCTCACACACTCGGACAGCAGCCCTTTTGCCCCTCCTCCCCTCCTGGCCCCTCACCTGGAGTGGGTCCTATGGATGGCCGTGGTGTGCTGGTCACTGGCTTCACCAAGGCCACGGCCTCTCTAGGCACCTGTCCCCACCACAAAGAGAGCGCTCAGGGGGCAACAGGTCTTAGCTCACGGGGGCAGCTGGTTGCTGAAGCTCTCCAAGGCCCCGCTTTGTCTTTTGCTCTGCTTGGGCCCAGCAGGAAACCGCCCCTCACCTGGCTGCCAGAGGCTGCCGCCGGGTGGCCCATCTGCCCCTTGAGGATCATCAGCGCCTCCTCGTGGGGGTCTGGCCGCTTCACGAACACCTTTCCGCCATCCTTCCTGGTGGATTGGACATGAGTTTCTTCTTCCCAGCCACAAATTCCTATGACAGGGAACTTCTTCTCCCCCGACCCCCATCATTACACATGAGAACCCAGAGAGGATCAGAGACTGGCCTGAGATCACACAGCACAACCTAGAGAACAACAGTCTGGGCCTTCCCCTCTGCCTAAAGGGCTCATCTAGATCATAAACAAACTCACTCCCTAAAGGTTGCTGCTAACTGGGTAGATGGCCACACTGCTAACGGGCACTCAGGCACGGTGAGGAGGCCACTCGTCCAGAGGGCTGGAGGGCTGGGGTCGGGGCACAGCTGACCTGAGGGCCTCGGGCCGGCCTCCCCGGGGAGGATGCTGGTACTGCCTCACGATGTTCTTGATCTGCTGTGTGGGCTGCGGGAAGTGCTCCGAGTTGAGTGTTGAATACCGGACCAGCTCCGGGCAGGGCGAAGCTGTGGGCAAGGGGCGGGGACAGGATAAGGCCACAAGGAGCACAACCACACCCCCAGTCCTGTCCTGGGAAGCCCCGACTGCTGGGATAGGACACTCACAGGTTTCTGGACAAGCCCGGTCCTGAGCTAGAATGGGGGCAGCCACGGGCTTGGTGGGGGCTCTTGGGGCCTTGGCCAGAGGGGCCGGGGCCAAGGGCTTTGGAGTGGAGCGCAGGAGCACGGGTTTGGCTGGGGGTCCCGTGCCTACAAACTTCGGCCGCGCCTCTGGCGCTAGGGGTTTCTGCAGAGAACAGGGAAGAAGGTGCGCTTCCTGGGACACATCAGCCCGTTCTCAGGGACCCCGTGCTTGCCCAGGATGGGCTCAGAGAGGCACCATGATGCCCTGGAGCAGCGCAGTGCTCACCTGGGCAAGCCGGGCTCACCTCTGGGAGCAAGGGCCTTGGGGCGGGACTCAGGGGCTGCTGCTGGAGTGCCATGGCCTGCAGGGTCATCTCCCGGGCCTGGGAAGAGGTGGTGGTGGTGACCAGGCGGGCCCGTGCTCAGGGCACCTCCCGCAGCCCAGCCGGCACTCACCAGTAGCACGGCCTGCTTGTGGATGAAGGCCTGCTGCAGAGCCAGCGTGGAGGCATCCAGGCCTGGGACTGGGGGAGCCAAGTCGGAGGGCGTAGATCCCAAGGGATGAGAGATGGAGGGAAGTGGAATTCCCTATCTAACCCCCACCCTGCCGTTGACTCGCCCCCACCACACCCATGGCTGCCCCCATTGTCGCCTGTGAAGGAGCCCCGAGAACCAGTGGTGGGGGGGGCCTCCTCTTTGCCCAACCCTGGAACCACCCTGGCGGTAGGCACTGACTTGGCTTTGGCTTTGGCTTTGGCTCTGGGGGCCTCCTGGGGGGGTCTTCAGTGCTGCTGCTGCCACTTTCGCCAGGCCGGCCTCCCCCTTTCATGCGGTAGGCAATGGCTGTTGGCTTCTCCAGGTCCTGGGGACAGCAGATGGCTCAAGTGTCTGCGTCAATGCCATACTCCCGAGGTTCCAAGGCAACGGGCACCTGACACCGGCCACCTCCTCTGTCCTGGGGGCCTCCCGCCAGCCCAGTGTCTGCTCCACGCCCAGTCTCTGTCCCTGCAGCATCCCAGGCAGTACCCCCACAGCCTTGCAAACCCCCAACCCATTCTGCCCTCCACGGAGGAGTCAACAGGTTCAAAGAGGAGCGGTACCCCGCTCAGGGCCACATATCATGCCACGCAGGGGCTCCTGGGAGTTTCCAGAATGAGTAAGGGTGCCTGAGGGGGCTGGCTCTCACCAGAGGAGGGGGCTGAACCTTCAGCCGTGGGTCCTTCTGGGGTCCCAGCCAGGAGCCTCCCTAGCCATGAGGACACCCTCCTTTGGCCCCCAGGAGACCCAGATGAGACAAACCACTCCCAGGCCCTGGCTGGGAGAGGCTCCTGTGTCACCCTGTGGGTGTGTGACTTGATGTGTACATGCGGTCCCAGCTGTCTGCAAACATCCCATCCCAAGCCTACCGCATCCCCGTAGGACAGCACGGGGTCAAAGAGGCTGTCCAGGTAGCAGTCCAGTCCCTTGTGGGGCACAGAGGGTTCTCCAAGGCTGTCTGAGTCTGGTGTGTGAGGGAGATAGAAAAGTCAAGTTATTTTCTCCTGCTGATCACCCTGTACAGCCCCCAGGATCCCTCCCCACCAGAGACAGTGGCCACTGCTGGTTGACCTTGGTGGGTCGCTGTCCCTCTCCGGGCCCCAGTCTCCCCATTTGTACCGTCCTCATTGTGGCTGCAGTACCCATCGGAGTCAGCCACTTTGGGCACATGTCCCTGGGGCTCCGGTCTGGTGGGAGTGTCTGAGTCTGAGTCCCAGCTGTTCCCAAACACCCTGTAGGGAAGGGGGACAAGGAACAGCTGACCTCCCGCGAGATCATGGCCCTCCCAGAATCACCCCCCCCCCAACCACCATGTTCTCTTCTGAGCCCTGGAAACGGCTGACTCTCCCCCTTTAAAAATGGGGTGCCTGGCTGGCTCAGGCAGTAGAGCATCTGACTCTCGGGCTCAGGGTTGTGAGTTTGAGCCCCACATTGGGTGCAGAGATTACTTAAAGCCTAGGTTTAGAACTCAGCTCCTAGCCAGCAGTTGGGAGGGGAGCACTGCGCTGGGAGAGGCCATCTGCACGAAGGGTTCAGGTAGCCACCTACGCTCTGGGGCCGCCCCTGCCGGCCACGGGCCCTTCTGCACCCACAATGAAGTAAGACTTCTGTCTCGGGAAATCCCTGAGCAGCTCTAGATCCGCCACCAGGTCCAGCACGTAGTCATGGCCTGCCAGCTCCGCCCACTGGACGCCATTCTTCATGGCCACTGTCCAGCCACGCCAGCCATCTGTCAGCCCCCTGGTGACAGCACATGGAGGGACAGAAATGAGGGATGCAGCCAACAGGTACTGCCTAGGAAAACCCTGGGACATAAGCCAGACCCCAAGCATGACCACAGCGGACCCCACGGGGGATCTGGTGTTCTGCCCCTCCCCTCCCTCCTTCCCAGGTTCACAAGCATGTGCTGGGTGGGGCATTCCAGGTGCCGACCTGTGCCTCAGAATGTCTCCAGCCACTTCTTCCCCCGTGCTCCAGGAGTGCACCGGGCAGGAGAACTGGTCACCTGGGGGAGCAGCAGGTGCTGGGCTCAGCCAGGATGCATCTGAGGTCCAGGCCTACTGCTTCCCCACCTGCACCCTGCTCTTAGGCCTCCCCACTCTTGTCCTGGACCCTGGATCCGCATCCTCGAAGCCCCAGCTCCCTTCCCCCATTCCAGGTCCAGCCCCCACACCCACATGCTGACCTCTTTCCAGAGCCACACCCAGAGGGCTCCTCCCCACTCCAGAACATCCCACGGCTTCTACTGGGGCCCGTGGACTCCAGGTGCCCCTTTGTGCAGGATAGAGGGAGAAGGGAAGGCAGCACAAGGTGTGGAGAGGACAGCTCACCGTTGAAGCAGCCCACATCCAACGCCATGCTGGCCTTCTCCTGGGTTGCTATCCACTCGAGCTGGGTCGGGGGAAAGGTGCGGGCTGCCCCAGAACCCTGCTGTTGGGCCCGGCCCATGGCCTGCATGAGGCGGTGTTGACACACAGCCTGGAAGCCATTCCGCCCGTAATCAGACACAAACCTGATGGGTAAGAGTTGGAACCAGGATGAAGAGGGATCTGTGGCTAGGCCAGGATAGACAGGGATTCTAAGTCTAGTCTGACGGGGGCCCAGGCTAGTCCAGAGCTCTAAGGTGAAGCTGAGAAGGCCCCAGCTCTGAGGCTAGATCAGAAGGGTCCCGGGCTATGGTCCAGAGCTCTGGGATGATACTAAAGGGGTCCCAGGACAGCCCTGAGGTCCAGGACTAGGCTGAAGGGTCTCAGGTCAGTCCCAGAGTTCTGGGGCTAGACTAAAAAAGATCTCAGGCTATCCCAGAGTTCTAGGACTAAGCTGAAAGCATCCCAGGCTAACCAGAAGTATCTTAAGCCGGCACAGAGATCCAAAGGATAGGCCAAAGAGGTTCCAGAAAGGCCCACCAAAACTTGTTGGAGCAAAATGTCATTGACAGGCTGGGAGCTACAGCAGGGTATGGGCAAGAACTTGGACTCTGGAAGACTCTGCCTTCCATTCCTTCACCAAGCACCCCTGTGCGGTCATCTGCCCTCTCTGAGCCTGCCTCCAGGTTCCCACCTATACGGGAGATGACCGTGAGGGTTCAGCTTGGCCCAGGACCAACAAGCCTGATCCCTGCCAGGGCAGGTGATCCACATACCTGGCTTCCTGTCCCCCTTCCTGCTGCTGTCGGGCCTGGCCAGGAGCAGCAGGGAGTAGGCCCAGAGTGGCCGAAAGAAGGAACCTAGAACTGTGCCCACAGGAAGTCCCGCACAGCAAGGCAGTGGTCCCAACCTGGCAGCAAGACTGACCAAGTGAGCTGCCCACCTACTGCACACAGCCCAGGTGAAGCTCTGTACACTCTTAGGCTCACACCCACCCCGTAAGGTGGATCCTGTTACCATTCCTAATTTACAGGCGAGAAAAGAGACTCACAGAAGGGCAGGGAGTTGCCCCAGGACACACAGCAGATAGGTGTCAGAGCTAGGGTTTACACCCAGGGCCTGCCTGAGCTCTTTCTCTTGCAAATCATCCTTCTCACCCAACAGGGTGACATCATCATCATCATCATCATCATCATCATCATCATCGGCCTCATCATCATTATCAATACCATCAGGATGCTGACAATAACCTCGCTCACATAGCAATTACAACGCTTTATAGGTTGAGTTGGGATTTGAACCCAGACTCTCTCGAGTCCAGACACGCTCTACTCCCATGACATGAGATCAGTGCCTTTTTCCCAAACTCCCCACACCCCGGTCTTGCCACCCTCTGAGCTCTGCAAATCCTTTATCCAGTTTTACCTGAGCCCTACTCTCCACAGTGAAGACCTGCCCTTCTTTCTTCCTCTGAGCCCAAGAGAGAAAGAGAACAGCCCCTGACCGGCCCCCCCATGCCTCAGCTTCCAAGCACAGAGACCTCACTCCTGGCCGGCCCTTTAACATCCCAGCCCAGGGTCTCATGCCAGCGTCACCGTCCCCATGCCCTGGCCCTGCCCGGTTCCACTCACTTGAGCAGGTACTTGTTGAGGCGCGATGAAGGTGCAAAGCCACTGAGGCAGGTAGCCAGTAAGAGCCAGCCCCGCTCGGCATTGTGGGTGCTGGGGTTGCGCCACACCTGGTTGGCCAGCTGTGCCAAGATCTCATCCCGAAGTTCGGGCACCGCCAGACCCTTCTGCACAATGTAGTTCCCGAAGACATTTTCCTGGGCGCCATACAGGTGGGGGTCGCCCATGAAGCGCAGGATCTGGGCCACAAACAGATTCTCCTGGGCCTCTTGGAAGGTTGTTCCTGCCAGGGCCCCACCCCCGACGGGCACCCCTCTCACGTGTTTCCCATGCGTCCCAGGAAAGCTCACGTAACGGCCCCCTGTGTTACAATATAATTGCCACATCCTATGCCAAATGACCAGGTGGCCCATCCCGACTATGAAAAAAGTCAAGACCCAAAGCACATACTGACCTTCTCACCTGTTCATGAATGTCCCACTACAGCTGCCCATACAGCCCCAGCCCTCCCTGCATCCCTGGCCTCCAGCCAGCCCCTCACCTCCTACTCCATCCAGGCCCCGGAGAGTACTTTCTAACATTCATATCTGACCACACCACCTCCCATAGAAGCACCTTCCTTGGCTCCCTAGGGCCGTTAGAATGAAATCCCAAGTTCCAGATCTGTCAGCCAAGACCTCCTGACCCCTTCTTGCCCCTGCTCTTCTCACTCTCATCCACTGATGTGTCCTGACTACATCAAGTCCCTCTTCCCTCTGTGCCTTCTCCATTTGTCCTGGCTGGTGAATTCTGACCCCTTCCACCCTAGCTCACACGCCCCCTCTTTGATTCTGTCCAGGACTGGATTAGGGGCCCAGTCTGGACTCCCCGGCCGCCATGCCTAATCCCTGTCCATGTTTGTAGTCACTGTTCAGGCCTACTCTACCTTCCCCCTCGGACTAGGCCTACTCTACCTCCACCCTCAGACTAGGAAGTCCTCGAGGAGAGGGCCTGATCTATTCTTGCTGTTCCTGGGAAGCTCCACAAAGGCCCCGGGGCAGCCTCTTTGCCAGGAAGATGGCTGGGAGAAGAAAGACTCCCAATCCTCAAAGCCTAGCCCAGAGTGGAGCCCAGATTTTATCTCCTGGTCCCACCCCCACCCCCACCCCCAGAAGTCTTTCCTCCAAAGAAGAGGGCTGGGCTTAAGGGCTTGGGCTAGTGGAGCATCCAGGGGAGAGAGACAAGGGGCCTCAAGGCCTGTGAATTCAGGGGTGACCTGGGCAGACCCATACCAACTTGAAGACGCTCACGGCTTCTGCATGGCACTCTACTGGCAACCGCATGAGGGGTGTCTTCAGGGGCACGGTCAGCATCCCGAAGGCAGGTTCCTGGGGGCACGGAGCAGGGGCGTGGGGACAGACCTGGGACTCACGGGCACATCTGGATCCACTGCCCTATGCCAGGTGGGGGCACAGGAGCCTGTGAGGTAAGGGCTCCTTTCCCCAGTGTATGGATGGAGAAACTGAGGCTTGAAGAGGGGCAGACTCTGGCCCTCAGCAAGGTGGCGGTGGAGACTATCTGCGCCCCTTGGAGAGCCCCCCTTCCTGGAGAGCCAGAAGTGAGAGTAGGGATGACTGTGGCCCTACCGGTTGTTAAATTTCTGGAATATTTCCAACTGGTTGGCAAATAGCCGCTTCCTAAGCCCCCGAGGGCCCACTGCTTCTGTCCAGCGCTTCCCCGGGAGCCCCCAGACTCCTCACGATCCACAACTCAAGGGCTCATTACCCCATGCCACAGGGCACAGCCAGGAGCCGGCCCCCGGACAAGTACAGTGTTAGCTTTAATTGGTCAGCGCCCACTGGCCAGAGCCACTTGGGCCTATGCCAGCCATTACCTTAAAGTGGCATCGAACAAACTTGGCCATGGGGTAGTTGTTGATATCCAGGGGCAGTGTGACACGGGGCTCGGTCTGGAGCCGGGGAGTCCGCACGGGGACCACCCGGGGCACCCGGGCTGGCCTGAGGCCTGTGGAGAGAGGAGGGTATGAGGTGCCAGGCTCCTGTGCCTGCCCACGCCCACCCCCACCCCACCGTCCGACACGGAAGTACCTGCCACGGCTTGTAAGAGTCCCGCCAACTCAGCGGGTACCTCCAGGTGCCCCACGGCCACCACCTCCCGCTTGCTCAGCTCCTGGAGGGACGGCGCCTAGTGAGGGCCAGGCCCGCCACAACTCTACCTGCAAGCCTCCCTTCTTGTCCTGGCTGCCGCCCGGCCCCCACACCCACCTCCTGCTCCCGCAGCCGCGCCTCCTCCGCCCGGAGCCTCCGCTCTGCCCTCAGCTGCAGGAGAGCAGATGGTCAAGGCGGGGAATGGTGGGCAGAGGCGACGGCAGGCCTCGGGCCCGGGGGGCGGCCCCAGCCGGCCCGGCACGAGGCAGCGGGCGAGAGAAGCAAAGGGGGCATCTGCCCCGCCTCGCAGATGGCAGAGGGAAGGCAAAAGCGTGGCCAGAGAAACAGGAAAGGAAGGGAAAAAGAGAAAGCGGTAAGGGGCAGAGGGAGTAATACTTTGGGGAAAGGGAAAGACCCACAGGGGGCTTTCTGGGAAGAAGCCGAGAGATGTGCGATGGAATCCTCTCTGAGCTCCACAAAACCTTCAGTAGAAGCCAGGTGGTTCTTCGGGGCCTTGGGGATTGCAATTGTCTTTCTGGTGGTTGGTTTAGATGACAATAAGCCAAGACTGGCATTAAGGTAAGAGCAAGACCATATCCAGTGCTGCTCAGGTCGACAAATTCTATCATACCCAACTGCTCAAGGCCCCACCGTGAACCCGGCACAGGCCAATTCCTTCCCGCGCAACAGCTCATTGAACTCGCCCCCCTCCAAGACCCCAGGGGGTAAACAGGTAAAGTGAGGATACAGAAGGCCAAGGTCACAGCTAGGAAGTGGCAGAGCGGGGATTCGAACCCAAGACTGTCTGAGGCCAACAGTCTCCTCCTGGGTGCTAAGTGCCTCCTCCCTCTCCCTGCCGCCTGGCTCCCGGGAGGAGGGTGAGGGGTGGGACTGTACCTTGAGGTAATGCCGGTGGTTCACGTATGTGTGTACCAGGGACCGGAACTTCACCAGGCTCCTCCTCATCTGCTGATACCGCTGCCTGGGGGTGGGGAGGAAAGAAGTGTTCGGTGGGGGGTCGGGGGACGGAGGGGCAGGGGTTGGGATCACAAGGTGACGGAGATACGGAGATGCCCACGCCAGCCTGGCCTGGGTATCACTGCCCACGGTCAGTGTGGCAGCCCTGTGCTACAAAGAGAAGCTGGAGCTCAGAGAGGGGCAGTGACTTAGCCAAGATCACACAGCACATTAAGTGGCAGGGCCTGGATTAACCTGTCTCCAGCATGTACATCCTACTGGGGCTCCTAGGATGCAGGGTGGGACCCCTCTTGGCTGGAAAGATTCCCGCCCATCAGTCACAAGGGCCAGGGGGTAGGTGGGCGGGACGTCCAAAAGCAGAGACCTAGAGAATCCCAACATCCTTCCCGCAGAGGCCCCGACTCTCAGTTTGCACGCCGCCAGGCCAGGGGGCTTACTGCCCCAGTTCAGGTATGGCCTCTCCCAAGCCTCGCCTAGCCCTAGGCCTCGGGGGAGGCCTGCCGTGTCTGGGCTGTACCTGGCCAGGTAGCCACGGGCCCGACTTTGCAGCAGGATGATCTTGCGGCGCAGGGAGCGGAAACGCCGCCGGATGAAGAAGCCGCGGAGGCAGCTCTGCAGCGTGACGGCGGCCAGGTTCAGGACGTGCTCGCGCATGCTCTCCAGCAGCTGGTGTAGGTGTTCCTTCAGGAACAGCTGAGGAGAGGAGGCAGGCGTCGAGGCACATAAGGGCCTGGGGAGTGGACTGGGCCCCTCCCCTCCAGAAGGCGGTGGAGACAGACTAGATGGGGCAGCGGCGCAGGCTGAGTTTGGAGAGGGAGAACAAAGAGGGACGGTGCGTTAGACCGTGGGAGCTGCCCGAGCAAAGGTCCAGAGGCAGAGTGAGCATTCCATCGACCAAACTCGACTGCGCGGCCTCCGGGCCAGGGATCTTTAGTTTGGGCATTTCTGACTCCAGAGGCTCCGGTTCTAAAACCCCTGAACGCGGGGCTTCAGGGACCGCGTGTGGGGTGGCACTCACCTTGCTGACACCGACGCGGTACATATTTGGCGTGACCGTGCACAGCCGGCTCAGCACCGACACACACATGTCCCCACTGGCTGGCAGGTTGTGTTTGAGGGCCACTAGACAGCGGTACCTGCAGGGGTGCAAACTCAGCCTGGGGCTAAGGGACCTACCCCCAGCTGCCCGCTAGACCACGGAGTCTCCAGCAGAGGCTCTAGTCATAGTGTCTTCTAATCAGAAATAGGCACTCCATCCCCAGGCGCCACTTCTGACTCAGAAAATCCCAACAGTTTCAGTCGAATAAGACGCTTTACCGCCATCTGCTGGAAACTTGTCATAATAACCTAGAATTATTCCCTCGGAATCTCCACGCGTTAACAATAAAAGCATGAGAAAATGCAAAATAAGAAATGTACCTGCCACGTGACAGCTAGCAGGTAATAATCTCGTGTGGCACACAACCTGAGCAACTGTGCACAGCAAGCTCTGTCCTGCCTTGGGTTCTGTATTCCTGGGGCCATGGGGGAGCTGGATAAGGATCTGGGCAGCTCAGGACCCACCCTGGCTGAGGTACCTGTCGATGAACACCTGGAAGGGCAGGCGCACTGGAAAGCCCTCCTTGCGGATCCGCACGGTCTCCAGCACCCCCGAATAGCGTAACTGTGCCATTACCACATCTGGCTCAAAGAGGCCTGGCTCCTGTAAGGAAAGCCCAGATGAGGAGTTGGCATACTAGCCCACCCGTGTGCAAATGGCACTATCGATGACAAATAGCTCCCACAGTGGGCTGGGAAGATGGAGGTCCAGAGAGGCACAGCCACTTGCCCAAGGTCACACAGCATGGGGAAGAGAATATGGCTCTCCCAGGGACCTCAGCCATCATCACATACCTTCTTGTGGTTGGGCTTCAGGCAACGTACGAACAAGGGGTTACACCTGGACGGAGGTGGGAGGAGGGTAGTATGAGGTCCCAGGGAAGCGAGGTGCTTACCCGAGGGTCACGGGGTGGGTCAGAGGTGAGGCTGGGTGCCCACCCGCCCGCCATGCTCACCTCTCCATCTTTTCCACCAGATCCAGGAGCGACTGTTGGAACTTAGCGGCCACTGTGTGCGCCTTGTAGAGCCGGGTGACGGAGCTGCTCTTGCCCAGGCGCTGAGGGGCAGCCTGTGGCGCGTGGCTGGAGAAGAGGTGTGCCACCACCTGAGCAGGGGCGGGCAGCAGGCCGGGACAGTGGTCAAGGCACCGAGAGACAGGGAAACGGGGAGAGATGGGGGCCGAGAGACAGAAATGAGGGAATAGAGGTTGAGGGGGTGGATAAAAGGAGTTAAGAACAAAAGGAGTCAAATCTCCAAACCGAAGTGATCAGCAAACTAACCCACTGGGCCCCTGCCCTCTCTGCAAGGCTGCTGTCCTCCCAGATCACACACCTCCCGAGTCAGGGTGATCTGTGCCTCGCAGAGGACCTATCCCATGGTTGGGCTGACTTTTTTTTTCTTCAGTCTGGGGAACACACAGGCACTGACTGTGCACCTGAGCTGGCCTGTTACACACATGGTCATGAACTCTGGCAATGACCTCAGGAGGAGGGTTCCCATTTGGAAGAGAGAAGGTGGAGGTCCAGAGAGTGGGGTGGGTGGCTGAGCACAACAGGCCATTTGGGAGAACTGCTCAGTGAGGGGATGAGGCAGGGCACAGCTGGGTGGGCAGGGCCAGGATGGGCCAGAGGACAGACAAGGCAATGCAGTGGGGCCGGCCAGGGGCACAGACCTTCAGGAGACAGGATCAAGAATGGAAGAAAAGACAGAGCAAGGCAAGACTCTGGGTTAGGGTTGGGGTCAAGGTCAGAACCTGGCCGGGGCCAGGACGAGTCAGAGGCGAGACCAGCGCCAGGGGACCTCCCCATTTCCTGGACTAAGAGAGGGGCCTGATGGTAGGCTGTGTGCTCTGGGGCAGGGCCAGAGGGCAGGAGGCGAGGCTTGCTCACCCGTGTCCGGCTCCGCACAAAGAGATCGAGCACATCCTGGCGCACCTGGTCATGGTTCTTGTCTAGGAACTTGTGCACCTGCAAAGGGGGAACAACAGGGCAGTTTGGGTTGGACCCACTGGTAGGCAGGGGGGACAGCCTACCCCTACCCCCATGTGCATCAGCCTGTCTGCTCCCCTCCTCCTCCCTGCCTCCCTCCAGCAGGTCAGGGGCTCACAGCCCCTGGGGGACCCTGGCCCTGCCCCTCCAGGCTTCCCATCTCCCTATCTGTCCTAGGAGGTGCTGGATTCTTCCCCCTGCTATGGTCCTCTCCCCTTCTGCCTCCACTACCCTTCCCATCCTCCAGGGAGGGGAGTCCTAGCCAAAGCTTCACATGACCAGTGTGGCTCTTAGCCCCCTCTTCGGTGGAGGACACTGTCCTGTGTCTGTCCTACAGATGAGGAAAATGAGGCCCAGGTGGGGACAAAAGCTGGAATGTGTCAGATAACAGTGATGAGAGTGACCACATCACTACTGATAACAGTTACTCTTTATCACCCACCCCCAGCCCCAGGCTTCTCACACTCAGCACGTGAGATGGGCATTATCGTTATCCCCATCTTCCAGATAAGGAGATGGGCTCAGAGAGGTGAAGCAATTTGCCCAGGGTCACACAGCTGAGGATCGGCAGGGCCAGAACTAGAACCAGGTGGGAGCGTTCGCAGCCCACGTTGCCCTTCCATCTTCAGCTGCGGGGAACAGCGGCACTGGGGGCCGTGCGTGCTGTCTCGGGTCTCACCTGATAGGTGACTTTGCCTGCGTAGTGCTTGATGGTGAACTCGGGCAGTGGCATCTTGGGTTTGGAGTAGAGCGGGTTGGCGCCGTGGTGGTAATGGCACTTCTGCAGGAATGTGTGATCTGTGGCCTGGGGGCAGGCGAGGGTCAGCGGGTGTGTGGGGAACCTGGGTACCCTGCTCCTGGGCTAGTGACAAGTTCTCCAGGGAGAACTGGTTCCCAGGGAGCACTGGGGAGAAGCAAGTCACAGCTTCCTCTGGCTACCCATTGCCCTGGGTGGGGAGGCTTAAATGGACCCCCCTCCCAGACAGGAGTGTCCCATTAGCTCCCAGCTGCCTCACCCTCCAGCCCAGCCTTCTTTGTACTGTTTAGTCCCACTGCCCAGAGCGCCCACCCTACCCTCGTGTCTTCTAATCAAGAGTTTGAGGCCCAACCTCAAGGTCACCTCCTCCAGGAAGGCTTCTATAACTTCCCAGGCTAGTACCCTCCTCTGGACACCCGCAGCCCCCTCTCCAGCCTCAATCACCCACCCCCAGGTTGTGAATGGCCGGCTGGGTGTCCTGATCTCCTGTCCCCAGGCCAGAGCCCAGAAGAATGCAGGACTCAGGCCTGATGAGGACAGGAGGCCCAGAGATGTTGAGCAACCTGACCAGGCTCACAGGGCACCCGTGGCTCACCTGGGGAAAGCAACACTGGTCATCGAGGATGCGCAGGATGCCGTAGGGCTTCAGTGAGATGAGATTGATGCACGGCTGGTTGTCAGCAAAGGTGATCTCCCGCCAGTCGATCTGTTCCCGGATGTACTCCTCCTGCAGACGTCAGGGGCTCAGCCTCCTCACCCTGCCCAGCTCCCATCCACCCACCTCCCGGGCTGGATCCACCTGAAGGGGCCTGGCCAGGGGCCCCTCTGCTTGCACAGGAAGCTCCCTCCCCAGAAGGGCAACACGAACCCCCTCTGAGCCCTGCTTCTCCCTCCACCTGGGCCAGCCCGGTACGGGGTGAGAAGGATCCCCTAAGAGGGCTTCTCTCTGGGCTCAGCACCAAGCGTCTTCCCCTCCAGAGCACAGGCCTTCACATGTGCTGGCCCTTGGCTTAGAATGCCTTTCCCTCTATTTCACCTGACACCCTCCGGTTTGCCCCTAAAGGACCAGCATATCCTGTCAGGCTCCGAGGAGGCCCACTGCCCAGTCAGGAGGGGACAAGAGTGCTAAGCGAGGCCCCGCCCACCTGCTCCTCCTGGAAGACGATCTTGTTGAACAGGTACTGAAGGTTCTCGTTTGCATAGTTGATGCACAGCTGCTCGAAGCTGTTGAAGCTCAGGTCCTGCCAGGTGGGTGGTGAGGCTGGGCCTGCTCCCTCCTTGGCCAGTAGCCCATGTGTGCCCCTCACCAGGGCCCCGCTCACCCCTGTCTGGCGGCCCAGTGCCCTCCCTGCCTTCCGTGGCCTCAGGGAGTGCTTGCGGGTGAGGGAAGGTGATGGCAGGAGACTGAGGACAGATAACGGTGTGGGCTATAGGCAGAGACGTGAGAGAGATGACGTTTTATGTCCACTGTCCCTCACCCACCCGTGCAGCCCTACCTCAAAGCCATAGATATCCAGGATGGCAATGGACAGCGTGTCCTGCCGTGGGGACACCAGCGCGTTGACCCGGGCAATGAGCCAGCCGAAGAGCAGTGCATACAACACCTTGGCGATGGCATCTCTGCAGCAGAGAAGGTGTGGGGCAGGTGGGCCTAGTGCGGGGGGGCCTCGGATCTGGGGGCTCAGGCGTGGAGGACCAGGACTCACCTGGCATCCACGGCACTCTCCACTGTCAGGGGGGTGAAGATCTTCTCTCGCATTGTCTCCTGGGGAGGGATGAGACCCCTGAATGACAGCAGGCTGGCCACCACCTCCAGGAAGCCCCCAGAGGATTGGAGGCGGGACATGGGGAAGGGAGCAGGAACGATGATCTGACTGGTCCTGGGCACACAGTTGGCCAGCGGCAGAACAGGACACCCTCATCCCCCCTCTGCCTGCCTACACTGGCAGGGACAGGGCTGCTGGTCTAAGGGGGGAGACACAGGCATGAGCAGACAGACACAGTGAGATCAGCCTTGGGATGGGACAAAGGGCCAGCGGTTGTGGGAGCCTGGAGGAAGTAATGACCCAGACAGGGGTCAGGGGTGGCCCACTGGAGGTGGGGGAATGCCTGTATCAGGTCTTAAAGGAAGAGTAGGCGTGGAAAAGGGAAGAACCAGCCAGGCAGAGGGAGGAGTCCATGCTGTCTAAGGGCCGGCAGGAGGCTTGGTAGATCCGGGTCCCCCAAGGACTCACGGTCACTTTGAAAGTGATGGCCTTCTGCAGGCCCTCGGGGGAGATCTGCAGCAGCTCCGCCACGGCCTGGATCTCCCGGGCACTCACCACCGAGGCCGTCTCCTGTGCATCTGTCTATGCAAAATAGCAATAGGACTGCGTTTCAAACTGGGTTTAAAGTTCATATAAAAAACACAAGCAAGGTAGGGGCACCTGGGTGGCTCAGGTGGTTAAGTGTCGACTCTTGGTTTCAGCTCAGGTCATGATCTCAGCTCAGGTCATCACCTAACAGTTAATGAGTTCAAGCCCCTAGCCAGGCTCTGAGCTGACAGCACAGAGCCTGCTTGGAATTCTCTCTCTTCCTTGGTCTCTGCCCCTCTCCCACTCTCCCCTCCCCCCCCAAAAAAAAACCACACATTAAAGAAAATAAAAATTAAAAACATAAGCTAGAATAACCAGGAAAATTCCGAAAGAGTGAAGGAGGCCCTATGAGATAGCCTGACGTTATAAAGCTACGATAATTAAAACAGTCTGGGAACAGACACATAATACATTGGTTAACGAAGCACAACAGAAAATTGGGAATTAGGCAAAAATGTACGTAAGAACTTAATACATGGTGAGTAGGTATTTCTCAAATTACAGGATTAGTAAAACTGAGGAATCATGTGGAAAAAAAGGAATTGAATTCCTACCTCAAACTTTACTGGGATAAATTCCTGATAAGCCAAAGATTAAATATTAACACACACACACACACACACACACACACACACACACACACACACACACCATAAAAGGGTTTGAAAAAATTATGGGAGAAATCTGTTGTAATTTTAAAGAGATGAGTCTCTCTAAAAGTGATAAGAAAAAAATCTAAAATTTATACAAGATTGATAAACCAAATGCCTGAGAATAATTCTAAAAATCTACATGGCAAAACCCAAACCAAACCAACCACCAAGTAAAACATGAAAAAAACCTGGATACAAATCAAAATATTGGGGCGCCTGGGTGGCTCAGTCCGTTGAGCGTCCAACTTCAGCTCAGGTCATGATCTCACGGTTCATGCGTTCGAGCCCCGCACTGGGTTCTGTGCTGACAGCTCGGAGCCTGGAGCCTGCTTCGGATTCTGTGTCTCCCTCTCTCTCTCTGCCCCTCCCCAACTTGCACCCTGTGTGTGTGTGTGTGTGTGTGTGTGTGTGTGTGTGTGTGTGTGTCTCAAAAATAGAAAATTTTTGAGATTAAAAAAATTTTTGTAAACAAAATATAAATGGTAATCCAGGGAACATATTCATAATTCATATCTGAGGCAAAGGGCCGATTTCCTTCACATATACAAAGAGCTCTGATACATCCATAAGAAGATGAGCAACCCCATTGTTTGAGGGAACAAATGATATGTGCGTGGCGGAACCTGAAAGGCAAATACGCATGGCCCGCAAGCCTCTGAGAAGATGATCTGTGTCCCGAGGGTGCCAGGGCCCCACGGCAAGCCGTGGGCTCTCTCACCTCGTACTTCTCAAAGTAGACGTTGCCCAGGTGCAGGATGGACGCCAGGATGCGGAAGATGCTGTCCTGGTCCTCGCCACTGAAGCCCAGCACCTCCATGGCGGCCAGGAGCCGGCGGAAGTCGTCCGAGTCGCTCTTCCCTGAGATCTCACAGTTCCCACCCTGGGCGAGGGCAGGGGCCGGGGGACCTTGAGAGCCCCCGGCCCCTGCCCAGGGTCCCTGAGGGCCCTGGGGGCTGGGGGCTCTCGAGGTCCCTGCCCTGGCTCACTGGCAGTGTGGCCCAAGGCGGGCACTCCCATTCCCACGGGCCAGGAGGCTCTGAGCAGGTGCAAAGCCCTTGGTGTAGCTTTCCTCATCTCCTCCTCACCGCATCCCTAACGAGTGGCATTATGCTGTCCCCACTTTACAGATGAGGAAGCTGAGGCCCGAAAAGGGAAGTGCAGGAGCTCCAAGCTGCTTAGTGCTGTTCTAAGCTATAGAGAAATGAAGAGTCAGGTAGGCCTCTCTTACCCCCACCGTGGACCCTAAAGATGCCTGTCACCCTTGCCGTGATGAGACACTTTCAATCCAAACTCATGCCCCCAAACCCCATCGCCTACGCTGGCTGGCTATTAGGACGCCATGAGTTGGTTCTCTCAGTCCCCCTGGGTGATGGGGCAGGGGTGCCAGGCCGGGGGGGCCCTTGGACACCTGCGGGTACTCACCTGGTTCAGGTAGTAGTAGGTCTCGGCCTCCTGCAGACTGAAGGCCTGTCGGAGCTGGGCGGGCAGCCCGGCCAGCAGCTCGTAGAAGATGTGGTAGTTCCTTTCATTTTTGGCCTATAGGGCGGATAGGTGGGTGCAGAAAAGGGAGCCACCACCTAGGTGACCCCCAGACACACACACGATGCCAGGGCCCACAGTTGAGACCGGGCACCTCTGTGATGAGTAAGCTCCCAGCCTGGCACTGGGTGGGGGACTGGTATGGTGGTAGGGAGGGGGCTCTGGTCAAGATTTAATTCCGTTGGGAGAAACAGGAGAAAGACAGCCTTTCTTCGCTTGTGCACGCTGGGCACACACACCTGCCTATGCTGCGTCCACAGCCCAGATGTGCACACACGGGACCTCCTGATGGTTTACCCAGCCAGGGTGGCTGAGGGACAACTGTATTCCAGGCCCTGCTGTAGGCCCCTGAGACCCAGCGAGGAACAAGAGAGACAGAAGCCTCGACCTCACGGAGCCCACCTGATAGCTGGGGAGATAGACACTCAACAAATCACTGGTTAAAACCTGTCAGATAGAGACAAGAGCTCTGGAGAGAAATAAAGCAGGGGAGGGGGTGGGGCAGGGCTCCAGGGGGGTGGAGAGGGACTTCATTCTAAATGGGGTGGCTTCCCTGAGCAGATGACATTTCAGGGAAGGCTTGGAGGAGGTGAGGGGTTTGGTCATGTAGGTGTCTGGGGGGGGGGGGGGCGTTGAGAGTGCTCAGATAGAAGAAATCGTAGGTACAAAGGTCCTGAGGCAGGATCATGGCTGGTGTGCTTCAGGGACAAGAAAAGAGTCAATGTGGCTGTAGGGGGGGAGAGAGGGGAGCAGATCACATGCTCACACGGACACGTCTTTGTTCATTAATTCAACATTTACCCAGCCCTGCCACGTGTCAGGCTCTGAGTATCTGCATACCCCCAGCCCGTCCCAACACACAAGGGTCTGGAAGGGCCTGGCCCACCTGAAACACAATCCTGGATTTCTCGAGCAGGTACTGGGAGGTTATGGCACCAGAAATCACGCCCCTGGAGTGGGGGAGCACAGTCAGCTCGTGCAGGGTGGCTGGGTGGGTGGAGTCGCTGGTGTGGGCTCTCAGGGGCTGCACCAGGACGCGGAGTGCCCTGCAAGGCCTTTGGGGGTCCCTCCACCGTCCCACTCACCCTTCCAGAAAGACCTCCACAAACTTCCCGAAGCGGCTGGAGTTGTCATTCCTGACAGTTTTGGCGTTACCGAAGGACTCCAAGAGGGGTGTTGCCTCCAGGATCTGGACCCCAGAAGATGTGGGAATTGTTCTGGGGGCCTAGAGTAGGGAGCATGGCTAGGGCCACCCCTAGGTTTTCCCAGACACAGACCTCCCCAAGGACCCCCTGTGTGAGGGGCAACCACAGGTGGGCTCCCTGTAGAACCCTTGGGTCTCCCCAGTGTCCCCCAATGCCCGCCTCATGCTGCCAACCCCCACACTCAGGCCGCAGCTACCCTCTCCCAGCCCCGCCCCTCCCACCACAGCCCCCAGCCAGGACGGGCCTTTGGATGCCTCTTCCTGCGCATCCTGCCTTCGCACACGAGCGTGTGTACCACGTACACACACACAGGCACACGTGCACACTCCAAGTACCTTTATCTTCAGGAGTCCCCAGGATGGAGGAGGAGGAGAGAGGCACAAGAACAGAAGCAGGTCACCTGTAGGACTGACCCCCTCTCCCACCAGGTCACCAGGGTCCTTAGACCATGGAGGGACCACCGACCCCTCTGGGCCTCCGGGGTGGGCAAACCCACGAATCTCAGAGACCCCAGCTGTCCCGGCCTGGGGCCTGCAGCGTGGCCCCAGGGTGTGGGAGTCTGCTCGGCCCACGTGCCAAAAGGCTCTGGGGATGTCCCCTTCACCCCATCCCCATCCCCATGACCACCTCAGGCTCAAAGCCAAGCCTTTGCCTTGACCGCACGCCCTGCACAGTCCAGCCCCCGGCTGGCCTCTCTTTTTCCCTCCCCCTCTCTGCAGGGCACCTCAGCCCTTCTGACTGGCCCCTCGATACCCAGGCCCCAGCCAGCCTCTGGACCAGAGTCCGCTCCCTCTGCACCACTGGCAAATCCCCTCACTTCTTTTTTTTCTTCTTAATGTTTTTTAATGCTTATTTATTTTTGAGAAACAGAAAGAGATAGGGTGTGAGAGCAGGGGAGGGGCAGAGAGAGAGGGGGACACAGAATCCGGAGCAGGCTCCAGGCCCCAGGCTCCGAGCTGTCAGCACAGAGCCCGACGCGGGGCTTGAACCCACGAACCGTGAGATCATGACCCGAGCCGAAGTCAGACGCTCAACCGACTGAGCCACCCAGGCGCCCCTCCCCTCACTTCTTTGTATCACGTCTCCCTCACTAGAATGTCAGCCCCCACAGCAGGAATGTTTGTCTGTTTGCAACCTCTGGGACCCCAGCGTCTACACGGGAGCAGGGGCGTGGGAGGCCCTCATAAGATACCTGCTCCACAGATCTCAAGAGAACTAGCATTTCACGACAGCAGAACTGCCCAAGGCGTAGCCAGTCACCGCTCTCGTTTATTAAGCACCTACCATGTGCCAGACTCTTTGCCCTAATTACACGGGTGTCAACAATCTCAGGAGGTAGGTGCTGATGTCACCCGTTTTACGGATCAGGAAACGGACTTGGAAAGGCGAGGTAACGTTCCCGGGGACTCCAGAGTCTATAAGAGTGAGATCACAACACCGTGACAAGCATGTGTGTGTCGGGTGTACAGCATTTTCTGGCTGAGTCATTTCCTCCCGATAAATTCTCAGGGAAGAGGCAGGGAAGGCCCAGCGTCTGCAGAAATGTTACTTTGGGGAAGGTGCCAGCCCCCTCCATCTGTTCACTCTCCTGGTCCCGTTCAGTCCAGGAAATACCACGTCTACCATGTGAAGGAACAGAATGAGGCCCAGACAAGAGGGGGAACTGGCCTAGGGTGGTTCAGTAAGTTGAGATCCGCCTGGGCCTGAGCGTGGGTCAGCCGTGTCTCTGTTCCTAGCACCCAGCCTGGGGCTGGGGAGAGGACTGGTGTTCTGGACGGGTGAACATCTGGTCCTGTGGGGGCCCCTGGCTCAACCCGCAGGTGGGGTGACAGCCTGCGGTTTGGGCTGGGCGGCATCCAGCAACCCTCCACCCCGCGGAATGCTGCTCACGTTCCCGGCCCAGACGCAGAGCCCGTGGCCGGGGCCTCGGCCAATCAAGACACAACCGGATCCAGTGAGGACACGTGGCCAGAACTAGTCCAACAAAAGGGAACCCTGAGACTTCCTCCAGCACGTTGGAAGGTTTGGGTGGTACCCCGTGGCACTACCCTGCTGACTGATGACAGAGAGGTTGACGATGACGCCCATAGATGGGTAAGGTGGAGCCAAAGCAAGAGACGTTGTTTAAAACCCTGGATTGTCGGGGCGCCTGGGTGGCTCAGTCGGTTAAGCGGCCGACTTCGGCTCAGGTCATGATCTCGCGGTCCGTGAGTTCAAGCCCCGCGTCGGGCTCTGTGCTGACAGCTCAGAGCCTGGAGCCTGTTTCAGATTCTGTGTCTCCCTCTCTCTCTGACCCTCCCCCGTTCAGGCTCTGTCTCTCTCTGTCTCAAAAATAAATAAACGTTAAAAAAAAAAAAATTTTAAAATAAATAAATAAATAAAACCCTGGATTGTTTAAGAGTGTGCCTGAAACTGACCCTGGGAAAGGACTGTCGGATTACACGAGCAGGGCAGAGCGGCAGCTGGGAAATGAGGCGGTGACCATCCCAGCTGGCGGGCCCATCCTTACCTCTACAGAATGCCTGGCACGTCCCACGACCACGACTGTCCTCCCCGACCCCTGCTAAGACAGCTCTCTGCCTTGGGCTTCAAATCCCAGCTCCTCCACCCTCTCACCTGGGGACACTGGGTAAGTCATCTCCCTTCCCAGGCCCCAGTCTCCGCATCCATAAATGGACGCAAACATGCCTGCCTCCCAGGGCTGCCATGAGGCTCTCGCGCGACAACATAATGAAAGCCCCGAGCAAACAGGAGGGGCTCAACGCACACATTTCCTGATGCCCCTGGATCCCCTGCCAAGATTGCCATTGGCTGGGACGCTGCGGCCACTTGCAAATCTTCATAGTCTGGGGCAGGGAGTCTGAGAGTCAGGTTCTGGAGTCTCAGTTGGTGGGGCTTCGCCTCCAGCCTCACCGTCCCTGAGCTCTAGGCTCATGGTACGTCTGCCACCTTCCCAACATCTCTGGATGCCCAGCAGACACCTCAGAGTACCTGTGTCTTTTCTCCACAGCCCTACCCATGTAGCTGATGGCACCTCCACATTGCCTGTGGCTCAGTCCAAATGCCTGGGGTTGCCCCCGGACCGACCCACTCTGTCACATGCCAATCTGGCCTTCAGCAAGTCTCTGGCTGACCTTTAAACTGCACCCGGGTCTAACTGTGCTCACCATCTCCATCACCACTTCCCTGGCCCAAGCCACTGTCCTCCCTTGCCTGGACTCCATGATGCCACACTGCCATCCCCTGAGCACACCAGACCTCCTCGCACCCCAGGGCCTTTGCACTTGCTCTTCCCGCTCCCTGTCTGCTCTTCCCCCAGATGTCTTTAGGGCCCACTCTCACCCCTTCTCAGTGGAGCCTACCCTGACCACCATGCTTCGAATTACAACCCCCCCAAACTCCCCATCTCCCTCCCTGCTTTTTTTTCCCTCCACAAATTCCCACCCTTTCACAGAAACACGATCTACTTGTGTATTTTTTTTCTTCCATTTCTACTATAACGAAATTCCCATGAGGGCGGGAACCCTTGGCCGCATTGCTCCTGCCATCACCTAGCCCGGACTGTGAGGGACACACAGTACGCCCTCGGGAAAGCTTTATGAGGGTCTAACACTCTCAGGTTTGGAGGACCTAGCACTCTCCACAATGTTCCAATCCTGTGCTTACCCTGGTCCCGTGTCCTCAGCGCCCCAGCGTCTACTGCACCCCACCCCTTGACTAGGCCTGTCCTTTCTCTTTCACCACCAAGAAGATGAGGCCAGGCAGCAGAAATGGAGTGACTCCCCTTGCCCATGGGGCTTCCTCTCTGGCCAGGCCCAGCACGGCTGGAACCAGAGCTGCCCTGGAGCACAGGCAGGAGGGAGCTCCCTGCAGGCATGGCCAGGGCGGGCAGGGGTGTGGCTGAAAGAGCCAGAGTCCTAGGAGCCCCCCCAGGGCAACCCTGGCCTCAGCCTCGCCATCCTCCAAATGGGGCCGAGGAGCCTTGTCCCTCGGGGAGCACTGAGCTTGGGAGTCCTGGCGAGTCAGACAGACCATGCAACGGACACACTCACCTGCTGCATGATGCCTCGTTTCTGGTTCATGGCGGCCAGGTAGCGTAGAATCAACTTTGTGGCCTCGGTTTTTCCAGAACCACTCTCTCCACTGACCGGGAAAAGGACCAGAAGGAGACTCAACCAGTTCACTGCCTGTTCTGGGCTCCCCCTACCCCTACCCTTCTTCGACCTCCTGTGACACCAGAGGACGTGGGCTGGCTGGCCCAGAGATGTCACGTGATCTTTCCCAGGTCCCATAGCAGGTCTGGCCTGATACAGACCCATCATCTGAGACTCCTCCCATACATACCCCCCGCCCACCCTGTACACAGAGGTCCCCGGCCTGACCCGCTGCTCACCTGATAATTATGCACTGGTTCTGTTTGGCATCAAGCATTTTGGCAAAAGCAAGATTTGCGATTGCAAAGAGGTGCCTAGAGAGACAGGCCACAGGTATCACTGGGACAGGACCCTGCCTCTCAAAACCCTCGGGTAGGAGAACATCTCTGTCCACTCGGCAGCCAGTTCTGCTCCACCCTTCACCCTGGGGAAATGCTCCCTGCCCCCATTCTGGTCAGAGCCACAGAAATTTGGGGAGAGACCACTCGGCCGAGCAGGTGGACGACCCGCCACCAGCTGGCCCCACCCTTGGCTCAGGGGCAGGCAGGGACCCAGGGGACCCCGGGACAGCCCCCTCCCCATCCCCAGAGATACTCACGGGGGGTTTTCTCCTAGGGCCCGCCCACTGTACTGCTGCACCTGCTCCTGCCCATAGATTCCAAACATTCGGTATGGGTTCACCGACACCAGAATGCTGCCGATGTAGGTCTGCTGGGCACACGGTGGTCTCAGTTTCTCTGCCTCCTCATGGCCCTTCTCCCTGCTCCCAGGAGCCCGGAGCCCCGTTCTCACGGGGCCAGATGTGTGGCTGCCTGGCCTCCGTGTTCGCACCTCGGGCCCTCTCATAGTTTGATGGGTCACGTACTCTGGTAGTGGAATTTCAGGCACCGTACCAGGCTGAGGCTGGGAGAAGGCTAAGTGAGCAAAACCGCCCTGCCACAACTGTGCAAAGGTGGCTGTGTCAGCTGCTGCATCCTTCATTTATTCATAGTCAGCAACAGGCCCCAGAAGCTTCTGCCTCGCAGTGAGGTCAAACCTCCACTGCCTGGAGTTGGGAGGGAGTCAGATGCCCAGGGCATTCTGAGGTGGCCAGAGCCCTTGTGGGTGGCCTTCCCTCCTTCACTGTGGTTCTGGGCCTCTGGCCCTCCGTTCCACTGTTCTGGGGCCAGAGATTTCCTTCCACCTCTCTGGCCAACCCCTTCCTGGGATCCAGGTCTACAGATTCTAGGACTCCGGAAGCTTTATCCATCAGGTCCCCAGTGAACAGCCACTCATTTCTGGGTTTTCTGTCTCTAGGTCTCTCTCCCTGGCATCCACCAGTCTAAGACTCTGTATTTTAGGGTTTTGGATTTGAGAATCCCAGGCTCTGGTATGTCATACTCAAACGGTAGAAACCCCAGAGTCCAAACCAGAAGCCACAAATTTGGCTTCTGTGGCTCAGCAGAAGAAATCTGTGCTTCCCACTGTGGCCCCGAGAGACAGCTACCTCTTGATCTGAGCCCAGGGCAGACCCAGTCCCAGGACTTACATAGATGAGGTTCCGTTCAAATCTGGTCTTGAGGTTGGACAGCACGGTGGTCTCCTGGAGGTCTCTGAAAAGGCACGAAGAGGGAACATCAGGGCCCACCTTCCCCCTCAGTGCAGGGCCTTGGTCAGAAAGCCCTGAGTTCAAGTCACCAACCAATCGTGAGGCCTTGAGCAAGTTCCTTAACTTCTCTGTGCCTCCATTTCTTCATCCGTCCAATGGATATATACTACCTCGTGGGGTTGGGGGATTTTCTGGGGAAGCAAACATGAGAGCTGAGTCACCGTGACTGGATAATGATCTTGACCAGCATAGCCCTCACGTTTTGGGCACCTCCAACGTGCCAGCCCCTTCACAATAACAGCCACCCACCCCCATCTTGCAGATGAGAAACCGAGGCACAGAGAGGCAAAGTAATGCGTCCAAGGTCTCCCCAGCCAGTAGGTGGTGAGGCTGGGGTTTGAACTCAGGCCCATCCAACTCAGAGCTTAGACACGCACACACCGGCTCCGGGACACTTCACAACTCCCACTTTGCAGATGAGGAAACAGAGGCTCTGGAGATGTTGTAGGAGGTGACGGGCACCCCTCGTAGGAGGAGGTGCTCGGGCCAGGAGCGTGCAGCCCCGTGGTGACCCCTTGCCGGCCCCACCCCACTCACTCCAGCTGCGTCATGTCCTCCACACCATCCTCCCGGCACTGGTCACGGAACCGTGTGGTAGGCAGGTTGCGGATGGAGTGCATCTGGGAGAGAGAGTCTGTGGTCGGCCTGGCTGGAGAGCGCCCGTGGGTGGCCCCCTATCTTGGACACGCCTGGGACCTGCTCTTGTTGTGGAGAAGAGAACCCCGAGGCCAAGGCCCGGCCAGGTCCTGAGGCCTCCCTGCTGTGGAATACTGTGGCCCACGGAGCCTGCGTGCAGCCCTTACTCGGGGGACACATGCTGGCCTCCTGCCCATGCGTTCCCTGTAGCAGGTGCTCCCAGGGGCTCCCAAGTATCCTGACCCCGGGGGGGAAGCACACGCACACACACACAGTGTTCTCTCTGACTGCCTAGAAGGCCTCCCAACCTCAGGCTCTCCCAGCCGCTCTTTCCCTGGGTGGACCCCAAATCCTTGCTTCTGCAATGACCTGATGCACGTCCGGGTCCTGGTGCGTGGGGCCTCTGGGAGGGCTGACACTGAACCGCCCCGCTCAGTACCGTACCCCTGCATCCAGCCCGGGGCGAGCACAGAGACCCCTACACGCAGCCCCGTATGCAACAGCTCATGCAGCCCCCACGCACACCCGTGGTCTTGCAGAATGCCTGAGGGCATGCACGCAGGCCTGGGAGGCCTGGCCGGAGGCACACACGCTTGTAATACACACTCTCAACGCCCATTTGACACACTCTCGTGTGCACAGAGAGCCGGGGCTGTCTCAACCACACCTGGGGGTCTCAAGACAAAAGTCCCGATGCCACCCGTGGCCTGCGGGATCTCCATCCTGCCCAATGATGTGCGCATTCGTGACACCCAGGATGCCACATACGCGCGGGCCCTGGCACACACACATTACACACACACGCTTTCCTTGTCGGGCCACGGTACGCCTCAGAACGTGTCCCGGGCACAAAGGCCTGCATGTGACCTGCATGTCTGCAAGCACACGTGTGCTTCCTGCCTCTCCAGCCTCTCAGCTCCAGCCCGCACCCTTCTCTGAGCAGGCAAGGAAAGGGGACACCAGGACAGAGCCCCGCATGCCGCCTGCCTGTCAGCAGGCTGCTAAGTAGGGCACGGCAAGTATCACCCTTAGGCCCTGGCCTCCCGCCCACCCGTCTGGCCATGTGCGCCAGTGGCCACAAACCCTGAATAATTCAGCCACTCACGTATTCCAGGGTGAGGAGGGCCCAGGCATCCTTGCCCCTCACCCCCGGGCGCCCCGCGCCCCGCTCCCACAATGCTGCCGCCCACACAGCACGGGGCACCCGCCGCCGGGGCCAGGGCCCCCCTAGCAGCCAGGCCGCCCCGGTCGCCATCGCCGGGCCGGCTAGCTGCCCGCTCCACGGGGCACCGTCTGCAGAGGCTGAGAAACGCCCGCCACCCCCTGCGTGCCCCGCCCACCCCAGGCGTCCCGGGGGAGTCTCCGGTGACCACCCCCCTCCTCAGAGGGCCACCCAGCATCAGGCTCGCGTTCCTCCCTGAGCAGGGTAGCCACGCACGAGCTCAGCACCCTTCAGTTAAGCCACCTGCCCTGCACCCTGCAGAGAGCCCAGACAGACTCCTGGCTCAGCCCCTGGTCCCCCGTGTGATCTTCTTCTAGTCCTCATTTTCCTCATCATGCACTGAGGACCCAGAAGTTTGGGTCCTAAGCCCCTCACCCTTGGGCAGTGCAGAGTCCTGCAGCCCAGGGGACTGCCCTTAAGCAGGAATGCAGAAGAGAAAAAAGACTCCAGTCTGGGGGAGGGTCAGCAGGAGACAGGAGGAACAGCAGGGACGTGGATGTGGGGATGGGACAGGGTGGACAGGCAAGTCCTAAAGTTGTGTACTCAGCCAAAATCTCTGGGGGGCTGCTGGGGACAGACGCGCCATTCAGCCTGGCCCAGGACAGGGCTGCCCAGAGCACAGGCTGGGACGAGATCCCTTCTCTGAAGTGACTGGGAAGAGTTTCGGGAGTCTCTGTACTGTGCCTGCCTGTGCTGGGCATCCTCTTGTTCAATCTTCCAGAGGCTCTGGGAGCCCAAGGCTGTTCTCCTCAGGTTACAGATGGGAAGACTGAGGCCCAAGCAGGCGGCAGCTGACCAAGATCCCGAGGCCGTTCCTGTTTCCCAGCACAGAAGCCCCAAACCCTCCCTCTGCCCTCTGCCCTCGTACCTTGTTCCACCAGCTTTTGGGACCAACTTCTTCCCAGGGGCCCCCATGGCGCAGGCAATTGGCTCCAGGGCCCAGGCGGCAGGACTGGGGGCGGGCGAGCACTCGTGGCCAGGGTCGAGGGGCTTCTGCCGGCAGCCAGAAACAGGACCAGAGCAAATTCCAGGCTCTTGGCTTGGGGCCGGGCTCCGGGTCCCGGCTTATCTGGACAGGGGGCTGCAGAGGGGCAGGACCAACTCGCTGGAAAGCGCTGAGTTTTTGCACCTGTGGCATGACCACTGCAAAACGCCCAGGGCCTGCCTGGCGCCGCTCGCCCACCCTGGGCAGGGGCCCTGGGGCCCCAGTGGGTGCCAAGGGGGCTGGGGCGCTGGGCACTGTCCCCCAGCGGCGCCATGGCGGCCACGTGGCTCTCATCTTATCACATGTGGCTAGCGGGTAGGAGAGGCTGAGCCTTAGCGTCTTCCGCTCTGGCGCGGAATCCTTGGGAGGGGTGGGGGTGGAGGGCTCAGGCTCTGCTGGTGACTGAGGGCCCTCCGGAGTGGTCTCTTCTTCTGGCTTCTCAGGAATCGGGCTGGCTGATTTTACCAATTGTCCAGGCCCTGGGTCGTGGTGCCTACCCAGGAAGACACTGGTCAGGTCGGCGGAGGCTGGGTCCTCAGACTGGGAAGCAGGAGGTGGCACAGGGCCCACGTGCTGGAGGAAGGGGTTTTCGGGCACAGGGGGTGGCCTGGAAAAGCCCCGGCGGCTGCCTGCACCTCCCGGCCAGGGCGACGGTGGGCGCTGGGCGGGAGGCAGGTCCACGTCCCAGCTGGGGGCCAATGGGGGCATCGTCCAGGGTGTCTCTGAGTCCTCAGGCTCACGCTGGCTCTCCCGGCGCTCAGGGGCAGCTGCAGCCACCGGCCAGGACCCTGCGTTGGGAGGCCGCTGAAAGGGCTGGCGCACCCGGGGCTTCACGGCCCTGGTGGGCGGCTCGCTGAGTCGCCGCCATGTGTTCGGGAGGTGAGAAGGCAGGTTGAGGGAGCGACACCGCGAGCTGTGGCCCAACAGAGGGGGCGGGGAGGGCGGCCGCGGGGAGCCCAGCACGGGCGAGCGGGGTGGGCCCAGGCGCCCAGAGCGGCGGTGCGGGGACGGGGGCTCCCGCAGCGAGCGGGGCCGGCGCGGCGGGGGCGAGAAGGGAGGCTGGAAGGGCCGAGCGCGGAGCGATGGCTGAGGGGACGGGGGCCCCACGGGCGAGCGGTAGCCTAAGCCGGGCAGGCTCCTCAGCGAGGGCTGGGGCGAGGGCAGCGGGGGCCAGGGGAGGCCGAAGGCCGCCCTTCGCCGGCGGGAGCCTCTGAAGGAGGGCCGGGGGCCGGGGAAGGCCAGCAGGTCCGGGGGCACCTCCGGGCTCACGGGAGGTGGCTCCACGAAGGCCCACCAGCTGGCGGGGGGCGTGAGGGGCACGTGGGCCGGGGCAGCCCAGGGCGGCGGGTGCCGGCGGAGGGAGCCGTAGGGCGACGCGGGCCGGGGCAGGCCCGAGAGGGCGGGGGCGAAGGGCGCGGCGGGCGGGGGCCCTGGGCCCGGGCTGGGGGGCCGTCGGGCCGCGGGCGGGGAGAGGAGCGCGCTCCAGTGGGAGGGCGGCCGGGGCGCGGGCGCGGGCGCGGGCGAGGGCGGTCGGTGGGAGTTGTTGTTGTTGCGCGTCCGCGCCTCGGCCCTCCTCAGCACGATGGGCGTGCCGGGGCGCTCGGAGTCCATGCCGGCCAGCTTGTAGCCGAAGCGCTTGTAGGCCGCCTCCCGGACTGCCGGGCCTCCCAGCCGCGCCTTCTGGCTACTCCTGAGCCTCGGGATGGGCTTCTTTTCGGACAGCGTCTTTTTGAGGAACCGCGCCAGCGAGGTGGCCGGGCGAGGTGGGGGGCGGCCAAAGTCGGTGCCGAAGCCCAGGCCCCGGTGGGCGCCGAAGGCGGACAGGGCGCGCTGGAGGTTGCGCTGGCGCGGCGTGAGGAAGCCCCAAAAGGGGTGGGCGTAGGGCACCGGAGGCACAGGGGGCATCTCCTCCTCCTCCTCGTCTTCGTCCGCATCCCCCAAGGGCAGAGGGATGTCCAGGGAGGGGGGCAAGGACACGTCCAGCTTCTCCTTCCCGAACAGCTTCACCTGGGGCCGCGGGAAGAGGCGGAACCTGCGGATGAGGGATAGCTTGGACCTGGCGGGCTTGTCCATGCCTTGCTGCTCGAAGAAGGCGGCGCTGGGCAGGCGGAAGGAGGTGGTCTGCCGCTCGGCGCCCGCCTCCTCCGGCTCCTCCAGCTCCGCGATGTCATCCATGGGGTGGGCGTACGGGTTGTGGGGCGACAGGATGGGCGGCGGCACCCACGGGTACGCGAAGGCCGGCTCCTCTGGGTAAAGATAGGGCACTTCGGGCGGATAGATGGCCTGGTCGCCGCCGCCATAGATGCCTTCGCCGTACGGGATGCCATAGGGGGCGCCATAGGGCCCCCCGTATGGATCAAAATAGGGCACGTCGTACGGGAGGTCGTACGGGCGGTCGTAGGGCGGGTATGGAGCCTCGTAAGGTGCGTAGGGATCCAGGTAGTAGCCGTGTGGGTACGCCTCGCCCTGGTACGCATCGTAGTAGCTGTAGGGAGACGCGTACCCCGATGGGGGCGCGTATGGGGGCTCGTAATCGTCGTAGCCGTAGCTGTAGGGGTACGTGGGATAGTAGGGACCGCCATAATAATCCGGGTGGTAGTAGTCGTAGGGGTCCTCAGGCGGGTACCCGTGGGCGTGGTCTCCGTAGGGTGGCCAGGCCGGGCCGTAGGGGCCATAGGAGCCGTAGCCCATGTAGGGCTCCTGCTCCTCCTCGTACTGGTAGAGCGACTGCCGGTCGTAGTAGTCATCGCCCTCGCGGTGGTAGTCATAATACTCGCCCAGGTCCTGGAAGCCCTCGAGCCCGTACAGCGACTTGCGGGAGCCCGAGGGCCGGAAGGGGACCTCGTCCTCGAAGGGCAGGAAGCCCACGGGCTCGCCCGAGTCGTAGATGCTGCGGCTGCGGGGGAACCTCCGGAGGCGGCCTCCGTGCCGCAGGATCTCGGCGCCCGACGGGAAGGGCAGCTTGCGGGAACCGATGCGGGAGCTCGAGCGGTTGAGCCAGGCGTCCAGAGTGGCCTGCTCGCTGCCGGACTCCTCGGCCTTCTTGATGAGGAACTTCTTGGTGAGCCAGTTGATGGCCGTGGATGCCTTGCTGAGTGACCGGGCACGCGGCCGCAGGCGGCCGTAGCCGCGCCGGCCCGGGAAGCGGATGACCATGAAGGACGGCTTCTTGCCCTTCATTGCCCGCTTCTTCTTGCCCATGCGCATTTGCGTCATGAGCTTCGACGTGGACTTGAGCACGGTGCGCGCCTTCTTCTTGCGTTTGGTCTTCTGCGGGCCGGTGTGCAGGCCCCAAAAGAAAGCCGAGGCGCTCCGGAACTGGCCCTTCTTGGAGATCTTGGGCGTGCGATCGCGGAAGCCCATGAACAGCCGCGATGTCCCCTTCAGGCTCCGTTTGGGCTTCTCCGGCTCCGGCGCCTTCTTCCCCTTTTTCCCTTTCTTAGCTTTCTTCTCATCCTCTTCCTCCTTCGCCATGGTGGCTGCCTGCTCCCCACCGGGCCGCGGCCCGTGTCACCAGCTCTGGGACTTGGAGACAAGGGGACACACGGCGTTTCCTGCCCGCAGCTGGACACTCGGCCTCTTCGGGCTGGGAGCAGCTGAGACTGGTCTGGGTGGCCTGGGGAGGGACAGCCAAGCTGCTTCTGGCTGGGACCAGACTACGGGAGGGCGGATCCATAATTCATCTCCTCCAGAGCCGCCTTGGGTTTCACCCGAGTGGTGGTGGAAAGTGCATGGGTGTTGTTTACCAGGGAGCAGGGGAAGCCTGGCCCAGACCTGTGCTGGGGGCGACCATCTTGGCGTTAAAATCGCCAGGAGGGGGACTGTTCTGACAAGTCAAGCTCTCCCTGTGCCTTAGCTGCCTCAGGTAGCTCCCAGGTAAATGCTGGGGTCACGGCTGCTTCACAGAGGGAGACTCTGAGTCCCAGAACAGGGAAGCCACTTGCCCTAAATCACCTAGCATATCTGTACTGGGCCAGAGTGGAGCCACATGCCCTGAGCCGCAGTGGGATGTTCAAAGCCCACTAAGTTACCTTGGAGGGGAAACTTGGACCCACCAGGTCCTGGGCAAGGGAGGACGGGAGTGGGCAGAGCACATGTCCAGCGCTGCGGTCAGTGTAACCAGAGCTGGCCAGCTCTCAGGAGCATGAATAATGCATTGGGGACAACTGGGCTGCCAGCTCAGAAAGCAGGACAAGGTGGGGGGCATCTTAGTGGAACTCCCGCAGGGCCCCGTGAAACCACACGCCAGGGGGCTGGGGTAGCAAAAACAGAGGATGGGCCAGTCCCGGCTCTGACTTCCAGCTCTGCCAGCAGCTGGCTGTATGCCCTCAAGAAAGCCTTTTACCCTCTCTGGGCCTCGGTTTCTCCATCTGTAGGATGGGAGTGATAAGCCATGCCCTGTCTCCTTTATGAGGAAGCAAGACTTGATGGAGCTCCTGGGTAGCCTAAGTGGCTGGAGAGGCCACACGCATGGCTCACATCTGGGATGCCTACCCAGCCCTGGCCTCTCCTCCCCGTTTCTGCCCTTGCTGAGAAGGTAGTGATCGTGTAGCTCCTGCCTTCTGTGGGTGCAGCTGATTGCTCCAGGGTGGACATCTGACCCAAGGCCATGCGCCCACTCTCTGGCCAGTGACCAGTCCACTTTTGAGAATCTGCACTTTAAGTGGTAGGGGTTGTGGCATGTTAGACAAAGGGTGTGTGTGGAAGGTGGGGGGCGGTGGGGGGCCTCAGGGGCAGCAGCTCTGGAACCTGAGGCCTCAGCACTATCCCTCTTTTCCTCCTCCTCCCTCTGCCCAAGGATCAAGGATCAGGGCATGCTCTGAATGACTGAAAACAGATCTTCAATTGGCATAAGGTGGAGGCAGGGGCTTAACTGAGCCGACTCCAGAGCCTGGGCTTTCCTGGAGCTCTGGGGCTGAAGGCCCTGCTTAAACCACTGGGTAAGCCAGAGACCCAGCCAGGCCTCCATCCATCAGGCACCAAGGCCTCCACGGTGCTTATCTCTGACATACCACTGGAGGCCATGTCCGTGTTCAGGGCTCCCGCCTGGATTCCTCTGTCAGCCCGGCCCCTGCCCCTCCGGGGGTGCTGGAGGCAGCACACATTCGCTGGTCCATTCATTCATTCATCCATTCAGTAGTATTTGAAAGCCTGCTGTGGGCCAGGCACTGTCAGAGCACAGGGGATACAGCTGAGAAGGAAACCGAGGAAAACCCTGCCCTTGTGGCGTTGACATTACAGGGCTGGGGGGGATTGTCAACAAACAAGGAAAATGAGAGATGTAATCGGTCAGTTGGTGGGTAAGTGCTGTGGGTTAAAATAAAGCAGGGAAGGGGCGTTTGTGCAGCGTTGAGTAGGGGTTGGGGAAGGTGACACCAGGAAGTAACACTGGGGCCAAGAGCTGCAGGAGGTGAGGGCGAGAGCAGGAGACTGGCATAGAAGCTGCCGCGTGGTGGTCCGGGTGACCGACGCCGGGGGCCTGGCCCGGGCTGGAGGCAGCGGAGGTGGAGGGCGGTGGTGGGATGCTGGCGTATTTTGCTGGTAGAGCCCACAGGATTTACAGAGAAGTCATGAGTACCTCTGAGGTTTCCTTACTGAACAAGGGGGAGGATGGAGAGGCCAGTGGCTGAAAGGAGGAGGAGCGCGGGTGGAGCAGGTAGAGGACAAATAGCCAGATGTCAGCGTTGCACATGTTGGCCTTGCCAGGGAGTTGGGGGGGGGGGGTGGCACTCTGCAGAGGTCAGGGCTGATGACATCAGTTCGGGAGCCAGTGGTATCCAGCCAGTGTTGAAGCCACAGCTCTGGAGGATGGCACCAGGGAATGAGTGCAGATGGAGGAGAAGGGATGAACCCCGGGGTCTGCACCGTCTGGGGACAAGGAGGCAGTGAGTGGCCGTGGAGGGGGGCAGGGCGCTGCGGCAAATGGGCACACGGGTCAGGTAAGTTGAGGACGCGCTGGATGTGGCAACGCGGAGCCATAAGGGTGGCCCCAGTGGAGCAGTGGGGGTGAGGGTAGTTACAGCCCGACGGGAGAAGGTTCTAGCTAGAAGGGAATGTGGTGGTCACAGGGGTGTCCGTGCCTGTGAACGTGTCAGACGCCACTGCACCACACACGATTTAGTTGGTAAATCATAAGGTGTGTGAATTACACGTCAATAAAGCTGTTACTGAAAAAGGAAGAGGGAGGGAAAGGAGTCCGTTGCAGGGAGTCCATCCTGCGGAGCCCGCTGCGCACAGGGGAATGGCGTGCACACCAAGCTACGCATTGCACGGAGACGCATTCCATGCTGGACTGTCCAACAGTGCGTGGCGGATAACACACACCTAGGCCTTTCTTTCTGTCATAGGTGCGTGTGTTGGGGGGAAGAATGTACGTTAATTTGCTCTGACTTACATGTAGAGACACTAGGAAAGATATTCACGAAGTTCATGAAAGTGGCTATCTTGCTGTCAACTTTCCCATTATCGGTTGGATTTCTGAAGCATGTAAGTGTATTTCGGATCCAGATGAACACACCAAAAAGGAACATTTAAAAAGGAAAAAAGTAGGGGCGCCTGGGCGGCTCCGTCAATCAAGCGTCCAACTCTTCATTTCGGCTCAGGTCACGATCTCGCGGTTCGTGGGACCAAGTCCGGCGTCGGGCTCTGCGCTGAGAGTGGGGGGCCGGCTTGGGATTCTCCCTCTCCTTCTCTCTCCCCGTCCCCTGCTCTCGGGCGTGCACGCTCTCTCCCTCTCTCAAAATAAACATTTTAAAAATAATAATAATAATAATAATAATAAACGTGGAAGTGGAAAAAAGGAATTGGAAACAGTGAGTGGAAACACCCCGTTCGAGGAGCTCTTGGAAGAACGTCAGGGCCTGGAACCACAAAATCCAACCCCATTCTCTGACCGTATGTGCCGTTTGAGGAAACTGAGGCCACGGCAAAGTCATGTAGCCTCTGCCCCCGGGTCTCCTCGTGCTCATAGTACCTCCCACTCCCAGGGCTGACGCGGCATCAAATGAGTGCGAGAGCCTGGCACAGTGACTAGCCTGGAGTAAACTGCCGTTATTAGTAGTAATATTATTAGTATTCGTATTTTATCATCGTCGTTATTATTTTATTATTATTATTTTATTATTGCTGGAATCGTTATTACAGCCGGCTGCTCCCGTCCGCTCTGGGAAGGTGGTCTGGGTGAGGGCCAGCAGCAGGGCCTGCTCCCGTGACCCTTTCTGGTCCCTGGGGCCCAGGCTTGCCCCAGGCTATAGGGATAGTGTCCCCAGTCGACCAGGGCTACCCTTTGTCTGGTGGGCCTGGGTCCCACCTCCTTCTCGGTGTCCCCAGCCTCTGCAGCAGGCACAGAAGGGGATCACGTTTCTCATCCGTCCATTCATTCCTTGACATTGATTGTGTGTCTGCTGTGTGCCAGCCACTGTGTTGGGTGCCGGGGCGGGGGGGGGGGGGGGGGAGGGGGGGGTCACAGGGTTGAGTGGCACCAGGCATGGTCTCTGTGCTGGTGGAGCTCCCGGTGTCACGGGGACACAGACTCGAAGCAAAAAGCCGTACTGAGGGGAAACTGCAGCTGTGAGAAGAGTTCTGAAGGCCAGGCCACAGCCCAGTGCACTGGAAGACCAGGAAGGTGCCCCTGAGTAGGTGACCCTGAGCCAAGATCTGAAGGATGAGAAAGAGCTGATCACATGAAAGAGGGAGCAGGGTTCCAGGCAGATGGAACAGCATGTGCAAAGGCCAAGTGGTGAGAGGGGCAAAGTGATGCAGAGCATGTAAAGCGAGAAGCAGCCAGGATGGCAGGAGGGACCTGCCCCTTGAGACAGGGAGGCTGGAGTGGGACCTTGGTCTCCATCCCTAAGGTCGTGGGGACCCTTGGCACGATTTCAGGCTGCCAGGATGCTATGACCAGATATGCATTTTGAGAGTAAAAATAACCAACACTGACAACTTTTACTCTGTGCCAGGCTTGGTCCTGAATGCTTTGCTATCATCACTGAATTCACACGATGTGTTAAGGTAGGAACTGCTATTCCCGTCTTCTAGATGAAGGGTGCTCTATTAGGTTACATCACTCAGCGGAGAATCCCCAGCGAGGAAGTGAGAACTACTGGGCCACACAGCGTTCATTCAACCCTCACTACAACCTCGGGAAGTAGGTACTGTTATTCTTCCCACGTTACAGGTGGGGAAACAGGCCCAGAGAGGTCTAGTAAGTTGCCCGAGGCCACACAGCTTGAAACCAGATTCGAGCTCGGGGAGTCCGGCTCCAGAGTGTCCATGCCCTCACCCACTGCCTCTCCCTGCTTCTTGGAAAGTGGTGCGGGAAAAGCTCTTGGGCCACCGTGTGGCGAAGGATGAGGAGGGGACGCACAGCGGAGGCCGGGAGAGAGAGGACAGCGGCTCGATCTGGGACAGCTGTGATGGAGCGCACTCAACACAGCCAGTGAGGGGCTGCGCGGGGTCTGGGGGGAAGGTGGAGCCTGGGGGACCCTTGGGTTGGCTTGGTGCAGCTGCGCGAACGGGGGAATCATTCGCTAAGATGAGCGGGGAGAGGCGGGAATACGACGGGGTTGGTCTAGGACACGGAGGGTTGGGGAGACAGAGGGAAGTCGGGGAAACTTAGACCCGCAGGGCAGATGAAACAGAGGCAGGGGGTGGGATGAGCCTGTGAAGGAGGACAGAGCAAGAAGTCGGGGGCTTCCCACGCCAGCCCTTAACGACTGTGTGGGGTAGAGGTGAGGCACGGACTGTGCCAACCTTGCTGGGCCTGGTAAACGTGGTTAGAATGGTCGCCGTTGGGCGCCTGGGTGGCTCAGTCAATTAAGTGTCCGACCTTGACTCAGGTGGTGATCTCATGGTTCGTGAGTTTGAGCCCCACATCTGGCTCTTTGCTGTCAGTGAGGAGCCTGCTTCGGATCCTCTGTCCCCATCTCCGCCCCTTCTCTACTGGTTCTCTCTCTCTCTCTCTCAAAATAAATAAATAAACTTAAAAAAAAAAAAAAAAAAAAAAGGATGGTCACTGCTCAGCAATGTGCAGCATCGGGCCGGGGCAGACTGACGCGGGGGAGGGGTGCTCAGAGCAGCTATGCCAGGAAAAAGAGGTGGCCACGGGGAATGACACGTCCAGGGGCTCGTAATTGTTTCCGTGGAGGAGCTGTGGGCCTGTGAGCCGGGGAGAGAGGCCTCAGGAGAAACCATCCCCGCTGACATTTTGATCTCAAGCTTCCTGCCTCCAGAAATTGTGAGAAAATAAATTTCTGTTGCTTAGGACCTCCGGTCTGTGACACTTTGGTTACGGCCGCAGGAGCAAACGAATAGACTCGTTGGCAGGTCAATGGGACAGATTCAGGAAGACAGGGAGAGAGAGATTGAGAGAACAGAGGGAGGTTGAATTATCCATGCAGTGTGAAAGCCCTGAGAAGGTGGCCCGGACTTGGCCTCTCCATCATGGAGAAGTGGGTGCAGATGAACACAAGCGTTTGGGGGTGAGGAGTTTCCTAGCTGGGATCCAAGGGGAGCAGGGGGCGGTTAGAAGAGCTGCTGAGGGGGTGCCCGAAGCAGTCGGAGACCCTCCCCCACAGGTGGTTCGAGCTTCCCAGCACTGTTTCCGGGGCCAAGCCAGAGGGCATCTGGAGGGCGGCTGAGAAGGATTCTTGCCAAAGGGGGTTGGGGACAGAGGCAGCGTGGAATCTCAGCGAAGCTGAGGGACAGGGAGGCAGACACACAGGGGTGAACATTCTTGCCCTGGGCTCCTTTGCACCTGAGTCTTGTAAAGCTGCAGGCTGGGCCCTCTGGGAAAGCAGCCCTGTAGTCTGCGGACAGGGCTGAGAGAGGGCTTGGGTACTGTTGACCTTCACAAAGACAATCAGGTTGTCTGAGCAGGAAGGGACTTCTATCAGCCCGGCCAGAGCCTCCTAGCACAGAAGGCCCAGGGAGGGTGAGAGGTGGCAACAGGGGTGCCCAAACCTTGGAGCTCACCCTGGTGGGGTGGGGACCTCCTCCAGCCCTAGGGGTACCTCCTCTAGCATCGGGCACTGCAAGCTGCCAGTTCACACCGACCTGGGGGTGCACAGCATGCGGTTCCTTTGGCTCTCACGCAGGCCCATGCCAAGCCACCGACCCCGGAAAGCCAAAAATTCAACACAGAGATACCGGTTGCCCTGATCTAGGAACACACAGACCTGGCCCAGGAAATAGTCCGTCCGTGGTGAGGAACACGGCGGCCCAGTGGCTGGAGACTGACAATGCCTGCCCTGAGCCCGTAGCCTGGGGACGCCCAGACCTCTGGCCTCATCTCCCACCCTTTCACAGCCAGCTTGGCAGACAGAATGGGCCTGGATCTGATGCTCTGCGAACACAGGCCCCTTCCCTAACTGTAAGGCAAGAAGTGGCAGTGGCCATCACCCAGGCAGAAATGCTTACTTGGGACCTCATGGCCAGGCCTTGTGGCAGTCGGGAGAAGGGCTGAAGTCAGCCACTGAGTACTCACCTGTCTTGGCATACCACCATCACTAAGAGGGGAGCTGTATGGGCATCATGCCCGCTTTATGGATGAAGAAACTGAGGCCCAGGGAAGCACCTCACAGTGAGTTAGGGGCAAGGCCCAGCTCTTCCACTGCCCCCCTCCCTTCTTCCCCTCGCTGCAACCTGTGGGGAGGTACTTGGGCAGACCCCAAGGGCCCTGGGCCGGGGTCTTCTTACCTGAGTCCTGTGGGCTGCTCCCTGCCTGCATGCCGCCTAACGGGGGTCCTGTGGCTGGCCCCAGGAGCATGGCCAGCCTAGCAGAGCAGCTCAGTGTTGCGGGGAAGGGAGGCCCAGCCCACCACGCCGACCGCCTGGGGCCCCATGTATATTTAATGATGTCTATTATTCCTGTTTTGTCTCCGGAAAGGAGCCTGAGCAGCTGACAGAGGAGCCAAGAACAGCCTGGAAAGCTGGGCAGTGGGCCTGCTCCACACTCCAGCTGGATCCGAAGACCCCAGGGGAGCCCTCTATGCCTCCTGCCAGCCCGGTGCCTGGTAGCCCCACAAAACCTGTTACCATTCACTCCCAAGAGGCACACCTCCTCCAGGAAGCCTCCCCTGTGGCCCAGAAGACCCAGCTGGGGTCCAAATCCCAGCTCTGCACTTAGAAGCTGTAGAAGCCCAGGGCAAGGTGCTGCCCCTAGAGAACAGGCTGCTGTGGAGACAGCTCCACACCGACCGTGGCACGTAGCGAGGACCCTCCAGGCCAAGGCCTGTCGACCTCCGCCTTCCGAGGCAACGGGTCTTCTACCCAGCCACCTTGCTCTCCCCTGTGAGTGCTCAAGGACCTTCTGGGGAGGCAGCTTACCTTGGCAGCCAGGCCCGGCCTCAGGAGGTGCCACACGGAGAGCCCACAGCCTCCGGCCAACCTTCTAGGGCAGAGACCGCCCTGGAAGACCCCACATTTCCTATGCACCCCGGACTTGGGCCTGCTCTTTCCCAAACCAGGCACCACCCCCCCTCTGGTCATCACGCTCGTTGCTGGCCCTGACCCAGCCTGGCCACAGACTTCACCAAACCGACACAATTGTCCTCAGTCTGAACAGGAACTGTTTTCACTCTTTATTTCAGAAAGGAGAGCGGAGACCAGGGGCTTAGAGAAAAAAATACAGAAACCAAAAGCCAAAGCCTCTGCTCCAGGTGTCCCTGCAGGCTCTGGGTCCTGGGGTCCGTGCTGGGCAGGGGCTGCCCTCGGAGGGCAATACTTAGGACTCCTCAGGCTGAGGAAGGCATGAGCTGGGGCTTACAGCCACCATGAAGCAGCCTGGGGTGGGGCCGAGGGTCTGTCCTGGGAGGCGCCCTCCCCAGGCGCCAGCAGGCTCTAAAGGGCCAAGGTGCAACAACAGTAACTACGGCTTCCAGGGACCCGGGCAGGGTCAGCTCCTAGCCCCAGCACCAAGCAAGCGCCATCGATGTCAGGCCCCGGCTGTGGGGCAGCGGGCAACTTGCTTCTCCCGTGCCTGAAGGGAGCCAGGGGGAGGGTTCCAAACACGAGGGGCTAGTCTCATGGGAAATGCCACCAGACCAGCCCAGGTCCCCCAACCATGTCCCTTTGCCCCAACACTCTTCATCATCTGCCTACTGAAGAAACTTCTGGAAACAGCAGAGACTTGAGAGACCCCTTCCTGGGGTGTATGTATTTGTATTTTTCCTGTTTGGGCTTTGGGGCGTCTTGCTGGGGCCGACTCCCCAGGGAGGCAGGGCGGGCAGGCAGGGCGCCCAGCAAGAGGCACTACTTCTTGACAATCTGGATGACATCTTCGTGCTCCATGGTGTGGGTCAGGCCCACCCGCTGCGGGCTGTACTTGGTGCTGGTGCCCTAGGTGGGGAACAAGGCAGACGGGCCCTGTCAGCCTCTGCACTGAGCAAGGCCAAGGCTGATAGCTATTACGGGAGGAAGGTGGGTGGGTGTATATGTTACGGGATAGATGAATGCCAGAGGCTGAAGTGGGGGCCCCATCACTGGCAACACCCCCCCCCCCCAGACAGGAAGATGTCCCCAGTGGACTGACCATCCCCGGATCCCAAGATGGGAGAGGCCCAAGTCCAGTACGGGTCAGCACGCACACCCCGTAAACTGGGACACCACGCGGAGTGGCGTGAACGCCTTGCTTCTGCCTAACCCGGAGGCTATGCTGCTATGCTGGGCATGACCCCGGCCCTCCTCCTTCCCAGAGACTCACCCACACCAGCGCGTACTTGAACTGGCTGGCAAGTGACCGGTGGATGCGGTGGCACTGGGGGACGGGAGAGGGTAACAGTGAGATAAGTACCAAGCCCACCGAGCCTAGCCACACACCCAAGCCCAAGGCCTCCGCCAAGTAGCAATCCCCAAGGCAGGTGCTCACACAGCACTGGCCTTGTGAACACCACAGGCTCAATCCACAGGCGGTCTCGTGCATGGCTGCAGGCTCTTCTGATACTCCCACTTCCGGGTTGGCCCAAAGGCCATGGAGCTCACTAGAAACGTTCTCGAAGCCATCAGAAGAAGGTCTGGACCTGGCTGTCGGCAGGCTTCCGCTGGCCTTGCCTGAATGCCAACCCTGACAGATGCTCCTTCAGATGGGTGACGGTAGTTTTCAGGTCACCCCACCTCAGCCTGGAGTCACCATGCCTGGCCACTGTCCCCTGTGACCTGGAGCCTCCCACCCATGACATCATCCACCTCCACCTCAGGAATCCCAGAGCTCTTAAAGGAAGCTGGAAGGAGGGGAACTTGCAAGGGCGGCCAGCTCTTTCCCGGGGGCCCCGGGTTGCGCAGGGGAGGGGGGCTGGGGAGACAGCTTCCGTGGGGATGCTGAGCCTGTAAGAACATTTCCTGAGCACATACAGGCAGCCGACCTGACGGGGCCGCCTCTAGGTGGCCGTGGTGGCCAGGACACTGCTGCCAGTAATGAGCACAGAGACCCACACAAGTGGTTCCAATGCTATTTTCTAGAGCAGAGAATGAAATCCGCTGGCCCAGGGGTCGTCTCTGGGTTTTATGTCTTCCTCAGCTTGACCCACAACAATGGAGCAGGGCCGCACCCCCGCAAGGACTCCCCTGGGACCCTGACAGCTTTGGGAGCACGGAGCGGGTGCTCCTGCCCTCGAGGCAGACAGGGCGCGCGCCCTCCAGCCTGCCACAGGCCCCACCGCACCCTAGTGTCTGTGACACTAGGAGCCATTTACCACGGGGCTCGGAGAAGTTTCTCCGCACTCGCATCTCTAGCAATGGGGGACAATGGCAGGTCATGGACGGCCGTCTTTTCTACTATGGGAAAGAACGTGTCGTTCGACGACAGGAAGACCACTGCTGCTCAGTGCCCACTGTACCCCCCCATCTTGAGAGCCCTGCAAGGTCCTCTCTGCCTTGGAGGCTTACGGCCCACGACCCTTTTGGAAGCGAGGCCTTTGCCAGCTCTCACTGAATCCGTACCGGGGCCTAGGCTGGGTGCATCGCAAAGGCCCTGGGGGTGGGGGTTCAGTTACCCCCAGATGAGGAAACTGAGGCACAGGGAGGCTGACACAGGATGGGGGAGAACCAGAATATGACCCTCGGTCTGCCTGGCTCCACTGTTCTACCTGGGGCCCCGCTGCCAGCTTCCAGCAGGCCTGTACTATACTTTGTGGCATCTGGGACAGTTGGGTTTCCCAGGAGGGAAGCACCTGTGGGGAGGGTGAGCAGGGAGGAGGAGGCCAGTCCAGGCTCTGGAGCAAGGCCCCCAGAGCCCCTCCCCTACCTCACTGGACCCTTGTCACCTCCTACCCCCGTGCGGCTGATGACAAACAGCCAGCATTCCCCACACTCACCCCTGCCTCTGGGCCTTGGTACCTATTAGTCCCACCACCTGGAAAACCCTCTCCTACTGCTATCTCCCGCTTTTCTTCCCGGGAGTGGCTGAAGTCCTACATCCTCTTGGGCAAGCAGCCAGGGCCTGAGAGGGTTGAGGAAAGTACCCACAGAAGGTGCAGGGTAACTCCACAGAGGGCCAGCACATGGGGGCACCCGTATCGACAGCTGCCGGGTCCCCAAGAGACACCGCAGCAGTCACAGGTTCCGAAATAGGCCTGCAGCGGCAGGGACGCCCCCCGTCATGAGGAGTGATCTGAGGGATGCGGCTCCTGCCGGGCGTGCTAGCGTTCAAGGCCGAGCCCTGCCCTTTTGTATCAGGAACCTCTAGCTGGCAGAGGCCTCGGGCTGGGCTTGCTGACTGAATGCACGCATGAGCCCAGACAGCAGGCTGGCCTACCACCTGTCCACAGTACACATCCTGAGAAGAAATGAACTAGATGGAAAACAAACCCCCAAAAAACCAAAGCCTAAGAAGTTGCCTGTGTCGACCTGGAGTATTGTTCCAGGCGCTTGAGCCATCATTTGCTCCCGCAGGGCCCAATACACCTCTGAAAAAGATGGTGCAGGGTCACATTGAAGGGACAGGTGACAGCTGTGCCTGCAACAAAACTCTAGACACAGAAATGCACCCTCCTCTCCCTGAGCCCACAGGCTCAGCCCAGAGCCCCTCTGCCTCAGGACCTTTGCATACCTTGCACCCCTGCCTAGGAGGGCTTCCACCACCCCTAAACCTTCACTGTCAGGTCCTACTTGGTCTACAGGCCCCCATGAGGACACCTCCCCCCAAGACCACCTGGCCTCTCTGTGTAGACTCAGGGTCACTCCCCGTTCCCTTACTTTGTTCCACTCCCCGTTATGTGTGACTGCTTAGCTCTGGGATTGGGTATTTGGCATCTTTGACCCCGATGGACCCTGTTCTGGCAGGAACCGGGGCTGCTTTATCGTTGGTGCTCGATAAATGTGTGTTGAGTGTAAAAAGCAATCACAGCCATCCTGGGCTGGGGGGCAGGATGTGGGAGCAGGGAGGGCTGCTGGGGGCTGACTGAGGGACAGGAAGCCAGGAGGGGCCGAGGGCATGGAGGCAGTAGCTCTGAGCCGTAGGCACCGGGGAAACACAATGTGGAGTGACAGCACAGAAACGCCCCAGGGCAGTGGCTCTACCCGACGAACACCTGCACAGCTGTGGCTCTGAGCCTGCAACACCCAGACGTGACAGGACAGCGACGACCACCGCCTCCTGGACACCTTCCAAGTGCCAGGCGGCACGCTGACTATTCACACGCTGGACCTCCTTCAACCCCGTCCTCTAACCACCACTGGGGTAGAAAGTGCCAGCCCTGCCGGCGGGAGAGGCCCGGTGGCTTCATACGCAGCAAGAAAGGGGGGCCGGGATGCAACCCCAGGTCTAACTCCAGAGCCCGCGCTGGGCCACTCTGCTATTGAGCCGGCGGCATCTAAGAGTCAACGGGAGAACCTCAGCAAAACCCCGCAGCAGGGACAGAGAGCTCCCTGACCCCACTGTCCCGACAGGTCTCGGCAACTCACCACGTGCTCCACGGAGGCCCCTTTCCGGAGGATGATGGCATCTGTGAAGTCCGGCCTCTCTGCAAAGGTAGAGGGAGGCAACCACAGTTACGGCCCCAAGCTGCTCTGTGCCCTTCCATCAGGGGACAGAGGCCCTTCCAGCCCCTTCCAGCCTTGGCTCAACCTTCCCCTCACTATTTGGCACACTTGCCCTACAGGTCCTCTTGCAGGGTTCTACAACCTTGACTTTAACACAGAAAATAAAAATAAACCCACATCCAGGAGGGCCGGCAACCCGGTCAGCCATGAGAATAAGTCCAGCCACGTGAAGCATCTGGATGGAACTGGTAAGCCATGGCAGCCAGCTGCCGGGGACCGGTCAGAGCTGCTACATCTCCTCCCTTGCCGACAAGGTCAAGGCTGATGCAAAGTGCCAGAACTCAACTGCAAGGTCACAGGGCGTGTGAGGTGTGCAACCGGGGGGGGGGGGGGGGAACAGAATGAAGGTTCCTGTGTATTCACTGGCCTGACCCAGGGGGCGTGCTCCTGCTCAAGGAGGCTGGGAGGGGGGTTACTGCTGTAGCCAGTGGGGAACCACAGGACAGCCTCTATCCCACTGCCCCTCCCCGCCTCAGCTCCCAAGGAATTCATCAAGACCAGCAGTCCCAGGAAGTGGCCCTCTGTACTGTAAAGGCTCAGCCGAGGTCTCTAGCAGCCTGGGGTAGAGGGCGGTGACAATTCCGAGATGGGAGAAAAGCTGAGATCTGTACGGGACAGGCTGAGCCAGGGGCACAGGGTCCGCACGCAGAGCGTGGCCGCCCTATGGGAGGGTGAGGCTCAGCCTGTTTCCTGGGCCACACGCCGCCTAACTCACGTCCTCTCTTCTTGGTGTAGATGCAGGTCAGGGCCAAGTACTCCCAAAGCATCTCAAGCAAGTAGTCCAGGTTCAGCTTCATGCCGCAGCTGCCAGGGAGGAAAGCGGCCGGTCAGAGTAGCCCCATGGGCTCTGTTCTCGACAGTGAGAACTGCTTTCTCACTGTTGCAGGGGACAGCCTCCATCTGGCTGGCCCGGGGAGAGAGGCCGGCGTGGCCCATCTGGGAGCCGTGGGGAACGGAGCCTGTAGTTCTGACGGCGGCTCGACACTTCAGCTGCCAGCACCTCCGGCCACCACCACGGTCACGCCCAGCAGAGCTCAGCGGTCTCTCCTGGGGGTCCCGGTGGCATCTGTGGAGGGCACGTGGCATCTCTGAGGGACACAGGGCGCCAGGGGGTGGGGCTTCCCTCCTGACACCTGCTGGAAGGAGAATGCCGAGCACAGCTCAGCCCAGGCGGGGGTTTTGTTGAGGGGGTGGCTCCTGGCTTGATCGTTTGTAGAGGCATGAGCCTGAGCGGGCACCTTGACCTCCACTGACACGCTGTTGGCATAGCAAATGAAGGTGTGGTGAGGAGGTGACCTCATGCCCTGAGAACTGGCACATCCTTGGGCAGCCCCTGAAGGCAGCCTGGGATATAGCGGCAGGAGAGGAACTGAGGCGGTCTTTCAGGAGGGATGCCAGCGCTCTCCTGCTCTTGGCGGTAGCTGGCAACGCCTGGGAGGGGGCCCGGGACCCTCACCCATCATTTGCACCAGTCACCCCGCCCCCTTGGCCGCTCAGCATCTGGTTCCCCGTAAGCCCTGCCTCAGTGTGAGGCTACAGACTGCCTTGTGATAGCCGGGAAGCCAGAGAGCGGAGCACACAGGTCGGGCTGCTCCCAAGGAGGAACTTGCAAGGACACTGAAAAATGAACTACAGGGGTGTCGGGGTGGCTCAGTCGGTTGAGCGTCCGACTTCGGCTCACATCATGATCTCGCGGTTCGTGAGTTCAAGCCCCGCATGAGGCTCCATGCTGACAGCTCAGAGCCTGGAGCCTGGAGCCTGCTTCGGATTCTGTCTCCCTCTCTCTGCCCCTTCCCCACTCACGCTCTGTCTCTGTCTCACAAAAATGAATAAACGTTAAAAAAAAAAAAAATGAACTACAGTCCCCAGGACCCACCGCTCCAAGGAGGGCAAGGATGCCCCCCACCCCCCACCCGAGGACTTAACTTCCCTCTTCCCTCTGCCATGCAGTGGTAGCCGCATCTTCTGGAGGATTAGAAGCAGCTGGCTCACACCCTAGGGATCTCTTAAAGAATTTTTTTTAATGTTTGTTTATTTTTGGGAGACAGCACAAGCAGGGGAGAGACAGAGAGAGAGGAAGACGCAGAATCTGAGGCAGGCTCCAGGCTCCGAGCTGCCAGCACAGAGCCCGATGCAGGGCTTGAACTCACGAACTGTGAGATCATGACCTGAGCTGAAGTCGGACGCTTAACCGACTGAGCCACCCAGGCGCCCCTTGGGATTTCTGAGGTCTGCGGTTAACTACTAAGCTACGAAGCCTGTTAACAATTCTTATCCATTTACCTTGGTGGATGAAATCCTTCTGTTATCTTAACCAGAGCCCATCCCACATCATCTACTCTGCCCAGGCCGATCCAGGGTAGGACCAGGCCAAGGTCAAAGCCGTTACTAAGATGGTCTACTCTGGCCTGGGTGCGTGTGGGGGCTCTGCCTGGCCAACGTGGTGGGGAGGCCTGACGGGCTCACACGCACACAAGAAGGTGTTGGGACCCTCACCTGATGACCACACTGTTGGGCTTCCGGGCCAGGCGGTCCACTTCTTCCATGGAGATCTGGTCAATTTTGTTATAAACCTGGGATTGAGAAGATGGAGGTGGGTGTCGGGGAAGGAAAAGAATACAGTAGCGCAGGAACCGGGTCCCCAAATGCCGCGGCCCTGCCCACAGTGCCTCCCTCCGCGTGCCGGAACACAACAGGGGCAGGGGCCGATGCCAGCGTCCTCCCTCCCCTGCTGCCTCAAGGGTGGGGAAACGGTGCAGGGTCCTGGGACCGCTGTCCCTCCCCAGAAGGGAAGGCTGGGATAGAACCCGGTGTCAAGCTAGGGAGGTCTGCAAAACTCATGCAGCCGCCAGGGAAGAGGGGCAGGGGGGTGAAGGCAGCTCCGTGCTCTTCTTGCCCCTCGGGGAAGCTTGTCTCCCATCTGGGTCACCCCGGGGCCAGCTCCGCTCCCACATGTGCGCCCCAGGGCCCAGTGCCACTTACATACAAGCAGGGCATGTACACCCGGTTGCCCACGATCACATCGATGAACTCATCCGGGGAGCAGTCTTCTCGGAAGAGCACCTCTGCGTTGAAGATCTCTGAGGGGCTCGGATTAAGGGCCACCTGAGCGCCAGCAGCCACCAGCGCCCCCGCAGGAGAGGGGCCCGGATAGCCGGTTAGGAAACACGGTGCCGAAAGGGACCTCGGAGGTCATCTGCTTTGGAGGTTTTACGAGCTTTTGAGGTTTGGGGACTGCCCTCGTCGTTTTTCAAAAGGAGCCACGATACATAAAGCTTCAGTCAGTGGTTTCCATCTTCTCCATTAGGCAAGAAGAAAAACGGACTTGCCAGAATCCCCAAAGCACCTCAGTGGAACCCCAGGCTTCGGTGCCAGGAGCACTGTCTGCGAGCATCGGTCTAACCCAGCTTCCCTCATGCAAAGCTCTCCTCTGGAGGCTTGCATACCTGCAGTGACAGGGGCCTCATCACCCTGCACACAGCCTGTCCCAAGGTGACTTCTTCACATGCTGAGCTGCTCTGCCTCTGGGGCCCTGCCCTGTCCTCCAGCACCCCCGACAAGCAGCCAGGCCCCTGGTTCTTCCTGAGGCTTCCCCAGGCCAGGAACCCCCAGTCCTCGGGCGCTGTTTCCCTCACCATCTCATCTTCCTTCCAGATGTGACTGGCTGCCAGTGCCTAGTACTTGCCAGGGAGTTAGGAAGCCACTGCTGAGTTCACGGCTCTGGCCCAGCCAGCCCGCAGCTTGGTGAGCATGGAGGCAGGGGGGACGGGAAGTGTCCCACGTCACTGCCGCTTTCCTGGCAGTCGCTCGGATGGAGCCGGGGGGGCCTGGGGTGGTCTGCGATCATCCTGGGCCGCAAGGCCTCCCTCCGGTCTCGGGCGGCCCCTCCCCTGCCCTGAGGGCTCTGGGCCCTCCCTTGCTGCTTTTGGGAGGATACTGTACTCGTGCAGAATCAGCTGCACCAGCTTTTCCGAGCACTGGGTCAGTGTGACTGTGGAGTTAAAGGAGATGCCACCGCCTTTCTTGGGCTGGAGGAGAGAGGAAAGGAGAGCGGCTCACAAAGGGGCAGCTGCAGTCATCCCAAACCCGCCCGTGCCTGGCCTCCTGGTGAGGGGGGGCCTCACCTTGAAGTAGATGTTGGGCTTGTGCTTGTTGAGGCGGATACCCACTGATTCCAGTTCCTTTTCCAGCAGAGACCTGGGAAGAACCCCCACGAGCCTTCACAGGTGTCCAGAGGCAGGCCAAATGGCTTCCCTGTTACACAGGAAGCCCCTGCCCTTCCAGAGGGAGGCCAATGCCCTCCTACCCACCACTGGGAACCCAGAACGTTCCTCCTCAACAACCCAAAGCTGCTGAGGAGCCTCTGGACCTTCTGCCCAGTTCGAGGGAGACTGGCTGGGCCTGCGACTGGCACGCAGAGGCAGGCCTGCTGTGCCCCTTAGCCAGCAGGTCAGGGCATGAATAAGGCTTCTGTTGTTTGGGCCTGGGCTCCCACTGGGCTCTGGGCAGCAACTGAGGCACCTTGGCCTCTGCAGGCAGGAGCCAGAGCCAGCATGGGGCTCACGGGTGACACAGGCTTCAGTCGGTGCAGCGTACCACAGTCCCCAGCCTCCAGACATCTCCACGCCAGATGTAAGCCACTCAGAGAGGACGCTCCAGGCTGACTGCACGGGTTTAGCCTGTGGACAGTCCTGCTGCTGCTCCCACGTGTGAGAGGCCCAAGCGCCCCGTGGATCACCCATCATGATCAGGGACACAGCAGCTGGAGCCACAGTGTCCTACCAGCATGCCCAGGGATCCCCACTGCCCCCCAGACATGTTAGCCTCCCCCACCCCCCACACTCCCTGCAGACCTCTGCACTTCTCCCTTAGTGGCATCCAGCATCATGATGACGACGTCAGCCGTGCGTGCCACAGCAATCACCTGCCGGCCACGACCTTTCCCTGGACAGGTGGAAGGGACACGGTTACACAGTGACATAGGCACAACCCGTGTGACCCCCACCCAGGCCACGGAGCCCCAGACTCCTGTCCTCTACAGACCCATCATGGTCTCTGCCATATGCCAGCCCCTGGCTGTGATTTCCTTGCCACTTTTCACTAATCCGTGTGCTGTTTTCCTCCTGAAGACTTGTTTTAGAAGGTAATCTGACATCACCACCTCAGGAGAAGTAACATTCTCCTTCTGTCCCTACCCTGCAATAGGCCACACGCTAAGCGCTTCGTGAACATTTCCTCACAACCACCCTATATAGTCAGTGTTATCAAACCCATTTTATAGATGAGAAAACTGAGGCTTGGTTTGGAGCTCATCACTTGCCCAAGATTACAGAGCCAGTGTGCTATCAGGATTTGAACATGTCTGCCCTTTCTGGAAATGGGGCGATATAACCCACCCCCAATCCAAGGGCTGCAGAAGGGATCACATGAGACACCACAGGAAGAGGTACTTTAGGAACTGCCACACAAAGGTCAGACCATGTGGTTATTGCACCACCAGAGAAGTCAGGCACCTTGTCAAGGTCACAGCACTAGGATCCAGGTAGTATAGATTTCAACCATGATCTGCCTCCCTCTTTGGAGAATGGGGGGCTGTGTCCAGTGATCTTCACAAGCCAGGGGTCTCCTGTCACTACCAAACGTACTTCCCCCACAGTGGCCAGACCACACCAGGGCCCCATGATGCTGCTGGGACAGCAGGTTCCTGGGGGACCATCACCATTTCCACCAGCCCAATTCAAGTAGGCAGGACTCTGCCCTGATGGGGGCAGTGGGGTACGGAAACGTGCAGAGGAGATGGCAACTGGACCCCCGGGGAGAGGTCCCGCTGCCCAGCCTGGACAGGGTTACTAAACCAGAGAGGTGGGCACCGACCCTGGCCCTGCCACTTGACGGGTGAAGAGTCATTTAGGGCAGACCCTTTACCTGTCTGTCCCTGCGGTTCCTCCTGGCTATGAAAGGGAAATAATGACACTTCCCAAGTCACAGGACTATGTGAGGATTAAGTGAGATAATGGTCAGCGCAGAGCCCGGCACTTAGCCAGTGCTGGATAACCATCAGCTGGTTACCGTGTCCGCAATGCTGCAGGAAGCCACCGGAAGCCACAGGCATGTTCCTATCTCAGAAAGCAAAGACAAGGGGCGCCTGGGTGGCTCAGTCAGTTGAGTGTCCGGCTCTCAGTTTCGGCTCAGGTCATGATCTCACAATTTCATGGGTTCAAGCCCCACATCGGTCTCTGTGCTGACAGCGCGGAGCCTGCTTGGGATTCTCTGTCTCTCCCTCTCTCTCTGCCCTTCCCCCAGTCACACTGTCTCTGTCTCTCTCAAAATAAGTAAATAAACTTAAAAACTTAATAAGTAAAAAAACTTAAAAAAATATTTTAAAAAGCTTAAAAAAATAAACTTAAAAAAGTTAGTAAACTTAATACATAAACTTAAAAATAAACGTAAAAAAAAAAAAAAAAAAAAACCTTTTCTTAAAAAAAAAAACAAAACAAAGACAAAACAAAGGACAGGGCCCCAGGACTAGGAGCACGGCCTGAACTAGCCAGCTGCTAAGGGGCCAGTCCTTGCAGGGGTCTGTCCAGGGACACACCATGGAAGTGGGAACTCAAACCTGCCAGGTAAGCTACACGACCTTGTACAGGTCCCTTCACCTTGCCGGGCCTCAGTCTCCTCGGCTTTAATACGGGGTCTGCCAGGACCGTATGAGGCCAGAGTCCCTGAAGCACAGGGCATTGAACCCACCCCTACCCGTTGAGCCCTGCAGCCATGTCCAATTTTAACGGTGAGGCCAGTACAGCAAATCCCTACAGAAGAGGATGGGCTGGGGTGCAGAGATCCACCCTGTTTCCCACCCGCCTGTTCCCACTCCCTACCTTGTGCTGCACCTTCAATGATCCCAGGAAGGTCCAGGAGCTGGATATTGGCTCCTTTGTACTAGGATGCAGAGGAGAAGGTAAGGTGAAGAGGGGTGACCGTGGGAAGGGCTTGCCTGAACCCAGGGCCCCCACTCTGGCCTGCAGCTCAGGGGTCTGGGAATCCCAGGGCTCAGCCTCGGGGGCCAGGTCTAAGCCTGCTCAGCCTGGCACAGCTCCAGCTCCAGATCCTGCAAGCTGAGGAGCCCCCAGGCACAGACTCTGGAGTTTTTGTAATCCTACCCACCCATCACTGATGGTAACAGCACCTTACAAAAATATCACTTCACCGCGGAGGCTCTGGGCCATAGGACCCCAGCTACCCGAGGCGTTGAAGCTTCACAGAAAACAGAGGGATACAGCCAACCACCACCAAGTGACCCAAGCCGGGGTGGCGCGGGCCAGCGGAACACAAAGGGGCACCAGCAAGAGCGGCCAGGTGCTGGCCGGACTCCCGGAACCAGTCAGGGTTCCAGGCAGGCATCTCTGGGGTCCCAGCAGCCAGAATCCTCAGAGGTACCACTGCTTGAGAGCAAAGAAGCTCAGTTCAGAACCCCCCCTTCGCCCCCCGCCCCCCTCAGGGACACCTCCACTCATGACTTACAAATATATAATCGCAAACCCAAGCATGTACCCTTTCCCCTTCTGGAATCCAGCACACCTCGACTTACTTCAATGACTCCAGGGATACATGTCAGGGTTGTGAATTCGTAGGACGCAGCTTCGCTGGCTGTGGAGGTCATTAGACTCAAGAAGGTAGACTAGGAGGAAAAAGAGGTCATTGCAGTGAGGAGTCTTGTCCCAGCCTCCTTCGAGAATCCCCACAGGCCAGGAGCCTGCCGGATGCAGGCATCACAGAGACTCCCTCCTCCGCCTCAGGGTGGGGACCTGGGTAGCTAGAAAGAAAACAACAGCTGGAAAAGTCGCCTCTGGCTCTGCCCAGGGCAGGTAGGGCGCCAGAAGGACACTCTATTCCTCGGAGGCGTCAGGGCCCATCTCAGGTGGACACAGGGACCTGGTTTCTAAGTGGGATCCCCAACTAAATCAGGGGCCCCTCTCTAGCTCCACCAAACCCTCCAGCCTTTCCTGGGCCCCAGAGAACTTCAAGCAGGCAACAGCCTGTGGCACTCAAAGTGGCTGCTCACCCAGGGAGGGGTGAGATATGCAAGGAGGCAGATGAGGTCTGAGACAGAGCCAGACGGCAGGAGAGGGGGCTGCCAGGCAGGAAGGGTCCTGATGGGAACATTTATGCCACGGTTCGCTGCGGGACCAGAGCCATGGCCTGGTGGGGAGTTAGAATGTGGCTCCCCTGGGCAAGAAACTTCATCCTCTGAGCTTAGAGTCCTCACGCATAGGCTGGCCATCTGCTCGCTCCCTACCGCATGGGGCCACGTGGGGTTAAAGATGATGAGGCACCCGAGGCGCCAAGCCCCGAGCATGGCGAGACCACGGCGATGGATGCAGTGGCCCAGAGGGCCAGCAAAGCAGTGGGCAGAGCCAGAAGGGGAAGAAAGCCAGCCCTGGCCTCCTGCCCCCATCCTAGTCGCAGGACACCTGGAATAAAAAGTCTGAGACGCAGTGGTGACGGGGCCGCCTGGACCGTGCCCCTCGCTGGCAACCGGAACGGCTGGGGGCACATCTCACTCACATATCTTCAGGCCTTGAAGGAAACACTGCCCTCGAATCCAGAAACTCTCCACTCTGGGGACCTCTTAGAAACTCAAGGAAAGATAAAAACCCGGTGGGGTAGACAGGTATGGACAGGTGGGGCAGCCCGAGAGCAACGGCTGCCGAGACGCTGAGTGATGGCGGCTGGACGCTAACGGAAGGCTCTCTGGCCTCTGCAGCGGGGAGGCTGGGCCCTCCCATGGCTGGAGAGCCCAGATCCCCAACAGGACGGTGGCATCTGGCCACAGGGCAGACCCTCAAGGGCATAGCCCTTGGTAAACAAGATGGCTTCTCCCAGCCTGGGCTTCTCATCTGGAAAAGAAGTCCTCGGCAGGTTGGAAAGTAAACTCAAAATAAAAGGTGAAAACGGATAGAGTCCATGATAAACACCTGAAGAATTAAAACCTGAAAATACTTACCTGTCACTCTGTGGGACAGCTATGACCCAACATCTTGCTGGTCATGTATAGGCAACACATAAGCATTTGTCCCGCCTTTCCAGGAACTTTTTCAGGCTAACCAGACAGCAACACTGATGAGAGAAAGTGCTACTCTCTTGAGGAACATCAGCTAATTAGTGAGGAAGGAAGAAGAGAACTAGAAAGTCGACATCTGCAACCACTAACAAAACTCACAGGCAAGGACAATTCTCTGGTGTCAAGGACACCAAGAGGACGTCAACGGGGCCTGACTTCTGCACACTACTGTAGGCACACCTTGCAGGGCACTTTGCAGTCCCCTGGGGTGGGGGTGGGGGGATGGGGAGGCTAACGCCACTATGCAGAGGGGAGACAGGGTATCCCTCCCCCTAACCCAGTGGTTCTGGAAATGCAACCAGCTATCAGGGGCTTTCCGGCATGGTGCAAAACGAGGTCTACCCCCTCTCCTATGTGGAACCAGGCCCCAAGTCCCAGGTTCCTACCTGACTTCTGGCTCACAGGAAGAACAACGAACAGACGAAAAGGTTAAGGCACACCACAAGGAAGCAAGCAGACAACTGCAGAGCATGGGCTTTCTGTAGGACCACTGTCCGGTCTCTTGAGAGCTAGGGTCTTGACAAAAGGGACTGTTCTAGATTAAAGCAGATGGAGGAATAATACATACAGGGGCCCCATGTGGTCCTAGAACAGACCTCCGTTTGGACAGATAAGCCGCAGAGGTCATTTTGGGGCCGAGTGTTGAAATCAGGATATGGTCCAGGCATTAGGTGGTTACTATGTTACTGTTAATCTTGTCTAGTGTGATAGTTTGTGGCTCAGCAGGAAAATATCCTTATCCTTTAGAGATAAAGCTTAAATACTGGGGTCAAAGGTCACAAAGCATGATGTCTGTAATCTAGTCTCAAATGGTTCAGTCAAAACAACAAAAGCCCACTGGCAGACGCACGCAAATACACACAAATACCAGGAGATGGAGCAATATGGCAAACTGATGGACCCAGATGGCGGGGACACTGTATTTGTTCTTTCATCTCTCCTGCAAGTTTGGAAATTTCTATTACACAAAATTGGGAAAAATGAGAAAGAGACAAAAAGACAGGGATCTGGAAACCACACCAGGACTGAAGACTGTGCGGGTGGCCAGCTGGCAGAGGGCACGGCTGGGGACAGTCCCACCTCTCCAGAGGGGCTCCTGCAGCGCTGGCTCCTCCTGAAGGGCTGAGGCGGGAGGCCCCTGCGCTGCTCGGCGTCCAGTTGAGGAGTCATAAGCACCATCACTACAGGTATCTGAGCGCTGGCCAGGTAGCCGCACGCCAAACAGGTGCTCGGGTTTGGCACGAGGGTTGAAAGGGGCAGGCTGGATGGACGCCAAGCGGCCTGGGGGGAGGGGGGTCACAGTGGCTCCCTTCCAGGGCATTCATCACCCTCGGCTACAGCAACCTTCCCGTCCTCATCCTACCTGCACGGATGATAACGAAAATGACGTCGTTTCCCGAGCCCGCACAGATGGAGGGCAGGGGGCAGTGCACCCACCCAACTGGGTACTGATAATAAGGTTCAACTGGGGTAACAGCGTTCCCAAAGATTAAGAAGCACCTGCCTGTCATCGGGAAGGAACCCTTCTGCAGACCTTGAGGCAGAGATTCGGCCAGCTCACAGCCCAGCGCGGATGCAGCATCACGTGTAGGGGTACGTGAGCAGACACTAGAGACATTCCTACTGTCCCCACATGGTGTTGGCTACAGCTCCTTTGGGGGGTAAATGGCAGTGTGCTGACGGCCATTTCTAAAACCCACATCCTAGAGCTGCTGTGCTCACTTGGCCAAATGCGTCCTCCACAAATACCGGCTCCAGTTCACAAAGATCCACGCACAAGGATAGTGACTACAGCACTGTGTGGGCAAACAAAAGCCTGGGGGTGACCTAGCTACCATGGCAGAGGAGGGAAGGAGCAGACTATTGATGACACTATGACCACAGTGAGGGATTCTAGGCAGCTGTTAAGAGAGGAGGTAACTCTGGGGCGCCTGGGTGGCTCAGTTGCTTAAGCGTCCAACTTTGGCTGCTCAGGTCATGATCTCATGGTTCGCGAGTTCAAGCCCCGTATCAGGCTCTGTGCTGACAGCTCAGAACCTGGAGCCTGCTTCGGATTCCGTGTCTCCCTCTCTCTCTGCCCCTGCCCTGCTCACACTCTGTCTCTGTCTCTCAAAAAGGGAATAAACGTTAAAAATATATATATATTAAAAAAAGAGAGAGAGGAGGTAACTCTAATGTATGAATGAGACAGATACCCACAGGGGAGTGAAAATGCCAGGGCCCAATGTAGCCCTAATCCCATTTTCAGAGAGTGTGTGTGTGTTGTGTGTAGACAGAGCGCAAGATCAATTCCCACCTCCTGTGATACACACACCCATCATATAGGCCAAGGGGAAAACAAAACCAAACCCGTACAAAGCATAGCGCTCAGCCTGTAGTTAGCACTCGGGAAGCGAGAGCTGTTACCAACTTCCCCTGATGCTAGTCCACCAGCGTCTGTCCAAGCCACCTGGTCATTGTTCCCTTGGCCTATATCTGAGCTGGGGTCCCCGCTTCCGACCTATTATCTGCGCAACAGCCAGAACGATTCTGCTACGAAGTGAGTTAACACCCAAATCTTGGTTTCTAAACAGCATTCTCAGAAGAAGAAAAGGAACCAGGGCTCCCTGGAGATAACGGCCGATTCTAGGGCTGGGGCAGGGAACATACATGATGAGCCTGAAGTATCTCGGTGGTACCAGAAGGTAAGGAAGTGGTTCAGAGCAGCCTTCCTGAACTCCCTGACATAAACTCCACCCCTGCCCTGCATATTCCTCCACAACAGTCCTCACCAGTCTTCCACTGTTTGCTTACTGTCTTTTCTCCCCTAAGAAGGGGAGCTCCGTGTGGGCAGGGACAGAACTATCTTGTTCCCTATCGTATTACCAGTGCCTCGCAGAGCCTGGCACAGGGTGCGCACTCAATAAACGTTTGTGCATGATGGATGGGTCAGAGGCTGAGCGGAGACAGGAAACGATGGTCACCAGGCAGGATGATAAAGGGGTGGGACTTGGGGCGCCTGGGTGGCACAGTCGGTTAAGCGTCCGACTTCAGCCAGGTCACGATCTCGCGGTCCGTGAGTTCGAGCCCCGCGTCGGGCTCTGGGCTGATGGCTCAGAGCCTAGAGCCTGTTTCCGATTCTGTGTCTCCCTCTCTCTCTGCCCCTCCCCCGTTCATGCTCTGTCTCTCTCTGTCCCAAAAATAAATAAACGTTGAAAAAAAAAAAAGTAAAAAAAAAAAAAGGGGTGGGACCTGATCCTGGGGGAGGCTGGGTCTTCTTGGTCCCTGGAGCGAATTCAGAAAGGCAGCGCGAGGAGGCGCAGGCAGTCGTGTTCGGAAGACAGGCTGCTTCCTCCCCAAGGCCCACGCTGACCATCACTGACCTTACCCACAGAGGGAAATCCAATCAGCGCCACACGGGCGTCACCCGACTTCATGACATCGAAACCCTCTCCTTTGGATGAGGCCGATTTGGACGGTTCCAGCAGCTGGGCCCGATACTTGGCGAGTTTTGCTTTCAGCAGGCCCAGATGATACTCAGTGGCTGAGGGACGGAAAGCAAGACAGAAGGTAAGTATCCAGGGTATCCAAGCCCCGTGGGTCAGGTGCAACCCTACATACAACCAAAGGCTGGCTGGAAACATCAGAACCGGATGGCAATCGTCGAGGAGATCAGCAAAGAAAACACTCCTTGTCTCAAAATGCCGCCTTAGCCTCTCACTTCATTTAGGATACAAGCCAGTGTCCTTATTAAGACCGCATGACCCCACGTCAGCACCAGGGGACAGCACCACTCCCTGGGGCGTGCCGGAGGATGTTTTCTGTGGTCAGTGTGATGGTGAGGTCCCCATCGCCATTTACCAGACAGGGGCCAGGGACACCAGTGGCCCTACAAAGCGTGAGTCAGTCTGGCACAGCCAAGAATTGTCCCGTGTCCCATAGGATTTTTTCACAGCCCTAAGACATATGTGGAGGGAAAACCTGGGTTAGGAGCACCAGGGCCTAGAGCCTAACTCTCTTTCACAAAAAGAAACCCCCAGGACATTTTCTTACAGCGTTAATAAACACTGAAATTTCCAGGAATGCGACTGCTGTGTACGTCAAGGAAAGAGTCTAGCATGTTGTGTTTCAAACTTTACCCAGAGGTGCTCACCATCTTGGGATCCCAGGCTGCTCACAGTGATGCTTCTTGCAGGGTACCTGAGTCACCAACATAACACACTGTACACCGGTGTAGATCGTGGCTAAGCCCACATACCCGGTGATTCTGCCCAGAGGTGCAAATATCTCACTTCATTATAACGTCGCTGTACCTTGGCTGTGCCCCAACATTTAAATATTGAAATAAACGCTATTTTAATTATAAATTACTTTCCTTTCGCTCTGCCTTTGTATTAGGATTAGTGCACGATACTGATTTTTCTCAAATTCGGTGTGTACAAAAGTTGCACAGTGACGGGGAGTGGTATTTCACGACAGTAAAGGTGTCACAAAATCTTCACTAGAAAAGTGGGCTGTGGCTTAGTAACCTGGTCCCTCACTACTGCTCCAACATCTCCTTCCACTCTCTCTTATTTACTATATTCCAGCCACAGTGGCTTTCTTTTTGCTTCTTCGGGACATGCTGACACCCTTCGTGCCTCAGGATCTTTGCATTTGCTATCCCTTCCGTTTCAACCTTGTCTTCACGGGGCCGGCTCCTTCTCGACATCTGAGGCTCAGTTCGGATGTCACCTCTTCAAAGAGGCCTCCCCTACTCAGCCGGAGGGGGCGGAGGGGGCGGCGGGCAGTGTCCCGCAACGGTAAGTAACCTGTGCTAGAATCCCACCCTATCATTCCTGGCCATTTAACTTTGGGAAAGTTCCTTAATCTTCTTGTCTATCAGTTTCTCAATTTGCAAAGCGGGGACGTTATCAGTAGTAACCACTCCACTGGATTTCTGTAAGGCTTAAAGCACTAAGAATAATGCCTAGCACCATTAAGCACCCAGGAAAAATTGGGTATTATCATGATCCACAGTAACCCCTGCCCTTCCTCAGGCCCCCGCTCTGCTTCATGACCCTGTGTATGGTCTTCATGGCTCTTACCACCATTTGAAACTATCTTGTTTCTTTACTTCCCTCACTCAAGCGGGGCAGGATCCCCAGTCTCCCGTGGCGCAGGGCAGGCACTCAGGAAACGTCTAACAAGTGAATGAGTGAATGGATGGCAGGGAGTAGTCAAGAATGGGTTTGGCAACCGTCAGGTTCATCTGGACCTTCCTGGCACCCTAGGTCGCTGAGATTCTAAGCACCTCTTGAAGGGAAGGACTAAGTCTTAATCCTTAAATCACCTTTCCATCCCCTTCTCTACCACTGTCAAAATGGCAGCACGTCTGGCCTCCCTGCTACTTTGCTGCCCTGAGAACACAATTCAGACTCTTTCCCATGACCTACAAGGCCCTACATGACTGGCCCTTTCCTTTCCCATCACTGCACTCCAGCCCCAGACCTTCAGATCCTTGAACAAGCCAAGTCCGTTCCTGCCTCAGAGATGTTCGTTCCCCTGCTGGGAACAGCGTGGCCCCAGATCTTTGCATGGCTGGTACCCTCTCATTTTGGCCTCAACTCAAAATGTCCCCGCCTCATGGAGGTTTTCTCTGATCATTCACCTTAGCAGGCCCAGCCCCCACCTCCACCCTTGCTGTGTCACCCTGGTCTGCCTTCACAGCATGTATTGCTGGATGAAACAATCTTATTTGGTTGTTAGTTTACAGACTACCCACTGGAAGGTCAGCTCCATGAGGGCAAGGATGTGCCTGCTGTGCTGATGGCCTTAACCAGAGTGCCTAGCACACGATAAGGGCTCTGCTAAGATTTACATCATGAGGGGCACCTGGGTGGCTCAGTTGTTAAGCGTCTGACTCTTGATTTCAGCTCAGGTCATGATCTCAATGTTTGTGAGTTCGAGCCCCTCGTTGGAGTCTATGCTGACAGTGCAGAGCCTGCTTAGAATTCTCTCTCTCCCCCTCTCTCTGCCCCTACCCTGCTCATGCTCTCTGTCTCAAATAAACTTTAAAAAAAAAGACTTACATAATGAATGAATGAAAGATGCCCCCAACTTCTCAGCCTCCAGAACTAAATGGAGCCAAGGAAGGACAGACACTGAGATTAGCCACCTAATATCCCCTGCTTCCTGCTCCTGCAACCCCAAAGCAGGACTGGCTAGGCACTGGGCTTCACTCGCCCTGGCCAGTCGTATCCCCCATTACTCCAGATCCTCCTTCTGTTCTAGAATGTTTTAGACCTAGAAGTCCCATGAACACACCACGCTCACCAGGACTCCCATGCTTTTCCCTCCACAGTGCCCCTCACCTGCAGTATCCTCCCCTTAAGCAGCTCAAGCCCCACCTCCTCCTGGAAGCCTTCTTGGGTGTCATCATTTGTTTCTCCCCACTGCTCTTCTCCGGTGAGCTCTTCCAGCCCTTACAATCTGAAGCCTAGATTTGATCCTTCATTATGTGCTACCTCTGTCGGGGGTTTACTCTAAATACTGAGTGTTTCCCATGTGCCTAGTACTTTGCACATGCTATCTAGTTTAACCTAGTTGTGGGCTAAGATGAGACAGGGACAAATGAGGACATTGAGGCGCAAAGAGGTGAAGTGACTTTCCAAGCTTTCACGGCAGGTACTGGTGGCGCTGGAGTTCAAATCCAGGTCCGCCAGACTCGAGTCTTGATGGCCTCTGTTCCCGAGGTGCTGGGTGAAGCTGGAAAAGGGGTACCTCCTGGTGCTGGGTACCTGTAAAAGGGGTCCTCCTGGACTCGCCAGCACAAAGCGGGGCGAGCGCCAACTCCCCCAGGCCCGACCACCGGGAGACCCGGGTTTGAACCCAGACCATGCCTCTCTGGGTCAGATGCTGGCTGCGCGCTGGGATTTCTCTACTCGGTCACCTGGTCTGGCACCAAGCAGATCTCACAGGGATCGTTTGCACTTAGACCAGCGCGTTGGGACCCGGATCCTGCCTGGTCCTGCCTGCCTCGGCGCGCTGGGAGACGAGGTCACGTCTCTGGCACTTTTCTGCGGCCTTCGAGCCCGCTTCAGCTCTATCGCTGGAGTTGTTCCCCCATTTTACAGACAGGAAAACTGAGGCGGGCAGAAAGGAAGGCCCCGCCAGGCCGGCCCTCACCCTTGTTCTTCTGCGTCCGAGCGATCTCCTTCTCGATCTCGGAGATCTTCTCCAGGATCCCCATGGTGGCGGCTGAACCGGGCGCACCGACAGAGACGGCAGCGGCACCGGGAATTCCGCCCTCTCGGCGGCGGCCGAATTGCGTGCGCCCGGAAGCGCACGGAGAACAGCGTCCTCGTGCGCCTGGCGCTCCGGGATTCAGAGTCCGGGCGGCCACGTCGAGCGGAGTGCTAGACACAATTGGTTCCGCCCGCTGGGCCGGCGGGGCTGGCCTCCCCACCGTCGCCAACTAAGAACCGGGGCGGGGCCAGGATGGGCTGGGGCGGGGCCGGGGCGGGGCCAGGCCGGGGCGGGGCGGGGCCATTTTGTACTGGGCCAGGCGCGAGCTGGGCGGGATGCAAGCTTGGGAGACAAAGAGGGAATGTTGGGTGAGGAACCCCGAACTTTGGGTTCCAAGCGCACCTGGCTCTGCTGGTGTCAAAAATCGCTGAGCTGAAAGCTTGATTGATGGCTCCTGTTTTGTGTAGAGGTTGAAAGCGGGTCCCCCTTACCACGTTAACGAAATGTTCCAACTTAGCCTTAACCACCTGCCATCAGATGCCTCCTGATGTGGTGCATTATAAAGTAGCACCTCCTACGTGGCATTCTTGCCAAAAAATACCGTATCTGAGTTTAGACACGAGGAACCATCAGACAAATGTAGAACGGGGTACGTTTTGTAAGACACGTGGCCAGGGCTCTTCAAAATTGTCAATGACTAAAGGTGCGATAGGGAGACTGTTCCAGATAAAAAAGATACTAAATACGATGTGTGGACCTTGCCTAGAATCTGGTTTAACATTTAAAAAGACATTCTTAATCCAATTGAAATTTCGACTTTGGATAGGATATTAGATATTATGGAATCATTGCTAATGTTCATGGGTATGAATGATTATGTAGGAGAATGTCTTTATTCTTTAAAATTTTTCTTAATGTTTATTTTTGAGAGAGAGACAGAGTGCGAGCAGGGAAGGGGCAGAGAGAGGGAGATTGAGAATCTGAAGCAGGCTCCAGGCTCTGAGCTGTCAGCACAGAGCCTGACGTGGAGCTCGAACCCACAAACTGCGAGATTATGACCTGAGCCAAAGTTGGACCCTTAACTGAGCCACCCAGGCGCCCCGAGAATGTCTTTATTCTTTTTTTTTTTAATGTGTATTTTTAACAGAGAGAGAGAGACAGAGCATGAGCAGGGGAGGGGCAGAGAGAGAGGGAGACACAGGCTACCGGCTCTGAGCTGTCAGCACAGAGCCCGACGCGGGGCCCGAACTCACAGACGGTGAGATCATGACCGGAGCCGAAGTCAGATGCTCATCCGACTGAGCCACCCAGGTGCCCCGAGAATGTCTTTATTCTTAACAGATGTACCCAGTGCCATTTAGGGATTGTCTTAGTCTGCTCAGGCTGCCATAACAAAATACCACACACTGGGTGGTTTAAACAACAGAATTTATTTTTCTCACAGCTCTGGAGGCTGGAAGTCTGAGATCAGGGAGCCAGTATGGTTGGGTTCTGGTGAGAGCCCTATTCCTGGATTGTAGACGGTCACCTTCTTGCTGTGTCCTTACATGGCCTTTACTAGGTGCGTGCACACAAGGAAAGAAGGGGGAGCTCTCTCGTGTCTGTTCTTATAAGAGCGTGGATCCCATTATGACCTCATCTGACCCTTCTGAAGGGTCAGATTCCTAAAGACGAATCTCCAAATACCAACACATCGGGGGGTTAGGGCTTCAACATATGAATTTTGAGGGATACAAACATTCAGTCTATACCAGAGTTAAAGAACATGATGTTTGTATCTTACTTTAAATAGTTCCAAATATGTATACATTTAAAGAAAGGACGCTAAAGTAAATGGGGCCATATGTTAACAGTGTGTAGGTGTGTATTGAATTATTCTTTCAACTTTTCTGTATGTTTTTCATAAAAAGTTGGGGGTGGAAAGTGGGTCCTTGGAATTGACTCTGTGTTCAGATCTGAGGTTCATAACAGCGCGAGCTTGGTTAAATGTCTTAATCCCTCTGAATCTCTTTCTGTATCTTAAAACTGGGAATAACACGGTTGTTATGAAAATGTGCACCGGGCACATTGTTTGCCCCTAAGTTTTTCTTGAATGTCAGGGCCACTGTAAGTGATTTCTCCCCTGTGGGTCTCACATCCTCCTCAGATTCCACCCACATTTATTGAATGTTTATCATGGGCCAGGCTCTAGGCTCGAGGGGGGCTTCTGTGAGGTTTGAGTTTGCAATTCTCACCCACCTTTTACAAAGTGCGATTACTAAGCCATGCAGAGTGCCTGGTCTGGTGGCTCAAGCTATTCAATAGCAGGGCTGAGATTTGAGAGCAGGGCCTCCAATTCCAAGTCCAGTGACCCCAAGGGAACATAACAAAATAGACTGTGGTTGAGAATACCTGCGTGTGAGGGTTTGGGTAAGCTTTCAAGAAGGTTCTGTGAAAGCCCTCTGAGACCTAGGGAGGCCCATGCCAACGTGGAGGTCTGTAAGAGCCCTTACCCGGGAGTAGGTCTCCAACACTCCTCCGCCTCCAAATTGGACATGACGTGGCTCACTGGGCTGCTCTTCCAACTATGCTTGTGCCTACAAAGTTTCCATTTGGGGAAACAGAAGTGTTCTGAAATATGACTCACCTTCCAAGAGTCCTGGCATCTCTGCTGTTGTGTCTGCTTCGGTCACAGTCCCCGTGGGCCTCAGTTGCTTCGTAAATTACATGAGACTCATTCCTACTTCAAGGATCGAGAGAGATAAGCTGAATATGAAGCATTGTCTAGGTAACTGGCCCTTTCTGTTCAGAAGGTCTGGGTTCTCCAAACCCAAACCTGGGAAGCCTTGTTTGTTCATCTCACTTGAGGAATCTTTGAAACAGAGTTTACAGACTTTCTGGAGACGCTGCTACCGTGACTGTAGAAATATTTTTTTTAATGTTTGTTTTTGAGAGAGAGACAGAGCGTGAGCAGGGGAAGGGCAGAGAGACAGAGGGAGACACAGAATCCGAAACAGGCTCCAGGCTCTGAGCTGTCAGCACAGAGCCCGACATGGGGCTCGAACTCACAAACTGCGAGATCGTGACCTGAGCTGAAGTCGGACGCTTAACCGACTGAGCCACCCAGGCGCCCCTGGAAACATACTTTTTGAATTTTTTAATGTTAATTTAAAAAAATTTTTTAATGTTTTATTTTTGAGAGAGACAGACAGAGACAGACAGAGCGTAAATGGGGGACGGGCAGAGAGACAAAGGGAGACACAGAATCCACAGCAGGTTCCGGGCTCTGAGCCGTCAGCACAGAGCCCAACGTGGAGCTTGAACCCACGGATCACAAGATCAATACCTGAGCTGAAGTCGGATGCTTAACTGACTGAGTCACCCAGGCGCCCCTTACATTTTTGCTCCAGTCCAGACATTGTCCTGAGGTTCAGAGCCACACATCATCACCCCTTGGAAATCTAACGCATATTTATCTAGACTTAGCGCATCCGAAGCTGACCTTCTGCTCTTCCTCCAGACCTCTTCCACCTGCAGCTGTTGTACCTGAGACTGACCAGTTGGTCCCCAGATCGATTCCCCTGTCCTCCCAAGCAACCAGCTAGGCCCCTTTTCCACCCTTGTAGTTGGGTGCGGCCGCTGATTAGGGAAAAGCGATGCCCACCCCTTCCAGACCCGGCGCATGGAAGCCTGAAGCTTGATCCTCTGCCTCCCCCAGGACGGTTGCGGAAGGCAGGGGTTAAAGATGGCACAGCCTCGTCCCTGATGACTGGTGATGACTGGTGGAGAAGAACCCACACCCACCTTGTGCCAACTGGATTTGGTGGGAACGACCAACAGACGTCCATTAGCTCAAGTCCTGAGAGTTCAGGGTGTCTCTTTCTAGCAGCTGGAATACACAACTGTTCTGTTTTCTTTATTTTTTCAAAGTTTACTTATTTATTTATGGAGAGAGAGAGAGAGAATGAGCTGGGGAGGGGTAGACAGAGAAGGGGACAGAGGATCCCTGACAGCAGAGAGCCTGATGTGGGACTTGAACTCCCAAGCCGAGCCATGAGATCATGACCTGAGTCGAAGTCGGACGCTTAACTGACTGGGCCACCCAGATGCCCCAACTGTTGTTTTCTTAGGTTTATCCCTTTAGCATCCATTCATTACATTACAGGACCCATACTTTTAACTATGTATTTTCCTCTTTTCTTTATTCTTGATGCTCTGGCATTTGTGGCCTTGCTGACTGAGGAGACACCGCCCCTCCCAGGGTCAGCCAATTCTTTTTTTTTTTTTTTTTTTTAACGTTTATTTATTTTTGAGACAGAGCATGAACGGGGGAGGGTCAGAGAGAGGGAGACACAGAATCCGAAACAGGCTCCAGGCTCCGAGCTGTCAGCACAGAGCCCAACGCAGGGCTCGAACTCACGGACCGTGAGATCATGACCTGAGCCGAAGTCTGACGCTCAACCGACTGAGCCACCCAGGCGCCCCCCAGGGTCAGCCAATTCTTAAAGATAGCTAAGGGCTCCCCACTTCCCAGTATGCCATTCATGTGCAAACCACCAATCTCCACCCCAGCCCTCCAGCCACCTCCTTATCAAATGCTCACACACCAAGCCAATATCCCTCGCCCTGATCGCCCCAGAGCCAGGTTCCAGACAACTAAGGACAGCCACATGCCCCAAGGCCCACTGGAATTATTAAAACTAGTCAATTCTAGATTCTTTTTTTATTTTTTTGTAATGTTTATTTATTTTTGAGACAGAGAGAGACGGAGCATGAGCGGGGGAGGAGCAGAGAGAGAGGGAGACACAGAATCTAAAGCAGGCTCCAGGCTCCAAGCCGTCAGCACAGAGCCTGACACGGGGATGGGACCCACAAACCGTGAGATCATGACCTGAGCCGAAGTCAGACGCTCAGCCGACTGAGCCACCCAGACGCCCCCATCAGCAAATCCTTTTGGCTCTACCTTCGAAACACATGCAGATGAGGACCTCTCCTCTCTTCTCTGCTGTGGCACCACCACGTCGCCCAGGTGCACGGTGGCCTCCTGATGGCCGTCTTTGCACGCTTGCTCCTTCAGGCTGCCCACCATCCACCAAAATCCTTTACAACCTGCGTCAGGTCACGTCCCTCCTCTGCTCACATCCTCCAGCGACTCCTGAGTGCAAGCCCGAATCGTTATCATGACAATGATCAATGAGGTCCCGCAGGGGCTGACTCTCCTATGTGTCTCCCCCACTGCCCCCCCCACGGCCATGTTCTTGTCACCTCTGCTCTCACCTCCTCCTCCTCCTCCTCCTCCTCCTCCTCAGCTCCTTGTTGTTCCTCTAGCACAGCTGGCTCACTGTCTTGGGAACTCTGCCCGGACTGTCCTTCTGCCTGGAGTGCTCATCCTCACACATCTGCTTGGCTCACCCCCCACCTCCAGGTCTTGGCTCAAACGTCACCTGCTCAGTGAGGCCCAGTGAGGCCCGGCAACCCACACCCCAGCTGGCGCTCCCAGTCTGCTTTTACTCTTCCTGTAAGGCTTATCATTTAACAACACATCTGATACTACGGGAGTTTTTTATGCTATTGTTATGTAGCCCTCCCCTTAAGAACACAGGCCATTCTTGGGATTTGTTGTGCAAGGTCGCATCCCAGGCACACCGAACCGTGGCTAGCACACAGTAAGTGCTCAGAAGCATTGGCCAAGGGGCGCCTGGAGGGCTCAGTCGGTTAAGCATCTGACTCTTGATTTTGGCTCAAGTCATGATCTTGCAGTTCGTGGGATCGAGTCCCGTGTCAGGCTCTGTGCTGTTGGCTTAGGATCCTTTCTCTTGGCCCCTCCCCTGCTCGTGCTCTCTCTCAAAATCAAATTGTTTTATTTTTTATTTTTTTTATTATATGAAATTTACTGTCAAATTAGTTTCCATACAACACCCAGTGCTCATCCCAAAAGATGCCCTCTTCAATGCCCATCAACTCCCCTCCCCTCCCTCCCATCCCACATCAACCCTCAGTTTGTTCTGTTTTTAATAATCAAAATTTTTAAAAAGCATTTGCCAAATGAGTGAAAGCCCTGATGAACATAAGCACTGACACAAGAAATGAAGTTCTAGATGGGGGTGAAATGTTCACTGGCTCTGTCCACACATGAGCCAACAAGATCAGGCTGGCATTTGCTATTCTGACAGATACTAACAAACTATGTTGCCTCCACACTCCAACCAGCATCCCAAGCCTGAAAGCCCTTGTCTTCATTTCTGTGGGAAGCTCAACCCTGCCCTGCACACTGGAATCATCTGGGAACTTCAAGGCACTGGAGAGGTTGTGATAGAACTGGTCTGGGGTGCTGCTGGACAAAAGAATTTTAAATGAGTTAGGTGATTCTGCTGTTCAACGGAGTTTGAGAAGCACCGCTCCAAGTCAGTGCCAGTTCGAGAAGGTGTGGAGGGAGGGAGCTATTCATTGAGCAAATAGGGAGAGGAAAAATCAGAAGGGGAAAAAAAAAATGGCAAAATGAACTTGAATTTCAGCCTCTGCTCCTCTACAAATGAAAAGCCTCGCACGTTTTGCTTGCTGTGTGCAAGTAGGGCGTTTCAATCTTTAGATATTTTGGAAGAAAAATCTAGAAGAAAGAGCTGCTCGATTGCAATCCAATTTTCGGGCCCTTTTCTGTGTCAAAGCCAGCTGCCTGTTTCATTACCGAGCAATTTTGATGCTTTCCTCCTCAGGTGCAGTTGAGGTCGATGCAGGCAGCGTTGATATTTATAATTTCTCCTTTGTCCTGTCCTGCAGTGGGTTTCACGCCTACTACAATCCACACATTTTCCGCCATGCCCAAGGATGACTTAAAAGCAAAGTGAAGGAAAGGTTAAAAGTGGGAACCTAGCGCTAAGAAAGAGGGTCTTGACTCCTGGTGGGGATCAGAAAAATGTCAATTTCCACTCTATTCCTGGTAGTTCCCTGAGGCCCCAGGGCGTGGGCTTGGAATGCTCCTGCATTGCCTCAATGCTTAGAACGGCACCTTGCACATGGCAAGCCTCAGCAAATACTTTGTGTTATTATCCAAGCAAGAATGACATGTTACATGGGTGGAGCATTTCTACGGTTTAACAGGTGCTTCCAGGAGCACCTCCTCCAGCCCCTCAACTCTCTGACCTATGTGGAGATTGTTCCTCCCGCTTTCCAGGCTCAGAGGGTTTAGCTGGTACATGGGAGGTCCCTCTAGGCCTTAAAGGTAGATCTGGGAGGGAGAGCCCAGGTATCCCACACCTTACTCCCCCAAAACCACCAGTAAATGGTGTCTTCAACCGTAGGGCTTCAGCCTTGTGAACAGCCGATTCCTTTCTTGACCCATCTTGGGAGGAAGTTTATTATCACTGTTGTTGGAACAACAGGAGATCAGATGATACTTTATATCCACAGAGGAACTGTGCCCTGACATGGATGTAAGTTCCCTTAGCGTTTCAACTTGCTCAACCTTAGACCTTTTCAACATTATTAACGTTTTCTCAGCATTCACATGGAGTTTCCGCGGTCTTCCTTGGCGCTGCCTAAGGAGGTGGTACCAGAAACGTAACGCTAGAGCAAGGGAGCCAAGGTGTCCTGGCAACGCCCGTTGGGGTGGTTTGTAAAAATCGGAGTCAGGCCTTACTGGCTGGGCTACGGCCCTCGGCCACAGGGTGCGGAGAACTCAAGGGCCTGAACTGGCCGCTGACATCTGGCTTCAGGACGTTGCTGGTGCGGCCATCTGGGAGCCCGAGTGCGTTGCGGCTCAGGCATTTCCTCTGAGGACCAGTCCCCGTCCGCTTTGCGGGTGCCCGCGCCGGTCTGAGAAGCAGCCAGTGAACAAATACCTCTGTTAATTTTCTGTGTGTTAAGTAAAAGCATACATCCTAAACACATGCAAAAAAAAAAAAAAAAAATTGTTCCCACATGTTCAAAGAAGTGTGGAGATTAACAAAACGGAGCTCAAACATCAGTGTTGAGCAGCAGTTGACAACACCGAAGTGAGGAGGGACAAGGACACGGACCGCATCAGTCCCCCAGAGGGGGCCTCGGCCCGGAAACCTCCACAGACACAGGGCCAGAAAGGGGGGCTGGGTTCTTCTACCAGAACGGTTTTGATTTAGAAATAGGACAAGGAGCGCCTGGGTGGCTCAGTCGGTTATGCGTCCGACTCTTGATTTTGGCCCAGGTTGTGATCTCGTGGTCCGTGAGACTGAGCCCCGAGTGAGGCTCTGCACGGACAGCGTGGAGCCTGCTTGGGATTCTCTCTGCCCCTCCCCCACTCGTTCTTTCTCCCTCTCTCTCAAAATAAATAAACTAAAAAAAAAAGAAATAGGACAAAGTCACTGCTTAAATACCTTTATTATTTTTTAAAAATTATTTGGACATTGATAGCTCTGCAAAATACTTCTCCCATCCCAGACCCTCAAACCCTTTCCACATGTCCTCCCTAAAGAAACAAAATACTCATACTTTGTGCCCATTCAAATCTAATTTTTAAAAACATGTAAGATTCAAAATCAAATATTTTTCTTTCCCAGAACTTGTTAGTAATTTTAAACCACAATGCAACATACTTAATGGCATTTCTTTTTAAAAATTAGCTTATCAGACTATTTTATGAGGAAAAAAAAATCAATTCAAGGCCTTAGAATATCAATTCCCTGTTTCTGAAAGCAAAAGACGTTGAAAAGCCCCTTTGCTCCCCTGGAGTTTGTGATTTCCACGTTATCAACAGAACCAGCACACAGATGGGACTTTCTACTTCATGTGAAGGCTTGCTTAGTTACTTTGGGGCTGCAGCTGAAATGCTGTAAAGTTTGAGAGGATGGGTGGGTGGGGAGGGATAATTCCAGCACAGAGGAGAGACGAGGCTGGGGGTACAGAATGGAAGCTTTCTGAGCAGTGGAAAGAACAGCCAAATCCCTAGGATCCTACCCCATGGCAGGTTTGTTTGGGGTGGAGGAAGACGGTAGAAAACCTGCATCCTGCGCTGATTTCTTTTTTTTTCAACGTTTATTTATTTTTGGGACAGAGAGAGACAGAGCATGAACGGGGGAGGGGCAGAGAGAGAGGGAGACACAGAATCGGAAACAGGCTCCAGGCTCTGAGCCAGCAGCCCAGAGCCCGACGCGGGGCTCGAACTCACGGACCGCGAGATCGTGACCTGGCTGAAGTCGGACGCTTAACCGACTGCGCCACCCAGGCGCCCCATGCACTGATTTCTTAATGATGAACGCAAGCGTCAGCCAAAACTATTGCACAGAGTACCAGAGGCACGTAAACCACGGAGGAGGTTCAGGAAAGAATAACCACAGAGGGGGGTGATCCCCAACATTCCTTGGGGAACCGAGAGAAAGAGAAGGAGTTGACGTGGATTCTTTGGGAATTACTAAGAGGAGGTGGGCAGGTAATCCCTTCCCTGTCCTCAATGGGCAGATTTTTACGCAAGCAAACCTTCACCTCGGATGTGCCCGAAAGATCCAGCAAAGGTATCACTTGATTTTCCCCAGTACAACTTCATTACCTAGCTAAGAGAGGGAGGGAGGAAGAAATCCTCCAACAGGACCTGGCCCGTTTGGCTAGCTGAACAATAGCAGCGTTTCCAAACGGCCTTCCCTGCCCGCTGACTGCCCGGCTGACCTCTGAGCCACACATACAGGGCCCCGATGAGCTCACCCCTCGTTGGGTTCTGAGCGGGGCCTAGATCCTTCAAGGAGCTTGCAAAACTCAGGCAAGATTTAGGAGCCTGCCGTGAGAGGGGATCTGGGGTGAAATGGCCGGCCCGTGTGGCCAGGGAAAGCCAGCACGGCCCCACAGTCTCCTTTTACTGTCAAGCGACGCCTGCCAGCTAAACTGAGGCCACGCGAGTGCGGTCTCCTCGGTACTCTGCCATCAGCTGGTGTGACCAGAGCCAGCCGTCCCGATGCCTTCTGGAGTTTCAGAATCAAGAAAACATTTGACTCATCTCTGGGAACGGACGTGAATCATTTTTCCACTGCAGTCGCCGGGGCAACGTTTTGGGGCTCCAAAACCCTGGCCTCCCCAGATGGGTTGGTCTCCCCTCCTTAGGACTACGCATCCTGGGTGTCCCGATGCCCACTGACTAGAATCCCAAGTACTTCTCCTCTAAGGTTTCCCCGACATTCAGTCTCAGTAACATACAGTACATGTGTCGTCAAAAGGAAAGTCACTTGTTAAGAATAAAGCGTTTCCCTACACCGCTCGTCTAGACCGAAGGGCCTTGTGTTTCCTTACACCGCCCGTGGATCTGCAGCTTGCAGCTGGTTGTGCTCCCGTGGGCTGTAGCTTTCTGTCTTGTGTTCTGAGTGAGTCTTGTAAACCGCCAGCAAACGCGATGCCCCCCAAAGCCCGGCCTGTCTCTGCGGTCTACGACTGATGCCAACCTATTAAGCTTTTTAAACATTAAAAAACAAAAACAAAAAACAAAAAAACAACTGCCCCCCCCCGCCACCCAAAACCACACCCCACCCCAACCCCACACCCCCACACACACTTTGGCACGTGAGCCTTGAGTTCTTCGAGCGTGTTCGTGTTCCCGCCCCTCCCCCACCCCAACATTTTAGAGTTGCTGTTTTAGGAGAATGACGGCCCCTTCTGCTTGACGGAAAAGGTCGCCACGAAGCACTGCTGTTCTGAGTAGCAAAAGGAGGAGGTACAAATGCTAAACTGGCCCCAAAAAACAGCTCTCAAGTTTAGCACTAGAATTTATGCAATGCTGCAAAACTTTTGTACCAGGATGACTAGTTTTAAACTGCTGGTTGATTAAATATACATTTACATATAGATATAGGTATAAAAATTACTAAGTCAACATTTGCTGTTTTCAATGTGAAAACGATAAAAATGTAATTCTGAATAATTGTGCATTTGCCATAGGGTCCTTGTTAAAGGGACCATAAAAATAATTTTGTAATAAAAAAACTCTTTTTTTTTTCTTTTTTCTTTTTTTTTTTTTAAGTTTAGTATTGCCCTCAAGTTCAAAAGTTTGGAGCAAACGTGCTGAGAAAGCAGGACTGGAATCCGTTCCTGCCAGGGATCTGGAAGCCTGAAATTTAGTGATCCCCGATGGCAGGCCCAGAGAACCTGGCAGCCACTGACTAGCTTAGCGTGACCGCTGCAGGGCTGGGCAGTGCCAGCGGACCCCGTTAAGCAATCGGCCTCCGCCTCACGTTTCACTGGCGGGTGCTGCTGGTCACCGATTCCCTGCGCAGAGCTCTGGGGGGGGGGGGGGCGGGGGGGGGAGGGGCGGCACACGTGTGCTGGGGCTCTGCCTTCTCTTGAGCTACCGGACTGAGCAACTGGGGGTGGGGGGCGCAGGGCTGGGGCCTGGGCCGAGACCACTGAGCACCAAGGCTGAGGGTGACTGGGGGGCTGACCTTCTGCTCGGCTGGAGGTGGGGACGGAGGAAGGAATGGGCCTTTCAGTGATACAGAAGTTAGCTGTGCAGGAAGGAAAAGTGCATTTAAGGTAGCTTACAACAGATTAAGACCAAACTGCCACAGAGAGGGAGGAAGCACAGAGAACACTCCCTCCACCTGCCGTTGGTTGGCCATGCTCCTTGGATTCTGTGGGTTAACATTCATGCTTTCTGATGCGAGTCTGCTCGTGAAGAAACAGGAACACACGTTCTCCTGGTTCTGGCAGGTACACGATTTTCTTGGCAGAGTTCTTTTTTTGCCAAGTTCAGTTTTATTTGGTTCCTGCTCTGAACCGCTGTCACCGGAACTCGTAGATGGGTGCGCTGTGTTCGGGAACGTGAGTTAGATTGAGTGACTGATACCTGCAATGTGGGAAGAGAGAGAAACGGGAGGCAGTCTGAGCATCCTGAAAACCAAACAAAGGATGCCCAAAACTCCCTCCCTGCCACCGGAGCGCCTGACGGGCCACTTTCTCGGACCGGAACGCAAATTCATCTCAGATCTCGTCAGCTGAACCGACTCTGGTTTTATTTGTTTCTTTGGTTAATTCTCCCGAATGGGGGTAAGAGGAGCTGTTTTTAGGCCTTTCCCTTTTGCTCTGACCATGAAGCAACCGCGGTACGTCTTGCAAAAGGAGAGGCGGAGTACGCTGTGGGAGAGATGCAGACCGAGGCCCCGGGCCTCATCCTCACCTGCCACGCTGCCCGGCCTCCCACGCCAGCACCTCAGCTCCCCCGTGGGTCAGGCTGGAGCACCCTCGGGACTTCGTGGGTAACACAGGCACACCCCACTTCTCATGCAATGCAAACAGGCCATGGAAGAGAGAACTTCCTCGCTAACCGTGAATCTTATTTGACCCTTTGGCTTCATTTTCTGGCCTCCCTAGACACGGCTATTAGACTTTGAGAACATCAGAGCTCTGACATGTATGTTTCTGCCCCGTCGGCAGGCTGCTCCGAGGAGCTAAGCAGATGAAAGGGAAACGGCGGCCGGGACAATCCACACAAGGGGATGATAACCCCCAGGGACGATCAGAGCTGATGGGGTAGACGTCAGCTCTCCTCTTGTTTGTTTCACAGAGGAGTGAGGAGGAGCACAGGAACAAGCAGTTTATTTCTCAACAACAACAGCAAAGAACAAAACAAAACAAAAAATCAAGAAAAGATTATGCATCAGCCATCGGAATATGGGAATCAAAACCACAAGACACCTGCAGATGTCGTACGCGCTAGGAGAGCTGTAATTGTAAAGACATCCTAACAAGCGTTGGGAATGATGTGGAGAAACTGGAGCCCTTGGGCCCTGGTGGGAATGTACCAGGGTGCAGCTGCTCTGGAAAACAGGGAGGTGGTTCCTTAAAAAGTTACAGAATTCCCATATGACCCAGCAATTCCACTCTTAGTATCTGCCCAAAGGAACTGAAAGCCGGGACTCGGATGCTTACACACCCTCACTCACAACAGCATTATTCACAACAGGCAAAAGGTGAAGACGACCCAAGTGCCCAGCAACTGATGAACAGAGAAGGAAAATGTGGTACAGTGGTCCCCCCCTCTTATCTGTGGGGGATACGCTCAGGTACCCCCAGCGGATGCCGAAAACCGTGGATGGTACCGAGCCCCGTACGTATGGTATGGTTTTTCCTGCACATACATACCCGTGACAGAGTACAACTTACAAATTAGGCACCGTAAGGGGTTAGCAACAATAACTAGTCAGCAAATAGAACAACTATAACAATATACTGCAATAAAAGTTATGGGAACGTGGGCTCTCTCTCAAAATACCTTATTGTACCGTGAGGATGTGAGATGATGAAATGGGTGCGGGAGGAGACGAAACACGGAATGACAGAGGCGCTGTGACGGGCTGTTAGGCTACCACTGACCTTCTGACACTGTCAGGAGGACGATCGTCTGCTTCTGGGCTACAGCTGACCGCGGGTAACCGAAACCCCGGAAAGCAAAACCGCAGATAAGGAGGGGCTACTGTGAATCCAGACCATGGAAAGTTATTCGGCAATAAAAATGGGGAGTGCTGACACCTGCTGTAACAAGGCTGAAGCTTCAAAGGCCAGACACAAAGGCCACATAGTGTATGGTCCCATCTATATAAAATATCCAGAACGGGCAGATCTACACAGCGAGAAAGTAGATTAGTGGCTGCCTAGGGCCGGGAGGGGATGGGGAGTCGGGTTGATGGTCAAGGGGTACGAGGGTTTCTCCCTGTGGTGATGAGAATGTTTTAAAATTGACTGCAGTCATGGCTGCACAGACCACTGACCTGTACAGCTTCAATGAGCAAACCAAATAGTGTGTGAATTATCTCAATAAAGCTGTCATTTAAAACAGGATATAACATGTTTTGAAAACTCATTTGAAAACTGAACAACTACTGAAACCCTGAGAGTTGTGGCTCTCAGAGGCGCTGAGACTGCACTGAGCCACGGCCACGTATTTGCAGGTATCACTGTGCTGCCACTGAACAAGGAATTTGAGTCAAGCTGGGGTGGCATCACTTACAAGTCACCAAAGTGTGAAAAATTTGGAAGGGAATGAGGGGGTCTCTACATTCAGAGAGGAAATCAGGTATTTTACGATATGGTTCCTTCTTCAGGTACAGCCAGGTGCTTTGAGAAGCAGCGAGGAGGCAGGAGATTCCCCCCAAGAGGTGACAGAAGCTAGCACCCGAGGTAGCATTCAGTCCTTCACCTCAGGTGAGACACAGGGCAGGACCGCCAGCTCCACGGGGGGACCCTAGGTCACCAGACCGAGATCAAGTGCAATGTGGGGCCAGCATCTGAAGAATGTGACCACAAAATCGAAAAGGCTGCTGACAGCAAAATTCACCCCAGCAAAATTCATAGTTGGAGTTTACATTTTAGTTACTGATTAAATTTGGGAGGAAATACAAGAGCAGCAAGATTGGGAGAAACATTGCTGATAATACAGAACTGCTTGAAAGCTGTCAGCAATGAGTTCCTTTATCTACACTTCACTTTCATCTTGTTTACTCTGCTCCGTGTAGAGGGACAGGAGCCCCTATACCAGCAACTGAGATCGCTTGGAGAGGCCCTCTGCATGCAGACAGAGCATGAAAGCTATGCAGAGACAGGGGAGAGGTCTTCTTTTGGTTTGGCAAGCCAAGGAAGAGCCAGGGGGACAGCAGCAAGCCGCCCCCTGCACCTCCGGGGTTCCTTACCATTCTGAACTCCTATGGTAATAGTAGCCCTCTATGGAGGCTGCCGACTTCTGGAAGCAGATGTAATAGAACCCAGCAAAGGAAGCACCGCTGATGTCTTTGATCGTGTGGTCTGGGACCAGGAACTGTTCCTGCACAGAGACGGAGGAGGTTAGTAACAGACGGTGTGGCCCGGCCACCTCTGGCGTTCCTCGTTAGCCTCCAGGTGCTTCTAAGGTTCCACTGTCACACGGCCTTGCCCAGACTTGCTGGACAATGGCCAACATGTGCGTTTCAACCCAACCTGCCAATAGCATCCGTGTGTTGCTCGAGTATTCTACATGCTAACACAGGAGCCTGTGTCTTGAGCTCACTGAGGTCAGCAGTGAAGAGAAGGTCCTATGGTCTACATATCTCGTAAGTGAATCGATACCTACCTACCTTTCAGAGCCCACAGACAGAACCACCCAGGGAGAGAAATTCTCTGCTCCACCCCAGGAACTGGTGCTAGGTTCCTGATCACCTCTAGAACAGCAAGTCACTTCACTCTGAGGGCAGATCACACCCCATAACACCCCCTGAAAAAGCTCTACGCCTCGGCGACAGCCATCAGAACAGCACCTTGGGAAGAGGCAAGCTTGTTATCTCTGGCTAGAGCCAAGCTGAAAGGACCTACTGTCCCAGTAAGATGAAGTCGGTGGCCCCAAGGCTCCAGGAGGTCTCCTGAAGGCCCACAGTGAGTCACCCTGAGAAGTTCTTTTTTTAAGTTTATTTTGAAAGAGAGAGTGGGGGAGGGGAAGAGAGCGAGGGAGAGAGAGAATCCCAATCAGGCTCTGCACTGGCCGTGCACAGCCCGATGTGGGGCATGAACTCACAAACCTCGAGATCATGACCTGAGCCAAAATCAAGCCACCCAGGTGCTCAACTCTTTTTTTTTTCCAAAACACTCTCATCTTTTCCTTTCCTAAACCTCTGAATGGTAGTTTTTAAAATTAATTTTAAAATAAGAACTTTGGAGGATACCTCTTCCAACATGTTATTTCACCGGCACACTTCCCACTAGATGGCAAGCTTACAGGGCAGGACCCCGCTCTGACTCTCCACGCCTGGCAAGCGTCCACTCAGAAAGTGATGATCCCCCCCCACCCCCCAAAAAAATTAGCTATACAAGCTAAAGATTGGGAATCACTGGGGCGCCCGGGTGGCTCAGTCGGTTAAGCGACCGACTTTGGCTGAGGTCATGATCTCATGGTCCATGAGTTCGAGCCCTATGTCGGGCTCTGTGTTGACAGCTCAGAGACTGGAGCCTGCTTCGGATTCTGCGTTTCACTCTCTCTCTGCCCCTTCCCCGCTCGCTCGCGTGCTCTCTCTCTCTCTCTCTCTCTCTCAAAAATAAATACTAAAAAAAAAAAAAAAAAAAAAAAAAAGATTGGGAATCACTACTCTAAATGATTGGCTTTTCGGAAAGCTGGCGAGATTTCAAGACAAAACGGCTTTTCCCCGCAGATTGGGGACCAGGGGTTGGAAGTGGGTGTCCGTTCACACAGTGATTTCACAAACTGGCTTCATGATTGTGCTATCCTGGAGCTGGAACACAGTAAATACCATGCTATCAAAACAGGGAACACAAAAGCCTTGTCAGCCCCAAAGCCAATCTATCGAGTCCAGCCAGATGCAGTTCTCTGAGGGCTGGTGAGTGGAAAACCCAAATTCCATTCCTGGTCCCTCATTTCCTGAGCTGGAGGGAACCAGACAAGCTGAGACAGCACCGAGCCTTCAGCAAGGACGTGGTGAGGGAGCGGTCCCTTAAGGGGGTGTCGCAGCCTGTGGCACCGGAGGTGATGGGTGACTGACTTTGGTTCTCCCCTGAATCCACAGGACACTTGGGAGGACTCCACCTGGACGGTCAAAGGTACCGAGGGGGACCACCCCCTAGCCACGAATTCGTCAGCTGACCACCAAACAGTTTAACCAAAGAGAAACCATCTGGGAGGGCAGCAGTCTGCCAGAGTGGCCTGGAGCTGTGCCCGCTTTCCGTGAGCGTTAAAGGCACCGCATGAGGACAGGGCAGACGGGGCGGTGGGTCCAATGCAGGCACTGGCACAGCCGGAAGACCGCCTGGGGTGGGGCCTTACCTTCCACCTCATGAAGACATAATCTCCATTCTTCAGCTCTTCGTAATCAAAGTCATCTGAATTAAATGATTTTGCATACTGATAAAAAGCCAGGAACTTGCCCTGAAAGCAAAAGACACAGCATGAGAACTGATCTACGGAGGGAGAGGCTGCTGTCAGAACGACCCTTCTGTGTCCGGCGGCGACTGCCTTTGCAAACGCGTGCCAGTTGCTGGAGGTGGCCTGACCAGAGCACCAAAGGCCGAGGCCTGGAAGGGGAGCCCAAGGTCCCCACCAGTGACCTCAGAGCTGGACTCCAGCTGAGGCATCATGGGGCTACGCGTGCCTAGTTCATGTTGTCTGAGGAAAGGCCCCGGGTTGGGAATGGATGCTATTCTGGGGGCCCGTTCTCAGGACACTTTTGCACAAAGCCAGGAATGACTAGTGACATCTCTGTAAGGGAGTCAACAGTAGCAACAAGAGTCATGCAGAACAACTGAGAGCCAGCATGTCTCACCGAACGGGGAGAGAGGGCTTACTACAGTGGGGTCCTCTGACAGAGTAGAGTGGCTTGGGGCCAGCTAGTGAAGAAGAAACAGGAAGTGGGTAATATACGATTAATTTCTTTTAAAAAAGGAGACCAGATGGACTTCAAGATGTATGTATACAAAGCGGTTATCATCAAGGCAGTATGGGACTGGCACAAACACAGACACTCAGATCAAAGGAACAGAATAGAGAACCCAGAAATGGACCCACAAACGTATGGCCAACTCATCTTTGACAAAGCAGGAAAGAATATCCAATGGAACAAAGACAGTTTCTTCAGCAAGTGTTGCTGGGAAAACTGGAAAGCGACATGCAGGAGAATGAACCTGGACCACCATACACAAAAATAAACTCAAAATGGATGAAAGACCTAAACGTAAGACAGGAAGCCATCAAAATCCTCAAGGAGAAAGCAGGCAAAAACCTCTCTGATCTTGGCCGCAGCAACTTCTTTTTTTTTTTTTTTTTTTATATATGAAATTTATTGACAAATTGCTTTCCATACCACACCCAGTGCTCATCCCAAAAGGTGCCCTCCTCAATACCCATCACCCACCCTCTCCTCCCTCCCACCCCCCATCAACCCTCAGTTTGTTCTCAGTTTTTAACAGTCTCTTATGCTTTGGCTCTCTCCCACTCCGCCGCAGCAACTTCTTACTCAACACGTCTCCGGAGGCAAGGGAAACAAAAGCAAAAATGAACTATTGGGACCTCATCAAAATAAAAAGCACAGCGAAGGAAACAATCGGCAAAACTAAAAGGCAACCGACGGAATGGGAGAAGATATTCGCAAATGACATATCGGATAAAGGGTTAACTCAACACTCAAAAAACAAATAACCCAGCAAAGAAATGGGCAAAAGACATGAACAGACACTTCTCCAAAGATATCCAGATGGCCAACCGACACATGAAAAAATGCTCAAAATCACTCGTCATCAGGAAAATACAAATGAAAACCACAATGAGATACCACCTCACACCTATAAGAATGGCTAACATTAACAACTCAGGCAACAACAGATGTTGGCGAGGATGCAGAGAAAGAGGATCTCTTTTGCACTGCTGGTGGGAATGCAAACTGGTGCAGCCACACTGGAAAACAGTACGGAGGTTCCTCAAAAATTTAAAAACAGAACTACTCTATGACCCAGCAATTGCACTACTAGGCATTTATCCAAGGGATACAGGTATGCTGTTTCGAAGGGACACATGCACCCCAATGTTTACAGCAGCCCTATCAACGATAGCCAAAGTATGGAAAGAGCCCAAATGTCTGTTGATGGATAAATGGATAAAGAAGATGTGGTATGTATATACAATGGAGTATTACTGGGCAATCAGAAAGAATGAAATCTTGCCATTTGCAACTACATGGAGGGAACTAGAGAGTATTACGCTAAGCAAAATTAGAGAAAGACAAATATATGACTTCACTCATATGAGGGCTATAAGATACAAAACAGACGAACGTAAGGAAAGGGAAGCAAAAATAATATGAAAACAGGGAGGGGGACAAAACAGAAGAGACTTTTTAAAAAAAATTTTTTTTTAACGTTTTATTTATTTTTGAGACAGGGAGAGACAGAGCATGAACAGGGGAGGGTCAGAGAGAGGGAGACACAGAATCTGAAACAGGCTCCAGGCTCTGCGCTGTCAGCACAGAGCCCGACGCGGGGCTCGAACTCACGGAACGCGAGATCATGACCTGAGCCGAAGTCGGCAGCTCAACCGACTGAGCCACCCAGGTGCCCCCAGAAGAGACTCTTAAATATGGAGAACAAGGGGCGCCTGGGTGGTGCAGTCGGTTAAGTGTCCGACTTCAGCCAGGTCACGATCTCGCAGTCCGTGAGTTCGAGCCCCGCGTCAGGCTCTGGGCTGATGGCTCAGAGCCTGGAGCCTGTTTCCGATTCTGTGTCTCCCTCTCTCTCTGCCCCTCCCCCGTTCATGCTCTGTCTCTCTCTGTCCCAAAAAAAATAAACGTTGAAAAAAAAAAAATATGGAGAACAAGCAGCGGGTTACTGGAGCGGTTGTGGGAGGGGGGATGGGCTCAATGGGTAAGGGGCACTAAGGCATCTACTCCTGAAATCATTGTTGCACTATATGCTAACTTGGATGTAAATTTAAAAAAGAAATTAAATATATTAAAAAAAAAGGGACACCAGAAATAGATTACAAAATTGTGTCTCAGGATCCTATTTTTATTTAAAAAAAAAAAGAGGGGGGCGCCTGGGTGGCGCAGTCGGTTAAGCGTCTGACTTCAGCCAGGTCACGATCTCACGGTCCGTGAGTTCGAGCCCCGCGTCAGGCTCTGGGTTGATGGCTCGGAGCCTGGAGCCTGTTTCCGATTCTGTGTCTCCCTCTCTCTCTGCCCCTCCCCCGTTCATGCTCTGTCTCTCTCTGTCCCCTCCAAAAAAAAAAAAAAAAAAAAACGTTGAAAAAAAAAACAATTAAAAAAAAATAAAAAAAAAAGAGGTCAATACTTGTTTAGCTTTGGTATTATTATTATAGATGATTTTTTTCCTTTTGTTTTTCTACTTATTCAAATGCTTAAAAACAAGCATGTAAGAATTTTATAAGAATTACACCTTAAATAAAATTTAAGATACAGAATTATTAACCCATAGAATTTGTCACACATGTTCTTCTATCCTCAGTAGATTAAGTTTATGGAATCTGGACTTTATGGTACCACCATGATACCAACTTTATGATCACTCAGGAAAACCTGAGCATGAAATAATACAGTGCCTCTGAATCTAGTTTACGGGGAGTCCAGTTTTATTTATTTATTTTTTTATGTTTATTTAGAAAAAGAGAGAGAGCCAGAGCATGAGAGGAGAAGGGGAGAGAGGGAGGGAGACATAGAATCTGAAGCAGGCTCCAGGCTCTAAGCTGTCAGCACAGAGCCCAATGGTAGGGCTTGTACTCATGAACCACAAGATCATGACCTGAGCTGAAGTCAGACGCTTAACTGACTGAGCCACCCGGGTGCCCTGGAAGTCCTGGTTTTATTGCACTTCACTTTATTGCTGTTTGCAAATGTTGTATTTTTTTACAAACTGCCAGGGTTCCTGGCAACCCTGATCGAGCAAGGCTATTGGTGCCATTTTCCCAACAGCATTTGTGTCTCTGTGTCACATTTTGGTGATTCTTGCAATATTTGAAGCTTTTTCATTACTATTTTATTTGTTATGGTGATCTGTGATCAGTGATTTTTTTTTTAATGTTTATTTTTGAGAGTGCAAGCAGAGGAGGGGTGAGAGAGAAGGGGGACAGAGGATCCAAAGCAGGCTCTGTGCTGACAGCAGTGAGCCCGACATGGGGCTCAAACTCATGAACTGTGAGATCATGACCTGAACTGAAGTCAGCTGTTCAACCAACTGAGCCAACCAGGCACTCCTATGATCAGAGATCTTTTTTTTTTTTTTTTTAACGTTTATTTTTGAGACAGAGAGAGACAGAGCATGAACGGGGGAGGGTCAGAGAAAGAGGGAGACACAGAATCTGAAACAGGCTCCAGGCTCTGAACTGTCAGCACAGAGCCCGACGCGGGGCTCAAACTCACGGACTGCGAGATCATGACCTGGGCCGAAGTCGGAGGCTTAACAGACTGAGCCACCCAGGCGCCCCACAGAGATCTTTGATATTACTATTGCAATTGTTTGGGGGCCCATATAAGGCAGCAAACTTAACTGATAAATGCTGTGTGTGTTCTGACTGCTCCACTCACTGGCTGTTCCCCCATCCGTCTCCCTCTCCTCAGGCCTCCCTCTTCCCTGAGACGTAACAATACTGAAATGAGGCCGATTAAAAAGCCTGCGATGGCCTCGAAGTGTTCCAGGGAAAGGAAGAGTTGCACGTGTCTCACTTGAAATCAAAAGCTAGAAACAATTAAGCTTAGTTGAGGAAGGCATGTCAAAATCCAAGAGAGGCTGAAAGCTTGGCCCCTTGCACCAAACGGCCGTGTTGTAAATGCAAAGTTCTTGAAGGAAAGGAAAAGTTCACTCCAGTGAACATATGGATGATAAGAAAGCGAAACAGCCTCATTACTTGTTTGTTTATTTTTAAATGTTTGTTTATTTATTTATTTTGAGAGGAGAGAGAGAGAGTGCACAAACAGGGGAAGGGCAGAGAGAGGGCGAGAGAATCCCAAGCAGGCTCCATGCAGAGCCCATTGCAGGGCTCGATCTCATGAACCATGAGATCATGACCTGAGCTGAAGTCAGGAGTCAGGAGCTTAACCAACAGAGCCACCCAGGCGCCTCCTCAAAACTGCCTTATTACTAATGTGCAGAAAGCGTTAATGGTCTGGATAGAAGGTCAAACCAGTCCCAATGTTCCCTGAAGTCAAAGCCTAATCCAGAGCAAGGCTGATTCTTTTCAATTCTGTAAAGGTTGAGAGAGGTGAGGAAGTGCAGAAGGAAAGTCTGAAGCTAGCAGGGGTTGGTTTGGGAGGTTTAAGGAAAGAAATCATCTCCGTAACATAAATGTGAGAGGTGAAATGTCAAGTGTTGATGCAGAAGCTGTGGCAGGTTATCCAGAAGATCGAGCTAAGATAACTCATGATGATGGCCACACTCAATGAAACAGCCTTCTATTGGGTGAAGACACTATCGAGGGTTTTCATGGCCAGAGAGAAGTCAATGCCTGGCTTCGAAGCTTCACAGGACAGGCTGACTCTCTTGCTAGGGGCTAATTCGGTGGGTGACCTGAAGTTGAAACCAATGTTCACTTACCATTCTGAAAATCCTCGGGCCCTTAAAATTTTATGCAAAATCTACTCTGCCTGTGCTCTATTAATAGAAAAAAGCCTGGATGACAGCACATCTGTTTACAACATGGTTTACTGAATATTTAAAGCCCACCGTTAAGACCTACTGCTCAGAAAAAAAGATTCCTGCTTACTGACAATGCACCTGGTCACCCAAGCGCTCTGGTGGAGACGTACGGTGAGATTAATGTTGTTTTCATGCCTGCCAACACAACACCCGTTCTGCAGTCCATGGGTCAAGGGGTAGTTTTAACTTTCAAGTGTTCTTATTTAAGAAGTATAGTTCATAAGACTATAGCTGCCATAGATAGTGATCTCTCTGATGGATGTGGGCAAAGTAGACTGAAAACCTTCTGGAAAGGGTTCACCATTCTAGGTGCCATCAAGAACATTTGTGATTTAAAAAAAAAAAAAAAAAAGAACATTTGTGATTCATGGGAAGAGGTCAAACAATCAATATCAATGGGAGTTTGGAAGAAGTTGATTCCAACTCTATAGATGACTTTGAGGGATTCAAGACTCCAGTGGAGGCAGACGGGGTAGAGATGGCCAGACAGCCAGGGTCAGAAGTGGAGCCTGAACGCGTGACCGATGGCTGCAATCTCGGGATGAAACGTGAACGAATGAGGAGTTGCTTCTGATGGGTGAGCAAAGGAAGTGGTTTCCTGAGATAAGATCTACTCCTGGTGAAGATGCCATGAAGATTGTTGAAACGACAACAAAGGATTTAGAATATTACATGAATTCAGTTGATAAAGCCGCAGCAGGGTTTGCGAGGACTGACTCCAATTTTGAAAGAAGTTCTACTGAGGGTCAGATGCCATCAAACAGCATCCCGCACCACAGAGAGATTGTTTGTGAAAGGAAGAGTCGGCCAATCGATGAGGCACACTTCACTGTTCTCTTATTTTAAGAAATTGCTACAGCCATCCGACCTTTGGCAACCATCACCCTCATGAGTCAGCAGCCATCAACATCAGGTGAGACCCTCTACCAGTGGGGCGCCTGGGTGGCTCAGTTGGTTAGGCATCCGACTCTTGACTTCAGTTCAGGTCACGACCTCACCATTCGTAGGATTGAGCCCTACGTCAGGTTTGGCTCTAGCAGCGTGGAGCCTGCTTGGGATGCTTCTTGCTTCTCTCTCTGCCCCTTCCCTCCTCCACACTCTCTCTCAAAATAAATAAATGAAAAAAAAAAAAAAAAGACCCTCTACCAGCAAGATTGGGACTTGCTGAAAGCTCAGAGGATGGTTAGCATTTTTTAGTAATAAAATACTTTATTTATTTATTTTTTAATTAAAAAAATTTTTTTTTAATGTTTTATTTATTTTTGAGACAGAGAAAGACAGAGCATGAGCAGGGGAGGCAGAGAAAGAGAGGGAGACACAGAATCTGAAGCAGGCTCCAGGCTCCAAGCTGTCAGCACAGAGCCTGACACGGGGCTCAAACTCAAGAACTGTGAGATCATGACTTGAGCTGAAGTCGGACGCTCAACCCACTGAGCCACCCAGGCGCCCCAGTAATAAAGTACTTTAAAATTAAGGTATGTACATTGTTTTAGACACAATGCTATTGCATACTTAACAGAGTACAGTGTAGCATAAATGTAAGTTTTACGTGCACTGGGAAACCAACAAAATTCACTTGACTTGCTTTATGGCAATGTTTGCTTTGTTGCAGTGTTCCGGAATGGACCCTGCAATATCTCTGAGGCAGGCCTGCATCAGGTGCTGCAAATCCCTGACAGACAGAGGTGCAGTACAGAGCTCCAGGAGCCCCACATGGGCATCGGGGACTCCTGCATGGGCTGGGAGAGTTACGGGAGACTCTGAGTCCTGCACAGGTCACCAGACTGCTGGGTGAAGAAGAGCCCTTAGGCCCAGCTCCTGGTCCTCCCCCATCTAGCATGCCGAGAAGGACCCAGGGAGGCCTTCTTAGACGCTCTTTCACTCAAAATATTTCAATTTAGCCTAACAGAGGTAGGAACAGATATTTCCCAGTATTCTAATGGAAGTCTGGAAAATTAAGAGTTGCTTTCTATGTATTTAATTCATAGCCAACCTAACTTAAAACTGACTTTTCATAGAGTCTCAAAAGACCTTGCTTTTTTGCAGAACCAATTTGAGCTGGAAAACAAAGCAGGATGGGAGACAGGCTGTCATTCGGTACAAGAAAGATCAGGAAGATTGTTCTCACGGGGACTGTCTGGGAGAGGAAGGAGCCACCTCGTGAGGTGTCGAGCTGTGCAGGAAGAGCTGGCCTTGGGCAGGGTGGGGTCAGACGGCACCGAGGAGCCCTCCACCACTTTCTGATGCCCGCACGACCGTGTGCCACTCAGGCTCCCCAACTGAGTATTTTTTTTTCAAGTTTATTTAAGAGAAAAAGAGAGAGCGAGCGAGCAGGGGAGGGGCAGGGAGAGAGGGAGAGGGAGAGGGAGAGAGAATCCCAAGCGGGCTCCGAGCTGCCAGCGCAGAGCCCAACGCGGGGCTCCAACTCATGAACCGTGAGGTCATGACCAGAGCCGAAACCCAGAGTTGGACACTTCACTGACTGAGCCACTGAGTGATCCCCCGACTGAGAATCCCCAGAGACTTGGCTCTTGTTCATTCTCTAGTATTACAGTATTCTCTAGTATCCTCTAGAGTATTACGCAGTATTCTACAGTATTCTCTAGTATCACGCAAATGACTGACTTTCAGTTCTATTTGCTACAATAGTCAAAACATGTAGCTCACCAAAAAATGGTTTTAAAAGCTTAAGTTTAACTGAAACTCAACATTTGAGAGATGTTCCTTTCCTATCTCAAGTAGGAAACATTAATAAGCAAAGCAGCTAATCTATAGTGATGTTAACCCAGACGAGGGTCTGCGGTCAGGAGTTTTCTCCAAGGAGTATCGTGCCAGAATCAGGAGAGACTTGAACAGCCGGGTGTGAGTGGCAGTGGGAAGCACGAAGAGTTCTAGAATCTTCATTACTGACACAAGAATTTCTGGTGGGTTTAGAGGGTGAGCACATTGGACTTCCCTAGTGTTAAACCAAAATTCATCATCACCCTGGTCAGTTAAACCGGAAGGCTATTTTGACAGGTAGAGAAATGGATTTTTGAAGACACAACAACTCGTGTGAAAGCCAATGAAAAGACTTGAGGGCAGTGACGATGAGTTGTCTCCAAGTGCTCCCTACTGGTGAGCTAGAACACACTCCACTTTTGACACTGAAAAGCAGGGGCACTGGCATTTCCGGTGACATCCTGATGGTACTTCAGCTGAGCCTGGGTGTGTCCGTCAGGAGCTGGGGTGAGAAGCCCAGTGGACAGGTGGGCAGGACGGGGCACGGTGATAAGACCCCGAGAGCTAAGTCTCTTGGCTTCCCGGCAGCGCGTGGGTGGCCCAGAGTGGACCAAACACCTACTCACCCAGTGTTTCCGATCAACGTCTTCATCTGCGTCCCACTTCCGCGTTAAGAAAGGGTGTTTTTTGCTGATTATTTCTCCTTCGAAGAAGGTCGTGAGAGTTGGATACTCCTATGGTAAAAACCCAAATACCAAAACAAGATGTTGAACAGCAGTTTTAACCTTTCCCAAAGGAAAAATCAACCTTGCTCTTTAACTTCTCCCTAGGACTTTGAAAAAATGGTCACACTGGCTAAGCAACAACCCAGAGTCAGGTCCAGAGATTTGCCGATGGCTGTGGAGTCAGCTTGAATTGGAGGTGCCCACAAAGTCTCTTGGACGTTATGAACTTTGCCAGAAGCAGAGAACCCTTCCCTGACTTCGTTTGTTATGTACTAATCACTCGAAAAGAACCTGAACAAGTAAATTCTGAGTATTCTAGGATACAAAGCAGATGGTAACTAAGTTGATTTTACTTTCCAAGAAAAACACCCCAGGAGGCTCCACGATCACAGCATTCACAGCTCAGTCTCCCTGACGCCATGCCCACTGGTTCTCAAACTAGCTCAGTCATTTGTCTCCTGTGCCCGTCCGGGGAGTGGGTTTTTTGTGTTTTTTTTTTTTTTTTTTTTTTTTTGGTTGTCGTTGTGGTTGTTTTGTGTTCTTTTTTTAAAGAATACCTTGATATGTTAGAGTAACATTTAATTTTATCATATGAACTAAGGCAATTTATACTAGGGAAAATACACATAAATCACGTCTGCAATGGAAAATCACAACAACGGGAAAAAAAACCCCACAAAAACGGGAAAAAATAAGCTGTCATCCTAACTGGGTGCTTAGAATGCTCTTGTCAGTTTTATTTGCTATTTGTTCATCTGCTAAGAAGAAGGCACCAAAGATTCTGAAAAATACTAATGGAAGAAAAAGTTAACAATTTAATAAGTCCACCACTTCTCTGCATTTGTAAAACCCAATCAACTGACTGACCAACTAACCAACCCTTCAGCCCAGCCTGCCAGCCTCTGGTGCTTCTTGGAAGCACGGTAATGGTGGTCAGTGGCCTGGCAAACCATGGATTACAGTCTTAATGTCTCTGGGACTAGAGGTCCCACTTTCTTCTTCAGACACTATGTATGCCCCTCTTATTCTGCATCAAACATCTACGTGTGTTTAAAATCAATCTGTTCTGGGGCGCCTGGGTGGCTCAGCCAGTTAAATGTCTGACTTCGGCTCAGGTCATGATCTCGCGGTTCATCAGTTTGAGCCCCGCACCAAGCTCACTGTGGTCGGCGTGGAGCCCACTTTGGATCCTCTGTCTTCCTCCCTCTCTCTCTCTCTCTCTCTCTCTCTCTCTCTGTCTCTCTCTCTCTGCCCATTCCCAGCTCATCCTCTCCCTCTCTCAAAAATAAATATTAAAAAAATTTTTTATATAAAAAATAAAATAAAATAAAATAAAATAAAATAAAATAAATAAAATAAAATAAAATAAATCTGTTCCGATGGCTTTGCTATTTCTCTTGGCTTGGCCTGCCATGATGTAGCTGGGGACGTCGCTAAGAGATAGCAGCTCCCAGGAAACAGTATGGCCGCCCGCCCGCACAGGAGCAGACTGAAGGGGCCTGCTTCACTACCCACCACCGAGGCTGGCGGCTGTCTTCACAGTGAACTCTGAGATATATAATGCCCCCAACCCCCACCAAACCTCAACCCTTTACCCCCGACACGGTGGCCGGGTTCCTCGTTCAGGTATTTATATGTACGGAGTGAAGAAATTAAAGAGATTTCCTAAATGGAAACCTGATTTTAAAGGTATAAATAAATTATCCTCATCTGTTTTAGGAAGAACTGCTAAGGGAGAAACTTCTGTATCGGTACCTGACTTGAGATTTTAAATTATTTTATTTTAATGTTTCTTCTTTTTTGAGAGACAAAGAGAGACAGAGCGTGAGCGGGGTAGGAGCAGAAAGAGGGAGACACAGAATCCGAAGCAGGCTCCAGGCTCTGAGCTGTCAGCACAGAGCCCGACGCAGGGCTGGAACCCACAAATCGTGAGATTATGACCTCAGCCGGAGCCGGAAGCCTAACCACCTACGCCATCCAGGCTTGAGATTTTAACGTTTTTTATTTATTTTTGGGACAGAGAGAGACAGAGCATGAACGGGGGAGGGGCAGAGAGAGAGGGAGACACAGAATCGGAAACAGGCTCCAGGCTCCGAGCCATCAGCCCAGAGCCTGACGCGGGGCTCGAACTCACGGACCGCGAGATCGTGACCTGGCTGAAGTCGGACGCTTAACCGACTGCGCCACCCAGGCGCCCCCAGGCTTGAGATTTTAAATGAAAAGCTATACATATTGATTTTCTGAGGTTTTAACTTTTTTTAGCTTCCACAAGAGAGAAAAGAAGGAAACGATAAATGGGCCCTCTTACAATACGAAGAAAATACTTATGGTTCAAATAGAAAGTCTTCCTAGTGAGTTGATTCTGTACAGACATCTCTCTAAAAATATCTCAGGCAGTAGATAAGGGTGACTGCAAGGTACCCTTAACTCTGAGAATTAAAATAAAATAAATACTGCCTAATGAGTGCGAGTCAATATGTACAGAAGTTACCAAAACCACGAACTATCTCTCAGGGCAGGACCAGGAAATTTAAGCACTTGACTACAGCCAAAGTGGCGGTAACGTATAAACTCAAAGGAAAAACTCTGTCTGCGGGAAGGTCGTCAAAAAAACGAGTCAGAGAGAAGAGACATGGCTAGCACCCCCCACTGTCACCCCCAGAACAGGCGTGGGCTTACTACAGTGGGCCTAGCAGTCGGGGCATTTAACTCGTCCAAACCACTCCCCGCACGGTTAACAGGCCCACCAAAAACTCTCCAGTAATGGGTCTGGCTTTCCGTGTAGACCTGCCTTCTGGGGGGATTAACACCCATTGGCTACTAAGTCAGAGAGGACTTCTGGAACGTGCATGTACCTCATTTTAGAAATGAGTAAATGAGCATTCTTGTTTATACATCAGTCCTGCTGAGTTTGATTAGCGTGACCTATCTCCCTGGCCTGGCTCAGAGCAAGTCTAGCACAAGCTCAGCAGAAGCTTTCAGACCTGTCTAGTGAGTGAGTGGAGGACCTGGCCGTGACTCTCCCAAGGCTGGGCTCCTAGGCCCTGTGCCAGCTTCTGGGCCTCCCTAGAAATGTCCCTTCTTTCTGCTGGTGGCGGGCTCAGAATTGCAAAAAAAAAAATGCTACCTGACGCCCATTCTTCACAATTCTGGGATTCCATTTCCACAAGGCACACGAACTTTGTAATAACTGTGCTCGTTCGTGAACGTGAGGCAGCCAAGAGACCAATGATCTCCAACTTAATAGTTAATTTTCCATGTGGTGTACACGAGGAAGACTATGGCTAAAACTCAACCATTTAAATGCTTTTATTAAAATCAATTACATATTCGATATCCTAACAACTATAAACGTTAAAGCAAACAAACACGAACAGCTGTATTTTAGAATACGGGTATAAAGCCATTCAGAGAATCCTCACCCTTTCTGGCATTTCAGTGATCGTGTCCAGTGACCACATACTGGATTTAGAATTTCAAAGGTGAGTCCATAGTTGTACCACACCATGACTATACTAGAAGCCAATGAACTGTACGTTTTATTATTGTTTTTTTTAAGTGGGCTCCATGCCCAACGTGGGACTTGAACTCACGTCCCTGAGACCAGGAGTCACATGTTCTTCTGACGGAGCCAGCCAGGCACCCCCTGCATCTTACATGGGTGACCTGTGTGGTATGTGAACTGTATGTCAGTAAAGCAACTAAAAAGGTTCTTAAAAGAGATGAAATCCAAAGAACCCTGACGCCCTAGGAGCCTCGGAAACACAGCCACCTTTCTCTAATTCAATGCCACTTGAGGGCCACACCTGAGTCCACGGCTCAACCCGGCGCAGACCAGTCGGGGGGGGCCATGTGCTTGTGAGGCCGCTCGTGTGCGGGCGGGAAGAACTGGCCAGGGGGATGGTCTCCTCATCCCTGTCATGAGCCTAAGTCCCCTTCCCGAACCGGCCCCAGCGAAGGGCCGAGCTAGCAGCTCCTCAGGGAGCCTGCTGCTCATGACTCAGAGCTTCCCCCACCTCGTTAGGGTTACCTGCTCCTGATGGAAACGTCACAGAGGTTCTGTACACGGTTTGGGGATTTTTAATGCTACCTGCCATTTCCGTGCAGCTTCCTATGACCAGAGTGGCTGGTTTTAGAATCAGTGCTAACATTCCAGGTGACAGATGTTGCTGGCTTCCTTATGAAGTTAAGTGTTCGTGTTCTGTGCTCAGTGAATGCATCTGGCTGCCTGTTGTACGAGTTGGGTATACTCTATTCACTTTTGTTTCCTTCTACCGCAAACTCAAAGGCTGGAATCCTTCATTTTGCCCTCATTTTCTACCCCTACTAGCTTGGGTAAGGTTCTAGAAGGGAGGAGTAGTTATCTTTTCATGCCAACACCAGACTTCATAGAAAAGTCTCAAACTTCCAATAGAGAAGCAGAACCAGATGGAATCAAAGAGATGGAAACAATGGTTTCAAGACAGGATGGTCTGTGCCTTAGTTAGCACCCCCCCTCATTTGTATTATACTATAGTCTACACCTCTTACTCTTTTTTTTTTTTTTTAATTTTTTTTTTCAACGTTTATTTATTTTTGGGACAGAGAGAGACAGAGCATGAACGGGGAGGGGCAGAGAGAGAGGGAGACACAGAATCGGAAACAGGCTCCAGGCTCTGAGCCATCAGCCCAGAGCCCGACGCGGGGCTCGAACTCACGGACCGCGAGATCGTGACCTGGCTGAAGTCGGACGCTTAACCGACTGCGCCACCCAGGCGCCCCTATACCTCTTACTCTTACATTCTTTCTTTCCCACTAGGATAAGCCCCTTGAGGAGACACAGCGGGTATTTTTCATTCTTATTAAGGCCATGGCACCAGTAAAGGGCAAAGCAACAAGGTCACTCTGACCTTTCTATGGCTCTGTGGAGCATTTCTCAACACTGCTGGGCCACGGAGACAGTGAGGACTGATCAGGCCACAGGGCTCTGCAGCCAGGTCGGGCTGGAGTCAGGCGGCCAGTCCAGTCCCCTCCTTCTTCTTCCTGTTTACTCACCAGCAGGAAAACAAAGGATGCTCTTTCTTGTTTTCTATATTCCCAGGAGTTCTGAGATTTAAAAAGTTGGTTCAAGGAAAGGAAAACAGTCTACATTTCCCATAGCAGCTACTCCTGTTAGAAACTGGATGATGACTTTTTCATTGTTCCAGTGAACTAAAAGGTTTAAGGAATTCCAAAGACCTTGGCTCTGGAAGGATTAATGCTTGCCTTAGAAACCTTAAAACTTCCGACGGCAGGTGAGGAGGGTGGTAGCCATGTTCTTACCACATTTTTTTTTTCCACAAAAGGATTAAAAATGAAATCAACAGTGTTGGTAACAACACGATGTATTTATAAACTTCTACAGATTTGTGACTCTGTATACTTTCCAACAGGGCACATGAAAACCACATGCTTTGAGCTCACTGTATGAGAATGACACTTAACAGGGCACTTTAATCAGGCCTCAGAGTTGACTGCTGGCCCTCCACACTCTGAGCACGAGGAGCACGCGGTCCACCTTCCAGTTCTAGTTCGTCTGAGTGAGTGCTTACCTCAGTAAGGCCTTTAATCTTCAGGTACCCACAAAGGTAAGAGTTCCCCGTGTCCACATGCTGGAAAGAAAGGACACACAGCCTCGTTACAAACGGAGGAACCACTGGGAGACCAGCTGGGGCTGCTGCGGAAAACCGTGTGCCCGGCCATCAGAGGCCAGGTGGGCTGAGGGAGGCCTGGAGGTTGGTGGGCGCCTAGCACGGCCAGGGCTCACCTGCCTTTGAGACCTTTGGGAGTCCCCCCCCCCCCCCTGCCCCGCCCCGCCCCCGTGCCTGTTCAGAGGCTACCTGATCTCAGGACCCTCTCAACCTCCTTCAGCTGAGTATCTTGAGACCAAAGTGCCTTTCTGGAACAGTGGGCCTGCTCAACACAGGTCTCCGACTGGTCTAAAAAATGTACGCCTCGCCCATATTTATACTCAGCACCATCCTGCATTATTTCTTTACAAAATGGGCAGCACATCCCGGCAAGGCATCTTAGGAAGACTTCTCTGGCAAAAATTGCAGTTGTGAACCAAGATGCTGACCCCAGAATGGAAAATACTGGGAGGGGCCACGCTGCCCATTTCATATATGAATGCTTGTGTCTCCTGATGAAGAGTTAGGAGCCTAAAATAAACAGGGGTAACAGGCAACATAGATTTTGAGGTGTAGTATGTACCAATTACGGGTTGCTGCGACATGGCCCGGTACCTACCCTACAACCAAATTCCTCCTTTTCCATGCCGGCAGGGCCCAGATCCCGTTCTGACACCTACCCTGCCCCCACAAGACCCGATCAGCCTGACGGGTGCAAGGCAAACCCGTGCCCCTGTCCCCTTGTGAGTCATCAGTTTGGGGGTGAGTGACCCGATTCTGACCAATCAGGTATGTGTGTAAGTCTCCTGGGTGCTGCTGGGAAAGACTGGGGCTTCCAAAGAGGCTCTCTTTCTTCCCGTGACGGTGGCAGCACCTGCACGCGGTGCCCAGGGCAGCCACGTAAAGACCCTGAGGGGAAACAGGCCGGGAAATGCCAAGGATGGCGGCACGGAAACGTGGAAGGAAACGGGCCCCCGCATGAGCCAGTCTGGAACCAAGCCACCTCCAGGCTTCTTGTAACCTGAGACAGCAGGTTCACCCCTTCTTATAACTATTCCGAAAAGGGTATGGCTACCTACAGCTGAGTGCACCCTAAACGAGCCATTTCACCCAAATCCGGATGGACTGATCCCCAACAGGCAGCTTTTCAGATTTCATGCTGGTTGGGCTCACGGACAAAGCAAACCCCCGGAATTAAAGCAAGACAAAGCACCCCGGTGCTGCAGCACGCTGAGATTTTCGTGTCAAGCGAGGTCTCATTTTAAGCAACTTGGAGAGTCTTGTGGTGTTTATCAGGTCTGGGGACTTAACGACTTCCAATTACACCAGAAATCAAACACTAAGGCCATCTTTAAAAACTGTAATGAATGCAGTCAGCCAGATGAGGTCAGCACCAAAGCAAATGGGCTTCGATAAAGCTAAAACGCTCCCACAGTTCGGTGCTGGTGACAAAGGTATTCCATGTGAAAACCGCCCAAGCATTTAAAATATCCTCATCTCCGGGCCTCGGCGCTGGACGTCATCCAAAGTGGCTGATCTGCACTCACACGGTTCAGCAAAGAACTTTCATTAAAAGACACACAGCTCTAACCTGAGGCCTTAAATTTCACGTATGCAATTCTCACTGAATTCAATATAGTTTGGGGCTTCACAGCTGCTGGAAAGGGTATCAGGTGGCCAGGATACCTGCTAATGAGATTAAAAACTGAACTGTAAATTGGCTAACATTTTGCGTGGATTATCACGTGCCTGAGAATCAGAATTGCAGTTTGGCCTCCATTCAACCACGGGTCTCTCCCATTCTGCCCCAATTGATCTTGGTGATGGTGGGTGAACTCAAATACACTACGACGCAGAGAACTTTCACCAAACGACGGACCGGCATCTCCATGGGAAGGATGACAAGGCAAACGTTAGGCAAGGAAGTCTGACAGCACAGCTGTGTCCAACAGCTGCTCTTTTTAATATGCTGTCACGGTGACCCTGGCCTTCACGTTACTCTTGGCTCTTTGGATGGCAGAGGAGGAACAGAGTCGTCTAAGTAACAATGGCAACAACAAAAACCTAGTCAGAATCTCACGAAGGTCTGGGGGAGCTCTTTAAACCGGAATTTCAAGAAAAGAAAGTGCTCCAAAAAGGCACAGGAAAAGATGTGCAACATCGTTAGCCAGTAAGGAGATTCCAATCAAAACCACAATGAGATAACCACCTCACACCCACTAGCATGACTACAATCAAAAAGATGACAAATACATAGCAAGTGTTGACAAGGCTGTGGAGAAACTGGAACCCTCATCGCCCGGTGGGGGGAGTGCAAAATGATGTAGGCACTTTGGACGTCGGTCTGTCAGTTCCTTAAAATGTTAAACATGGAGTTACCATAGGACCCCGCATTCCACTCCTAGGTTTCTACCCAGGAGAAATGAGGACGCGCCTACATAAAAACTCGTACAGGAATGTTCACAGCATCACTACTCACAAGAGCCAAAAAGTGGAAACAATCCAAATATCCATCTACTGCTCCAAGGATAAACAAAATGTTGTACGTCCGTACAATGGATTATTATGCACCCCCCCAAAAAATAATAAAGCACTGACATGCTATGACATGGGTGAACGCTGAAAACATGATACTTGGTGAAAGAAGCTAGACACAAAAGGTCACATAGCCTACGACTCCGTTTAGTACAAAGTGGCCAGAATAAGCACATCTTAGGGAAAATAAAATTAGTGGCTGCCTAGAGTTGAGAAGCGGTGATGGCTAAGGGGTGGTGTTTCTTTTGGGGGTGATGGAAGTGTTCTAAAGTTAGACTGCAGTGATGCTTACCCAAGTGTGTGACTCTACTAGAAACTACTGAAATTGTACGCCTTAAATTGGGTGGACTGTATGATATGTGAATTGTATCTCAATAAAGCTGTTATGAAAAAAAGAAAGAAAGCAAGCAGGAAGGAGGCTCAGGTATGAAAGGCAGAAGTATTCTAAGAAGGCTGAGTCTAAGAAACTAGTCCTGGCTGTAAAACCAGGTGATGGACTAAGTCACACGTCACTGACTGTCTCAATGATGGACAAACAGGTCACCAGCCCAGAAGCAGGGCAGCATTCCTGGGCATGACCACCGCTCCCACCATCAAGACATCCTACTGGAGCGGCTTCCAGCCATCAGCCGGGTTTCCGCTCTGGGCTACCCTGAGACCAGTCACGCGCCAACTCAATCACCACGTACACTGGTTCGCGAGGAAATGGGCATCTGACAAGACTTCAGAAACAACACACCCATGACAGAAGGGGGTGGCTGCTGTGAGAACCAAAGACAACTTCTCTTTGACACTTAGCTACCCTGCCAAGTCGTCCCCTACCACCCCGGAAACCATCAAATGAAACAATGGGTGCAAATTCAAGATCATTCCAAACATGACCCACAACCAAGGATCTCACTTCCAGAATTTTATGGTTTGTTGCAGAAAAAAAAAAAAAAAAAGCCTTTACTTCATAGTAAATTCTCACATTTTAAGCAGAAGGGAAGAGGGATCACCCTATCATAGATCTAATTATGGAGAACGAATGGCTCAGTCATTAGTTTTCCAGTTATAATAAATATCATGGCTCATGATAGCAACTTAAGTTTACAGACCAAAGATACGATTAACGTGGTTTTCCCAATTGAAAAAAGAGGAAACTGTTGATTCCCACAAAACAGTAAGAAAAAAGAGGTTAAGGATGCCCTGCTGTTAGCAAAAAGAAAATGTATCCCCACTGACTTTTGGGTGGGAGACCCACTTGCTCAGAGGAGAGGCTGTTTAAGATTTAACATTTTTAAAGAGCCAAGGGCACATAAGGAAAAGACACAGCTTACATTCTGTCCTCACGCATGGGGGCAGTAAGGTGGCACGCTAGGTCCTCAGAGCTCTTGTGAGGCCTTTCAAGGGGCCAGACGTTTGGAGGGGCTTTGGGGAACAGCTTAGGAGGTGGGGCGTCAGGCTAAGGAAAAAAGGGGGCAAAGGGAGGAGGAAACTGGGTCCTGAGGCAGGCAAGGGTAGCTATGGAGGAACAGTTTTGCAGGGAAGGGGGACAGAAAGGAGTAATAACTACTGTTGACCTCCTCCGGCTGGGAAAAAATATCAAGTGTGTTACCACTTGCATGAGAGGGGTGAGGTGCGGAAAAGGGCCAGAGTGGGTAAAGCTGAGCTCCAAAGCTATCAGGGGCTGGCAGCAGGTACTCAGAAATTCAGGTCAGACGGGGGGGAGGTAGAGACAGCAAGGAAATACTGTGTGAGAGATAATGCTGGGTGAGTTCGATTTCCCAGCACATGGGTATCAGACACCGGGAGGAAGCCCTGGCTGTGCAGATAAAAGTTAAGACCATAGAAAGAGGGTCCCCTGGAGCCAAGGAGAAGGAAGATGAAGGTAGGGGTTGGGGAGGTATGGGGAGACAGGTCAGGGAGACTGGGAGGGGACTGGAGGTGGCCAGAGAACGGAGATAGGGAGCATGAAAAGCCTAGAGTAGGAGGCCTGGGGCTGCCGGCAGCTGGGTGCCTGCGCCAGTTAGAGACCGGGGGGCAGTGGGGGCCCCAGGAGGCAAGATCGTAACAGACTGGGAGGAGCTCCACCCAGCAGCACCCAGGATGTGAGTGCCTGGTCTTGAGGGGGTACCAGAGGCGAGGAATCAGTTGTGGACTGGGGGCTCTCAGGCTCAGGGGCTAAGGGAGGGAGGATGCTCCCAGGTCTGAGGGGGCACTAGGCTCTCCCAAGGAAGAAATCCCGGGAGGAGGGCCCCAAGGTTTGAGGATCCCTGGAACTGAGGAAAGGGGAGGAGTGGAGGATTGTCTCAAGTCTGGGATAATTTGACGCGGGCCCAGCCATGGCTAGGGTTCCCAGGCAGGAGAAACCAACGGAGAGTTCTTCAGGTTCTGGGAGGGACTGGAGGGAGAGCTGATCTTGGGGCGACAGGTCCTGGGAGGAAGGACTCAGGTCTGAGGGTGGCCAGTCACAGGGGGCTTCCGGATCCCAGGCAGGCCGGTCACGGGCTTCGAGTCTGGGAGAGTGTTCAGGGTCGGCCAGGAGCTGCCCACGACAGGCTCCGGTGTGAGGGGCAGGTCAGGGTTGGGGCTTGGAAAGTGTGAGACACCAGCTGGGCAGGTCCCGGGGGTGAAGCGCCTGGTGCAGGAGGCCCGGCGGCGAGGGCCTGGTCCGCGGCTGCGGGCTCGAGGAGCCGGGGGCGGGCACGGCCAGTGAGCGCCGCGAGGAGGCCCTCGGGCCCCGGCCCGGCGCGGCCCGGCGCTCACCTGCAGCACCACCTCTACGTCGTACGAGTTCCCCTTGCTCTTCTGGTGGCCGCGGAACTTGGAGCCGCTGTAGAGCAGGCTGGTGGCCACGCCGGGCTGCTGGGTGTTGATGGGCGGCGGCGGGATGAGCGAGGCCGCGGAGGCGGCCGAGGCACCGGCCGGCGGGGGACACTCGGTGCGGACCGGCATCGCGGGGTCCCCCGGAGCCAGGGTTGGGGGGAGGGGGAGAGGAACCGCCGCCGCCGCGCGGGAGCCGAGGGGGGTGGCAGGGAGGGAGGGGCCGGGGCGCGCACGCGCAGGGTGGGGGCGGAGGGGGGACCACCCGCCCGCTGCCTGCGGACCAAGCGCTCCGGCTGCCACCGGGACCCCGGGACCTGCGAGCAGGGCCTCCCTGTCCTGAGCTGAGTCCCCCTCCCCACTTGCCCTCGCACACACACCACCCTTCCGATTGGCTCGGGCGCGCCCGGGGGGCGGGAACAGGCTCACGCGGCGCTTCCACCCATTGGCGGGCGAAGAAAACACGTGGCGGGGTGCGCGAGCGGCCCTCTGGGACTTGTAGTCTTCATCCCGAGGCGCGGCGTGGAGGGGGCGGGGCGAGGTGCGTTTGTGATGCTGATTGACTGGGGGTGTGCGCAGGAGGCGCGCCGGAGCGACGGCGCGCCGCTGGTGTCAAGCGGAAGATGGCGGCGTCCAGGGGAGGCTGAGGGCTCTGGGGAGGTGGTGAGCGGTTTCCGTACAGCCCGAGCGTGCGGCTTGGGGATCCCTTCACTCTGCTTCCTGCTCTCAGGTTTCGCGCGGGTCGTCCTCCCAGGCTCTCGGGCGCGATGTGGAGGAGCTGCCTCCGGCTGCGGGACGCGGGGCGCCGCCTCCTGAACCAGCCTCGGGGTGCCCTCACCGCCTCCGTGGGGCCGGAGCCAAACCCCCTGTCCCCTGCCCGGGCCTATGCCCCCCCAACAGGTGAGGGAGGTCAGAGCAGATTCACTGTTGGCCAGGGATCGAGCCGGTCTAAGATGGGCTGAGGGGTTCGGCTGTGCAGGGCAGGGTAACCGAGGAAGGATGCAGGCTCATGAAGTTACGCAGTGCTTTCGGGTCCTGCTACAGATGGGGGTGGGGGGAGGGCGAAGAGAAGCGCAGGCAAGGGCAGACCGCTTGAGGGTCATTGGGCACGTGCAGCTTTTCTCAGCGCTTATGGTTTTTCCTTTCCAGTAAGGAAAGCAGATGGCATTCTTGTTTTCAGACAGGGAAATTTGGGTTCTGGATCAGGACTACACCAAGGTCACAGAGCAGACTCTGTGAGAAGTTTGTGGAGGGCAAAGATCGGCCTGTTTTCTGTGTCCCGATGGCTGGGCACAGAAGGACCCTGGAACGGGGGCATTCGGTCGGCATTCATCTTCCATCCTGGCCAGTTTCTCTGCGGGTTTTCTGGCCCTCTCTCCCACTGGCCTACCACGATCCCTGCCGTTTCTGCTAAGGAGTTGACCCCGATGCCTCCTTCCTCTCCTTCTGACTGATAAGGCCTAGAAGAAGGTAGTGGCTTTGTCACTGCTTCTGGGGACAATTTTTAGGGAAAGAGTGGGAGTGACTGCCTTAAATGAGTGAAGAGTAGTAACACTCTCTTTTCATTCAGTTAGTTTTTCTGTGCTGAGAGCTGGAGGCACGGTGGCCTTCCAGGCAGTCGTGGTCTCCCTCTAATGATGTTCACTGTCAACTGCAGGTTATAATAGTCTGATTAAGCAATAGTGTGTAGTATTTTGTGATAAGGGAAATACAAGGAAGCTGGGAGAACATAAAGCAGCACCTGTTTCCACCTCGGGGGTTTTGAGGCTCCAGAAAGGGTCTTGGATGGAAAGGACGTTTCAGCTGAATCTTGACAGATGAGTAGAAGTTCAGTGGAGAGGAGGAGGAAGAGTGTTGGTGGCTAGAACAAGTTCAGAGATGACAGCAGAGGGTGAGGAACCTTGCTGTAATGCTGCCTGCTTTAGAAAATCTAGAACTCTAAGATAGTTTGGCATTGTGGCCGAAGTACAGGTCTGGGGTTTAATGCTGGCTGAACCTGTGAGGCACCGTGTGATATCGGGCACGAGACTGCTTCCTTTGGGCCTCATTTTCCTCTGTGAGTTGAAGGACTAGGTTGCCTTCGAGGATCCTTCTGTTAAGTTTCATAATTTTATGCAAATGGAGAGAGTTGGATGCAGCAAGGAGCTGAGCTTTTTTACCTGTCAGGGTCCAAGTTGAAAGGCCTGGACGTGGGCCATGAAGAGCCAGTAAAGAGGGAAGGGCATCTGTGATATTGTGAGCTATAAGGAGAAATATACAGTTGGCCATTGAACAACATATGGGTTAGGGGCACCAGCACAACCCCCACCAGCAAAAATTCACATGTAACTTTGATTCCCCCAAAACTGAACTACTAATAACCTACTGTTGACCAGAAACCTTAGCCATAACATGAACAGTAGATGAACGCCCATTTGGTATGTTATATGTATTACATTCAGTATCCTTAAAGTAAACTGGATTAAAGAATGTTATTAGGAAAATTATAATAGAACCATAAGAGAAAATAACATGTACAGTACTGTACAAAAAAATCTAGGTATAAGTGGATCTGCGCGGTTCAAACCCATGTTGTTCAAATTTTTTTTTTTTTTCAACGTTTATTTATTTTGGGGACAGAGAGAGACAGAGCATGAACGGGGGAGGGGCAGAGAGAGAGGGAGACACAGAATCGGAAACAGGTTCCAGGCTCTGAGCCATCAGCTCAGAGCCTGATGATGGCTCAGAGCCTGACGCGGGGCTCGAACTCCCGGACCGCGAGATCGTGACCTGGCTGAAGTCGGACGCTTAACCGATTGCACCACCCAGGCGCCCCCAAACCCATGTTGTTCAAAGATCAACTGTATGTATTTGGTTTTCCTGCAGTTCCTGGCACGCATCTCTTAAAACCCTTGTAATTACTAAGCAGTAAGACCTACAGAAGAAGCTTTTGTTACGCTATTTGGTCTCTTGTCCTAAAATAGCCTCAGAGATACAAAATCCGGAAGGAGTGTTTTATTCTTAAGGCCCTTTCAACCACACCTGAGGCTATGTTAATGAGGTGGCTTTTGGAAAGCACCTGAGGAGGGTGGGGGGGCTGGTTGCCAGGGGAACCGACCACAAGATTAGAGTTTCGTACTCTCAGTTCCACCCCCGGACCTCTGGGGAGGGGAGAAGGGCGGGAGATTGATTTGATCACTAATGGCCTGTGATTTAATTAATCATGCCCATATAATAAAGCCTCCATAAAATCCCTGAACTGTGGGGTTCAGAGAGCCTCTGGGTTGGTGAACACGTAGCGATGCTGGAAGAGTAGCATGCCCCGAGAAGGCACGGAAGCCCCATACCCTTTCCCCCATAGCTTGCCCTGTGCATCTCTTTGTGTGGCTGTTCCCGAGTTGTATCCTTTTATAATAAGCTAGTAATCTAGTAAGTAAAATCTTTTTTTCTGAGTGCTATGAGCTACTCTGGCAAATTGGAGGGGTCCTGGGAACCTCTGATTTATAGCCAGTAGGTCAGCAGCATAGGAGACCGACCATCTGGGCTTGCATTTGGCGTCTGCAGGGAGCCGGGGAATGCAGTCTTGGGGGACTGAGCCCTTGTGGGATCCGATGCTATCTCCAGGCGGATACCGTCAGAACTGAATTGAATTGTAGGACACCCACTGGTGTCACAGAGTTGATGGGTGGCAAAACCCCCACACATTTGGAGTACAGGGTGTCTGTGTGAATGTGTAAAGGAAACCGAAGAGTTTCCTTTACAACATCCCAGGAAGATAATGACACAAGCAAAGGGACACATTCGGGAGTTCACTTAAATTGGCACAGGCAGAGGGTTGATTTAGACTCGTGGATGCCACCTCCCACTATGGTGGCCCACGACCCACCATCTCTGCTTCCTTTCTACTGCATACTTTACTAGTTTAGGCTCTTGGAAGTATCTGGCTCGTGGTAGTTAGTCAAACATGAAAGAAAACAGGAATGAAAGAATGAAGCCCGGTGGGAGGGAGGTACCTGAAACCAGGCCAAAGAGTGCACTGCAAAGACATTACCGGTTTGAGATTCTGTGAGTCTCTGGGATGGCGGAATAGTAAACCCAGGTGGGGGACTTCTCCATGAAGACTTGGTTGGCAAGCAGATTGAACTTGGCTCCTTAGGAATGGCGGTGCCGCTGAAGGGTGTCAGAAGGAGAGGAGGGGTTTGGGAAAGGGTCCCTGGGGTGTTGGAGGAGATTTTGCAGCAAGGAGACCTGTGTGAGGGTGTGGGGTTGTCCAGCTCTATACTGCTTGTCCGCGATCCACCAGCTCTTTATAGACGGGGAAGGTGTTCCAGAGAGGCTGCTTGTCTGGCTGAGTGCCATGCCCAGCAAAAGTCCAGGCTGGTGTCCTCTGTTTAAATTGTCACCTGGATGGGGCGCCTGGGTGGCTCAGTCAGTTAAGCGTCCGACTTCAGCTCAGGTCATGATCTCACGCTCCATGAGTTTGAGCCCCACGTCGGGCTCTGTGCTGACAGCTCGGAGCCTGGAGCCTGCTTCCGATTCTGTGTCTCCCTCTCTCTCTCTCTCTCTGCCCCTCCCCCGCTCACGCTCTGTCTCTCTCTCTCTCTCTGTCAAAAATAAATAAACATTTAAAAAAAATTTAAATTGTCACCTGGACAAGTCATTTAGCTTCTCAGAATCTCTACCACCTCAGAGGCATTACTTGCCCTGCCTTTATAGAGCGGCTGTGTTGGGTTGCGGGAGATTCTGTAGACAGAGCCCCCAGCCTGCCACCTGTTTTTGTAAATAAAGTTTTATTGGAACACCGCCATCCTCATTCATTTTCGTATAATCTAAGGCTACTTTCACTGCAGAGCTGACTAATTGCAACAGAGACCATATGGCCCGCCAAGCCTAAAATATTTACTCTGGCTCTTTATGGGAAAAGTTGGCCAACCCCTCCTCAGGATGCTAGAGCAATTGGGAAAAAAACGTGTTTAGTGATTTAGCTCATTTACATTAATTGCTATGGCAGATGTATTTGCACCGAAGAGTTTTTAAAGTTTATTTATTTGGGGGGGGGGCAGAGAGAGAGAGAGAGAGAGAGAGAGAGAACCCCAAGCAGGCTCTGTGCTGCCAGTGCAGACCCCGGCGTGGGGCTCAATCCCACGAACCATGAGATCATGCCCTGAGCCGAAATCAAGAGCCAGATGCCCAACTGACTAAGCTACCCAGGCACCCCAACCCTGAAGAAATTTTTTTAACCGCTTTATGGAGAGACAATTCACTTACAATTCACTCATTTAAAATGTAGAATGCAGTGGTTTCTAGTATCCTCACAGAGGATCACCATCACCATGGTTCTCGAACACTTTTATCACCCCCAAAAGAAGCCCTGTGCCCTTTAGCCATCACCTTTTCCTTCCCTCCCTATCCCTCTAGCCCTAGATAACCACTCTTCTACCTCCTGTCTCTGTAGATTTCCCTAGTTTGGACATTTCATAAATGGAATGCAGTCTTTTTGGGGCAGGCTCTTTTTTCATTTAGACTGTTTTCAAGGTTTATCCAAGTTGTAGCATGTATCAGTACCCTCATGTTTTTCATAGCTGAGTAATATTCAGTTGTATGGCCATATCACATCTTATTTCTCCATCCATCTCCTGATGAACGTCTGGGTTGTTAACATCGTTTGGCTATTCCAAATGCTGCTCTAAACATTTGTGTACAAGTTGTGTGTGTGTACAACTTTTTATGTGGGTGTATGTTTGTTTTTTTTTTTAATTTTTTTTTTAAACATTTATTTATTTTTGGGACAGAGAGAGACAGAGCATGAACGGGGGAGGGGCAGAGAGAGAGGGAGACACAGAATCGGAAGCAGGCTCCAGGCTCCGAGCCATCAGCCCAGAGCCCGACGCGGGGCTCGAACTCACGAACCGCGAGATCGTGACCTGAGCCGAGGTCCGACTGAGCCACCCAGGCGCCCCGTGGGTGTATGTTTTCATTTCTCATAGACACATATCTGAGAGTAGAATTGTTGGTCAACTGGTAACTGACTTTTTGAGGAACTGCTACACTCTCCCAAGGTGGCCGTACCAGCTTACGTTTCCACCAGCCCTGCATGAAGGTCCCAATTTGGCCACATCCTTGTCAACATTTGTCATTACCTGTTTTTAATTATAGCCCAGTGGTTACAAAGTGGTTTCTCCCGCTTTTGTTTTGCATTTTCCTGATGGTGATGAAGTCCAGCATCTTTTTCATGTGGTAATTTTTGTACATTTTCTTTGGTGGAGAGATGTCTATTCAGATCCTTTGACCATTTTTTAGTTGGGTTGTCTTTTTTATTTTCAGGCTGTCAGTTCTGAAATAGATGGTCTGGAGCCGCCCTAGGATTATGGATGGAGTCATGCCCGAAGTCAGAATCTAGCTTTAAGGCTTCAGGCCCACCAGATGGCACTGTTTAAAAAGATAAAGGTGTTGAGACCTTCCAGAGGGCACTTTCTCTGTTCTTGCTGCACTGTGGGAGTTGTAGTTCTGAAGCTTTGAGTCTTTCCAAAGCAAAGGCCTGGCGAAAATTGAGGCTGGTAGAAAGATTGCTCACTGGTCCATGAAGCCTAGGACAGGAGGAGGAATGTAGGAGAAGGGACACAGAAAACAGCTTGTTTCTTTCTTTCTTTCTTTTTTTATTTATTTTGAGAGAGAGTGTGTGTGCGCGCGTGCACGTGGGGGAGGAGCAGAGAGAGAGAATCCCAAGCAGGCTCAGTACTGTCAGCATGTAGCCCGACACGGGGCTCGAACCCAGGAACTGTGAGATCATGACCTGAGCTGAAATCAAGAGCCGGGCACTTAACCGACTGAGCCCCAACAGGCCTGTTTCTTTTTATGGATTGAAATGACCTCATAGGAGAAGGACCTGATGGTCATTAATTTCCAAGTCACTCATCACACGAGCAGGTTTTTAAAGTCGCTCGCTGCTTCTCTGTGTATGTAGCCTATTTTCTTGGGGCTAGCTTTTAAAATTCAATACTTGTTCACATACCTATGTCTTTATATCTACATAGTTAGTCCACGTGTAAAAGGCACCGACCGTGTTTTTGCCACTGAAACAGATGTTCTGTAAAGAGAGCGATTCATACTGAGAACAGACCCAAGTTCTGTGTGATCCTACAAGGCTTAGGTGTTAATTTCATCTTTAAAGATGAGGTCCCTGTTGCTGACAGCTAGTCCTGTGTTCACTGAGAATATGGGTGCTTCCGAGGTTCCTGGTCTCACGATTTATTTTACGTGACCCAAGACCTTTGAGGGTTCAGGTGAAGAACCTCCACCTTTTGACATTGTTGGGGGGCATGGATTCCACCAAATTAGTCTTCCAGATCCTGGCTTTGTTTTCCTATGTGAACCTCTAACTTGGCTCCCTCTGTCTCCGTACTGTGACCTACCCAGCCCCCTCCCCCAGATCTGGCCCTCACCCCCCCCTCTCTGGGCATCTCGAACCATCCTCTGCAGGATAGCTACATTCTTGTCCTTCTGACCATCTTTTTAGTTCTCCAAACTCTCATGCTCTCATGAGGCCAAAGATCTTCCTGTAAGCAGTTTCTTCTGCTGGAAATTCCTTCCACACACACCCCCACCCCCCCTCCGAAAAAAGAATCCATCAGTGCAGACTGGCCAACTCCGGCCTCTCCATCAGGTCTCAGATGAAATCTGACTGCCTGGAGATCTTCCTTTAGCCCGCGATGAGATGAGATTAGGCTCTCCTGGTGTGTGTGCGTGTGTTTGTGTGTGTTTCCAGTGTTCCTTGTACTTGGGCCTTCAAAATCACTTTACTGTTTGGCTGGATTCGCGTTCAGCTTCCCAGGAGACAGGAAGTGCCTTGAGAGCAGGGGTGAGCTTTGATTCTGACCCCCAGGTCTAATTCCCCTTCCTGGAACAGGGTCGCTACTCACTGGAAGTTTGTTCTAAGCCTGAAGTTTGCCCCTCCCCGTGTCCACTGCATTCACGTGTTTAAAACACGCCACACGTGGGCCTGCCCTGTCCTGAAGCCCGGCAGACTTTGTGCCCCTTTCGCCCAGGGCCGTCGTCTCTTTCTGCATGGCTTACTGCTGTTTTGAGCAATTTGGGTTGACCCATCCTTGCCCTTCTAGCCTTCCCACTCCCTTCCAGTTTTCTGAATCAGATTCAGAGGGGGACCTGGCCAGGACAGAGGAACCAAAGCCTGACCAGCAAAGCAGAGAAAAAAAGACTTCCCTCGTGGGAAACCTCACTGTCCTGGCAGCTTTGGAAGGCTCAGCCTGTGCTGTCAGTTTCTGCCCCAAGTCCAGGTCTCTTGGGCCCACTTCCCGGGGCTGTGTCGCGCTGTGTGCTAGAATGCTCGCTGGTGGCGCTTCCTGCCGATGGGGGCAGATCCTTCCCCCACTGGTGATGAGTCAGCTTTCAGATCTCTTCCCACTTCCTGTCTGGCCTGGCTTTAGACACGTTGCCCAGCTCAGGCATTGGAGAACATACTGGATGTGGTCCGGGTGCCTCCAGACCTATGCAAGGAGGCCTCCAGGTTCGTGTTTCATCTGCTACCCGAACGTGACGGGATGGCACGTGAAGTAGGGGCATTTGAAAGCACCAGGATGGTGCAGACTTTCTATCTTGGAGTCAAATGTGTGAGAGAATCACTGTTACCGTTTCAGGGAAAGGTGGTAACTCGGGCCATAATAATGCAGGAGCATCTCGGTGGCCAGACCCTGCCACTTTATTTATTTTTTTAAGTGTTTAGACTCCATAAAGACAGGGATTTTTGTCATTTTTATTCATGGTTTTATCCCACATACCTAGAATAGTACCTGGCACCTGGTAGGCATACGGTTTTTGGAAGTGGGAAACCCGTTGGGCTTTAGTAAAAGCGTGACTGTGGACATGCAGTTTGGACTTGAAGCATCAATGATAGAACACGAAATTTGGGAAAAACTGATGGGTCGTGGAAAACCTGAAAATACCACGTTTGGAGGAAGACCAGATACTCTGCCTCCGTTTTACCTCCCCACCCCCCCACCCCCGCCATGCACAAACGAAGCTCTCCTGATTTTCATAGTCTATTTGAATTAATTCTTTTTAATGTGTATTTTTGAGAGAGAGAGAGACAGAGTGTGAACCGCGGAGAGGGAGAGGGAGACACAGAATCCAAAGAAGGCTCCAGGCTCAGCTGACAGCACAGAGCCTGACATGGGGCTTGAACTCACAAACTGCGAGATCACGACCTGAGCCAAAGTCAGATGCTTAACTGACTGAGCCACCCAGGCACCCCTGAATTCATTTTATTTTATGTTTGGTTTGCTTTTTTTTTTTTTTTTAAGCACTAAAAGAAGTTAAAAAGCATTAAAATCTAATGAGTTCCCTCCTCCACATGCTGCATTGTTATTTCCAACAAGTAACTTCACTAATGGACTCTGAAGGCTTTTAGCACCCAGTGAATATGGAACAGCAGGAACGAATGAAAGAGTCAAGGTTTTGTGCTAACAAAGGTTAAGACTGGGTTATGGTTTTTAGCTCCCAAAATGTGACCTACTTGTTCCTTATTAGCTGAAGGAATCTGCATAATTCCTATGAGGCCCTCTTGGTTTTTAAGCCCTCCAAGCAGAAGAGGGGGGATTTGTTTACATTTTCATACAAGGTTTTATTCAAGTTATTTTCACATATCATAGGACACATATTCCTCTCCCCCCCCCCCCCCCCCCACTTTTTTAAAGTTTATTTTGAGCTAGACGGCACATGAGAGGGGAAGGGGCAGAGAATCCAGAGCAGGCTCTGTGCTGTCAGCGCAGAACCCAGTATGGGGCTTGAACTCATGAAACTGTGAGATCACGGCCTGGGCCAAAATCAAGAGTCAGATGCTTAACCGACCGAGCTACCCAGGCACTCCTGTTTCCCCATTCTTTTTTTTTTTTTTTTTTTTTTTTTCAACGTTTATTTATTTTTGGGACAGAGAGAGACAGAGCATGAACGGGGGAGGGGCAGAGAGAGAGGGAGACACAGACTTGGAAACAGGCTCCAGGCTCTGAGCTGTCAGCACAGAGCCCGACACGGGGCTCGAACTCACGGACCGCGAGATCGTGACCTGGCTGAAGTCGGACGCTTAACCGACTGCGCCACCCAGGCGCCCCTGTTTCCCCATTCTTTTTTTTAAAAAAAATTTTTTTTTTCAACGTTTATTTATTTTTGGGACAGAGAGAGACAGAGCATGAGCAGGGGAGGGGCAGAGAGAGAGGGAGACACAGAATCAGAAACAGGCTCCAGGCTCTGAGCCATCAGCCCAGAGCCTGACGCGGGGCTCGAACTCACGGACCGTGAGATCGTGACCTGGCTGAAGTCGGACGCTTAACTGATTGCGCCACCCAGGCACCCCTGTTTCCCCATTCTTAAAGGAAATGCTTGGAGGGGCACCTGGGTGGCGCAGTCAGTTAAGCATCTGACTTCAGTTCAGGTCATGATCTCGCGGTTCATGGGCTCGAGCCCCACATCAGGCTCTGTGCTGACAACTCGGATCCTGTGTTTCCCTCTCTCTCTCCCCCTCCCCTGCTCATACTCTGTCTCTCTCTCTCTCTCAAAAATGAATAAACATTAAAAAAAATTAAGTAAAAAAAAAAAAAAAGGAATTGCCTGGAGTTCTTGTTGAATACACAGGCAAGCTGGTTAATTAGGTTAATTAATTGGATAGAGAGGATGAGAAATGCTCCTGGGATCTCCCCTTACCACACACGTGCACACGTACGTCCACACTGGCTTTCCTCTCTTGCCTACTTAGAGGCATCAGACCCTTGCCCAAAATGGATCTCGGGCTTTATCACATTCAGATACGATCTTTGGATGGGAGCACGTTGTTCTGGCATGGGGGCAGTGCTGGTGGGGGTGGTGTTGGGGGAGTAGCATGCTTAGACGTTAAAGCACAAAGTGCTGGAAAAATCCGTCACGTCAGACAGTCTGCAGCTTTGCAATGCTTCGTGATCAGACTATTCCTGGGCTCGGGGGCTGGCGGGGGCATGACCAGTATGTCCTGTTCCTCCCTCATCCCTGGAGAGTGCATGCCCTCCTCCTTCCAACTTTAATCAGAAGCTGTTGATTATGCCGCGTAGAGTAGGGCAGACCTTGAATAGTGATATGAAAATCAAGCCAATCAATCAGCATTAGCAGTAATGACACTAGCCGGTCTTGTCACTTCCTGAGCCGTCTCGACGTTATTTTAAACTGCCTTTTTGAAAAATCTTTTTTTACAGAAAGGAAGAGGTTTTATCAGAATGTCAGCATCACACAGGGTGAAGGTGAGTGTCTGAAGTTTTGACTGCCTCTCTTTCTTTCTTTTTTTTTTTTTTCTGTGAATGGGTAGAAACATTTTTCATCCCTAGCTGGTTTCAGCAGTGAGATTACCCTTCGCGCTTTTGTTGGATAGGTTTCTGTAAGCCCTCCGTGAAGGGACTCAGAGTTGTCTTTGTCTGCACCAATTCAAGTAGCTAAATATAGGAATGGTCACTCGATTCCACTTAACAATCCCTGAGAGGTTTTCATTTGATCTTTCAAGGTGGCTTTGAGATAAACCTGGACCACAGGAAGCTGAAAACTCCCCAAGCCAAGCTCTTTACCGTCCCCAGCGAGGCCCTGGCCATCGCAGTGGCCACTGAATGGGACTCCCAGCAGGACACCATCAAGTTCTACACCATGCACCTGGTAACAAGTTCATGAACGTATACCCCGACTGCTGGCTTCCTAGGGTACCTGGCAAAAATTGAGAGTCTTTTCCAAATTCAGATGAGGCCCTCAGGGGTGGACTCCAGCCACACTCGCCTCCTTGAGCGTGCTGACCCTTCCCCTGCTGGTCTGGCCCGCTGCAGTCCCCCTGCTCAGAACAAGGATGTCATAAGGATTCAATTACATAGAGCAGAGCCTGGTAGTGGAGAGCACGAGACCTGGGCAGCTTCATTACTCCCAGGGCTGCTGTGAGAAGCCCACGGGCCCACGGGCTGTCACACACAGCGTGTGGCACGGAGCTCTCGGTAGATGTGCTACAGCTGGAGTTGTGGAGACACGTGGGGCCGGGGGCTTCGCTTTGGCGCCAGCACTTCCTGGGCGGTGCTGTCTGGTTCTCCGTGTTGCTGTGGTTGGAGGCAGTGTCCCCTGGGACGCAGTGCTTTTTGCCTGGGCCCTGTGGTGGTGACGGGGCTTTTTGCCTCCTGATTCAGACCACATTGTGCAACACGTCTCTAGACAACCCTACCCAGCGAAACAAGGACCAGCTGATCCAGGCGGCTGTGAAGTTTCTGGACACCGACACCATCTGGTAATTGACATTTAGATGGGCATTCCCCTTGGACTGAGTGGGTCCCTTGGGCTGTTTGCCTCATTTGCCCAGACAGTTATCAGCGGAAGACGCAGACCCTTTTCCTTTATCTCAGAGGGCAGGGAGGCGGTCTGCTTGACATCACCGCTTAGCCGCCCGCCCTGCGCGTCCCTGGGAGGGAGGGCTCCTCGGGGTACACCAGTGGCAGAGCCCCGGGCGTTCCTTTCTGCAGCCCGGCAGCTGTCCTTTTGTCCGGGCCGGGGTAGGGTAGCATATGTAGCTCTCATGGGCTCCAGGACCAAGGGGGTCACTGGCCAACTCCCGGTGGGCGTTCGATGCTGGACCTGTGGCCGCCGGCACACTCTCACGTAGGCATCGTTGTTCTCACTCGTCAGCTTGGACCCGGAGACGGTCACTCGTTCTCAGGAGCTGGCTGCTTCCACTTCTGAATCCTCCCCCGCCGTGCCAGTGTTCTTCAGCTAACTGGGCCGTGGTGTTGAAGGCAAGCTGGGGAAGGACAGAAGTGCTTGAGCGGCACGTGTCGGCCAGCCCAAGTGCTCTAGAATCCTGAGCTGTCCCACAGCCTGATCATCGCAGCGGCCCATTTTCCTGCGCACTCACGGTGTCTCTTCTCCCTTCTGCTCACGCCACACGGTGGCCTTCCGGGGTGTCCCCTCGTCTTCCCTCCCCGTGAGGCTTTGCCGCGCAGCTCCCCTCAGCCGACTCCCATTTCTGGGTCTGTTTGTCACAATAAGTGGCACCACGTGGCGTCAGGCATCCGAGCCAGCAGCTGCATGTGTAGCCAGGAGCTGCATGTGGGCTCACGAGGTGCCCACGGGCAATTTGTGGCCAGGGGCACGGTCTCTCGGAAGGGTTAGGGTAGGTAGGGACGCAGTGACTGAGCTGGCACAGCATCCCAGGATCCTGATCATCGTAGGATCAGCATCCTGTGGATCTGCGGGTGCAGTGTTAGTGTTCGGAATGGCATCGACCGCATTGCAAGCCTTGGCCTGTCAGATGACTGGGGACATTTAGGACAGTGGTTCTCAAACCCAAGGTTACATTAGAATCCCCTAGAGGGCTTGTTAAAACACAGATTGCTGGGGGCGCCTGGGTGGCTCAGTCGGTTAAGCGGCCGACTTCGGCCCAGGTCATGATCTCGCGGTCCGTGAGTTCGAGCCCCGCGTCGGGCTCTGTGCTGACAGCTCAGAGCCTGGAGCCTGTTTCAGATTCTGTGTCTCCCTCTCTCTGGCCCTCCCCCATTCATGCTTTGTCTCTCTCTGTCTCAAAAATAAATAAACGCTAAAAAAAACCCAAAAAAACAAACAAAAAAAAAAAACCACACAGATTGCTGGTCTCCACCCCTCAAGCTTCTGCTTTCCATAGATGGGGGGTGGGGCCAGAGAACTGGCATTTCTATCGGGTTCTGAGGTGACGCTCTGCTGCTGGCCCCAAGGCTACACTTTGAGAACTACTGCTCTCAGGAAGGACTGGTAGGGCTGGGTGGGGGGAACTGAGTGGAGAGGTTTTTTGCGGTGGCCTTTTGTGTTTTTCCATCGTCTGTCACTGAGTGAAAGAATTGTACTTTTTTAGTAACGAAGGTGACTTTTGCAATGAATTAGCTACAGGGTGGATGAGCCAGCGACGTTAGTGGAACTTCAAAGGAACGAGTGGGACCCGATCATCGAATGGGCCGAAGAAAGGTAAGAGGCGCGGCCCCACAGTGTTGGGCAGGCTGGTGCGGTCAGGGGGCACGCTGGACCAGCAAAGCCCTTGGCTAATTGACCTGCGGAATTCAGCACCTCTCGCATGTTTAGGGACGGGACTGGGCACCTTGGGAAAAAATCCTCCTCAAGTCAGTATCAGTCACCACGCACCAAGCACCTGCCGTCCGTTCGCGCTGTGCTGAACGTAGGGATGGAGCCCCAGCTCTGCCACGGTTGGCTGGGTGACCCGCGGCTAGTGCCGTGAGCTCTCTGAGCTTCCTTGTCTGTGAGTGGTCCTCATAATCCCCACCTCTTAGTGTATTGTGAGGAGCAAACAAAGTGATGCCCAGTATCCCGCTTGGTACACGGTAAATACTCAGATCTGGGCAGTTACCGTCTTTATCATGGCCACGAGTGCTGTACCATTAAACTAAATCCGAAAACGGCGTGTGTGATACGTACGCACGTGAGGACGAGTCTGGTAACGTTTATCCTGTGAATGTAAGGCTTCTAGGAATTGACGATACCCAGCATGTTTCCTTAGCAGAAAGGTCCTTTTGTGCAAAGTCGAACAAACTGTTGATGGGGTGGCAACATGAATTCAATTTCATTTCATTCCGGGGGAGTTTGGAAGGGCTCCTACCATGGTACTGCTCTGACCGTAGTATTTTGTAAGCGTACACAGAGTTGTTTTTGGCAAACCATTTTTCACCGAAGTGATATCGGTCAGTCTCATTTGTACGCGTTTCCTGAATGCCCACAGTGTGCCGGGTATCCTTGGGTTTTATAGTAAAAGGCACAGCCACTGCACTAAAGGATCCCATAAAATGTAACCACTACAGCATTGTGTAAGGGCTCTGAAGGCACGGTGTCACTGCAGAGTTTAATGAAATATAACGATAGCGTCGGTGCCTGGAGATCTTTGCTCTGGTACAAAATTATCCGCTTTTGGTGGCACTTGAGATTCTCATCCTTAATGGTTTACAAAACAACCTGGCCATTCACGGTGTTACTATTAGAAATTTCAGCAAGAATATTTCTAAACCAACAGGAAAAATGAGTGACATATGAAAGAAAATGACAAAAATTGCCTTTACTCCATTATGTTTCTCCTGTGCCTTGTATGGTTAGGACCGTTCTTGAAAATGTGTCATTGTTGAAGCCAGCTTCAACGCAATAGGACACAGCGAAGCGTTTTCCTTGCAGATACGATGTGGAGATCGGCTCCTCCACCAGCATAATGGGGCCCAGCATCCCAGCCAGGACTCGGGAAGTGCTCACCAGCCACCTGGCCTCTTACAACATGTGGGCCCTACAAGGTATTTGAGGCGCTTCCTACGGGCCTGGGAGGGCGGCCTGATGGGCATAGGCATCCGAAGCCCAGAGTGTCACAGGGGCACTCTAGGGGGTGGCCCCGATGCTAACCCTTCTACTCAGTCCAAGGGGGACAGCAGGCTCCCCACCCTCCCAGGAGAAGGTTGGCTTTCTCCTCTTCAGGCATCTCAACTGCAGATCTCATTGGCCTGGCTCCAGTCACGTGGCCATCCGCAAACCAGTCACTGGGCAGAGGGTGGAGCTCTCTTGACAGCATAGGTTCAGGTCCCGTGCCCACTCTGGGCAGGAGCGGAAGTGGGATCACACCCCCGAGGGAAACCAGAGGGCTAAGAGTGGGGAAAGAATACAGAGCCGACCGCAAAGCACATGTCCCCTGTGACCATTCTCCCCCAGGTCATGCTTTTGTACCTCTCTAGGGCTGCAGGGACTCACAAAGTGTAGGTCCAGTGACTGCCCTGTTTTGGGGTGGGGTGGGCCCTGGATCCTGACCTGGCTTGTATCCCCGCAGGGATTGAGTTTGTGGTGACCCAGCTCAAGTCCATGGTGTTGACCTTGGGCCTGATTGATCGGCACCTGACAGTGGAGCAGGCCGTGCTGCTGTCACGCCTGGAGGAGGAGTACCAGGTGAGGCAGCCAGCGGCCCGAGGTGGGGTACCTCAGGGCCTCACCTCTCCTCTCCTCTCCCTGACTCAGATTAACTGGGGGTGGGAGCTAGCCCATCTAAAATGTTCTTATGTAGATTTGGCCTTCTGTCACTTTCATGTACATCCAGAAGTCAAAACTAAGGGCCGATGAAAGTATTGTCAAGAAATAATAACACAAAATAAGGGCAAGGAGGGCTCCCACTGTGTTCTAACACGATGCTTAGCTCTCCCCTCACGCCTCACCTCTTCTGAACAACCTGGCCAGGTGGGGGCTGCTGTTATCCCTTTTTTACACAGGGGGAAACTGAGGCATGGGTCCCACCCCCGGAAAATGCTGGAGCCAGGGTTGGGAGCCAGGTCTGGGTGACTCCAGGCCTTCCCCACTATGTACAGATAGAGGTTCACAGGCAGATCAAGGTCGTCTGCCTGGGCCCCGAAGAACGGGCCCCGCTAACAGGACTAGGAGCCACGTTCGTGCTCACACAGAGGCTAAGCTGAGCCTTGGCGCCCTGACTCACACGGTGGGTCATCTGGCTGGCAGAGCAAACACGGGTGGCTGCTGTTTGTACATAAGTTTTCATTTAGTGGGTTTGAAATTAATATGGTTTCGCTACACTGTCATTTGCATTTTTTAACTCTGAGAATTATGGTGTTCTCTGCAGTCTTTTTACTGCTTTCTTTCCAACCTCAGAAGGTTAATTGCTATTACAAATCGGCTCCTAGCATGATGAAAACCCTTTTGTAATGACATTATTTCCCAAGTCCGTCTAGTCATCTGCTCAGAAAAATGCCAGGGGTAAAAACAGTTTCTCTGTCGCAAAAGAGGCCAGCTAGGAACAATTAAACAGGCAGGGAGTGATATGTGGGGGTGTGAGGGCTTTGGGAGGTGGGGGGGGGGCGCCAGGAAACCTGCCCTCTATTCTGGGCTCTGCATTTGAAGGTGGCACCCGAGCCAGGCCATCAGTCTCTGAACTAGGTTCGATCTGCCACAAAACAGGGGGTTACCTGGGTTACGTGTGGAGGCCTCTCCAAAGCTGTAAAGTGCTCTTCAGACGACAGATCACAGTTGTCCACATTGACCGGGCTGCCCAAAGATCCCAGTAGCTCGTGTGGCGTGGCAGATCCCAAGTTCCTGGATGGGCTGGGGCAGCAGGGCCTGTGGCCAGGGAGGAGCCAGCAGGGCCTGGCTGGAGTCCCGCTGACATCTGGATGGCCACACTGCGTGTCTGGGCTTCTCCCCTGCAGTTGTTAGAGCCCTGGAGACAATCCACAAGTCGGCTCCAGCGTGCAGAGCACAGGTTTCTGCAGCACCCCCGGGGAGTCGGAACTGAAGCGACCGTGTGGCCTTGGTTGATTTATTTATCCCACCCACGCTGGGGGGGGGGGCGGTAGGCAGGGGGGCACTTGCAGCCCAGCCCAGCGAGGCAGCTTGCAGAGGATGACATTTTCCAGGCTGCCTCCCACCAGCCTCCTTGTGGGAGGAGGATGGCATTCGGGCTGGGCCCCCTTGGGGGGAGATGCACGTGGCATTTGTGGCAGTGGGTGCCTCTGGGCCCTGGACCTGGACGGCACCGCTCCCAAACTGTCCGCACCCCGTCAGCATGGCTGCCTGCTCTGCCCACCTGCGTGTTCTCACCTGCCGCCTCCCCCGCGGGGGTCTTGTGTTTTGGCAAGATGGGGGCTCTGGCCGGTTGGCACGCGGACACTTGGCCAGTCACCCAGCGGCATGTCACGTCCTCCCCTCAGATCCAGAAGTGGGGCAACATCGAGTGGGCCCACGACTACGAGCTGCGGGAGCTGCGGGCGCGCACGGCCGCCGGCACCCTCTTCGTCCACCTCTGTTCCGAGAGCGCCACGGTGAAACACAAGCTCCTGCAGCAGTGAGGCGGGGCGGGCAGTCCCAGCGGGACAGAGGCTGCACGCACGGCCACAGACGCCCCAGCTTGGCGCTGCCCCGAGATGCCCCCGGGACCCAGAGCGGCTGTCGAGGTCCAAGCTGGGTGCCCCCGCCCCGGCCGGCAGCCAGCGAGCCGGCCAAGCAAACCAGTGACTTCCTCCCAACCTGATTTTATTAAATATTTCTCTCCCCTGGAAATGTGGAGCCCTGTTTTCATTTGCACCTCCACTTTTCTCCGTCCCTCTTGTCGTGTCTGGGTTTCACCAAGGTCAAACAGCTTCCCTCCCACGGCACGTTCTGCTATTTGCCGCCCGTGGCCGGGAGCCTCACGCAATTGGGGAAATCACGTCAACACACAACTCTGTGCAGCCCTCGGCCTGAAGCCTCCCCCCACCCCCACCCCCGGTTTTTAATCAAACCATCTTTTGAAACTGAGTCCTTTTTGTTCTAAGCTGGTTATTTCTGTTCCTGGTATTTTAGAAGAAATAATTTACTCTCGAAAATAGAAAATCGGCGTTGTTTGTGGGTTAAAAGCCCAGGCAGGCAGGGCAAGGCCACCTGACTTGTGTCCTGCTTCCAGGAGCCCTCCGTGTCCTCCCGACGTGGCCACTTGCTCTGCCCTGGGTGGCAGCTGGGGTCTCCTGGTGCCAGGACCCAGTGCAAGGGAAGCAGGAAGAATCCGAGAGTCTGGGCAGCAAAAGAGTCTGAGTCGCCTGTCCTGGTACCCGAGTAATAAAATGGCATCACCCCCCTCGTGGAGGGGGTGCTTCTCCACACTTTCCACGTGCCCTCCCTGACCCCCTTGACCGTGCTCAGAGGAGGCACTGTTGTCGTACCCCCACCTCATAGACGAAGCTCAGGCTGCAGAGGTGATGGGGGAGGTCCAGCCCGTGCCCTTAACCTCCAGAGGGTACTCTGGTCCCCGCAGCCAACCTTAGAGCCACAGGGAGCCTCGGCCTCTGCCTTGGGGGGCTGGCCCAGGCCCCAGGGCTATGCTGGGGTCTGCGGCCTCGGGCGTCACTCCGCAGCACGAGGAGAGAAGGGCTCACACCATGTCCACCTCCTCTGCCTACTGCCGGCAGCCTGCCCTGGGCGCGTCAGAAACGGTGGGCGCACAGCTGTCACCGGGCCCTGGCCAAGAGTCTCCTGGCTCACTGGCAGCCCCCTCAAGAGGTCGCTGTCAGTAGGCTGGCCAGTTGTTTGTCTTGGACTGTTTCTCCTGCTCAGGAACGAACGGGAATTCTGATTATTTTTTTAAAGACCGGAGAAAAGATGACATAATTCTTTATTTTTCTCTACCCTTCCCAGGGGTGGGGGAAGAATGGGGTTAGGAGGCTTCTGGGTTGAGAAATTCCCAGAAGCGCTTCTGAGGCTGTCGGTCGCGTGAGTGTGCTCTTGGGCTGAGGGCTGCATCGGGAAGGACCGTGTGGGCTGGCGCGGCCCTAATCTATGATCTCGCTGCATTCCAGGTTGTCCAACTCGTTCTGTACGTGGTCGACGTACTGATGGATCTCCTTCACGCGCCTGCGGTTCCTCATGATCTCATCCTTGTGGATCTGAGGGATGAAACCAAAGCCCGAGGTCCTTAAGTCAGAGAACTCGCTTACGTTCTCTGAGTCCGATTTGGGGGAAAGGAAATCGTTCTTTGAAATGTGCATAGTTCCATCCGCGTTTATTTTAAAGCCTCCTCGATCCACTTATCTGTGTCTTTGAGGCAGGAGTTAGGACGGGTTAGCACGGGGGTTTTTAAAGTCTGTGGGGGCAAACGCTGTTTTCAGTGTGGAATTCTGCCATCCTTAATCCTACTTTATTTCTTTTTTTTTTTTAATTTTTTTTTCAACGTTTATTTATTTTTGGGACAGAGAGAGACAGAGCATGAACAGGGGAGGGGCAGAGAGAGGGAGACACAGAATCGGAAACAGGCTCCAGGCTCTGAGCCATCAGCCCTGAGCCCGACGCGGGGCTCGAACTCACGGACCGCGAGATCGTGACCTGGCTGAAGTCGGACGCTTCACCGACTGTGCCACCCAGGCGCCCCAATCCTACTTTATTTCTTATTGCAAAGAGTCTATGCTACCGGGGAAAGAGTTCCCCTTTCTCTCCGGCCGGTAGCTAGAGACCTGGGCACAGTGCGTACGTGACGCGCGTTCACTCACCGCGTCCACTAAGTGTGAGCACCAAGAGTTGGTCCGCGTCACCAGCTCATCTTCTCGATTGTCGATCTTCAGGAGGTGGAGGTCATGCGACGTCCCAACAGCATTAACAATCGTGTCTTTGTCGACAAAAAGCTGGTGAGCGAGAAAGGTCAAGGGAGCGTGTGTCTCGTTACCACCCCCCACCCCCACCCCGCCCTCCGCCCCGGCACAAAGAGGGCCAGAGAGAAACCCAGCTGAGTGTCCCCTGGCTAGTGGAGGCAGCTGCTCAGCGCCCAGTGGAAAACCCACCTTCGTGTCACAGCCCACCTTCCAGGGACAACGCCTCCTAGACCCGAGCAGCGGCGAATGTTATGGGGAAAGGGCCCACCATGGCGTCGACTTTGCAATGCTAGTTGGGAGTGTGTTTTCTTCAGGACGTCTGCTCTCACAGTGGTTCTCTCTTGCTTGCCCCCAAGTCTGACTCGCCTGAAACCGGCTGGTCAGGTGGGAAGCGTGAGTCTGGCTGAGGGGTCTCCAGGCTGCTCTGAGGACAGAGGGCCCTGTAAATCGATGCCTCTGCGCCCCATGTTGTCTCTCCATTGCCCCTCATGTTAGCCAGATTGAACCTTGGAGTACACTTGGGGTCTCCTGCCTTCTTGTTCCCGACCTTGTTTTCTGCCTTCTAAAAAGTTGTCGAAAAACGGGGCGCCTGGGTGGCTCAGTCGGTTAAGCGTCCAACTTCGGCTCAGGTCATGGTCTCGCGGTTCATGGGTCCGAGCCCCGTATCGGGCTCTGTGCTGACAACTTGGAGCCCCGAGCCTGCCTCGAATTCCGTGTCTCCCTCTCTCTCTCTGCCCCGACCCCAGTTGTGCTGTCTCTCATAAAAAGTGTTTAAAAAAAATGTTTTAAAAGTTGTTGAAAATGACCACCCCTTACCAGGCCTGGCCGGTTTTAGGTGTCCACACTGCAGCTCTTGTTGAAAATCAGGTGGAATCATTTCCCAGAGTAGGGCAAGGCTTCCAAAGCCTTAGCCAACAGTTGCCTCCACTTTGAAGGAAGGTACTTTGTGTAAGGCAGGGGACCTGAATGTTCTACGTTGTAGAGCAGATAAATACTTGTTTGTTTTCTGTAATCTAGTAGTGGTTAACTTAATAGTCTCCAAAAATATGTTCTATGGAATCTTGAGATAAAAAACTTTTTCTTTGGTCGAATGCATTTGGGAAAGCCTTGCACACCCTAGGCCCCTCCTGAATTTCACAGGGCGCACAACATTTTTCCAGAGAAGGCTCTGGAAAGTATAAACCCTTTTAAGTTTGTTCCTCTTGGTTTGCCAGTTTATTTGGCCACAGGCTTCTTTTCAGAGTAATACCTGTGAACACCTTGTGGGTTGGTGGTTTTCCATCGAATCCCATGTAGAAAAGCCCGGCTAGCTGGGGCAGGGAATGGGCACCTGGGGGACCGGCTAGCACGGCTACATGGGACAAATGACAGGAAGTTATCGAGATCTTCCTCTGTGCATAGAGGCTCCCAGGCCAGACTCTGGGAAGGGCTCAAAGATGTGTACGCCCTTCCAGCCTGTCAGCTTGAGGCAGCCTGTCCTGGAGCATGTCCTGATGACCTAGAAGTAGCTACAGCCGCACTCACTCATCACAAGATGTTCCTGGTGGTTTTGAAAAATGGGTCAGGGGCCCCTGGGTGGCTCAGTCTGTTAAGCTTCCAACTTTGGGCCGGGTCGTGATCTCACGGCTCATGAGTTTGAACCCCTCATTGGGCTCTCTGATGTCTGCACAGATCCCGCTTTGGATCCTCTGTCTGCCCCCCCCCCCCGCCCCCGCCTCCGCCTCTCCCCCTGCTTGCGCTCTCTCAAAAATAAACAAACCTTATACAAAAATGGGTCGTAGCAGGTCTCTAAGCCAAGGGGAGACGTCGTCCCCCCCACCCTCTGAGTTTGGATATGTAGAATATGCTTTGGGAACTGTGGAAGTAAAAGTCTGCTTAGAAACTGATGAAGTTAGAACTGGTCATGAAGAACCGTGGCATTTGTAGAATACAAACCAAAGGAATCTGGTTTAAAGAAAGGATTTTGAAATGCAAGTTGCAGGACGCCTGAGTGGCTCAGTCAGTTGAGCATCCGACTTGATTTCAGCTCAGGTCATGGCCTTGCAGTTCATGCGTTTGAGCCCGTGTCGGGCTGCGTGCTGACAGCGTGGAGCCTGCTTGGGATTCTCTCTCTCCCTCTCTCTGCTCCTCCCCTGCTTGTGCTCTTCTGTGTGCACACGTGCGCGCGTGCTCGCTCTCTCTCTCTCTCTCTCAAAATAAATAAGCAAACATTTTCAAAAATTAAAATGCAAGTTGTTTCTGGACCTCAGGTGTCCTGGAGTAACTGGGGTGATGGCTGTATCAGTTTGCCCTCTCAGAATACTTCTTAGGGGTAGAGTATTCCAGATTCCCCTCGCGGCCCCTTGTAGCTAGGTGCCACACGGCTGTTCAGAGCCCCGGAGCGAGTCTGACCTCCTTCTGCCCCCTAAACGTGGCAGTGGCTCATCGCAGCACGAGGCTGAGTGCCCTCGGCCCCGGTGGAGGGAAGCAGCGGCGTGTGCTTGCTGCCACGCTGACCTCGCCACGGGCAGCTGTGGCTCCAGCGCCCCTCCCGCCCCCTCCCTCCAGGCTTGCTCCTGGAGCACGCACGCGCCTTCTGCCTTTCCTTCCAAAGCAGTGAAGGACTTCAAAAGACAGATTTGGCCCGAACTTCGGCAAGAGCTGATCACAATCACTCAACTGGATGAGAGGAGTTTTAAAGAGATAAACAACGTCATCGGTAGGACTTTGAGCCGTGATATGCTCACTGATAATTAGATAAGAGTAGCCAGATCCTTTCTTGGGTACGTCCCTGTCTTGCTACAGGCTCTGAATCACACTGCCTGTGTTCAGATCAACTCTACCGCTTCTACGCTGCGTGTCCTCGGGCAGGTTACTCTGCTCTCGGTGCCTCAGTTTTTTCATCTGTAAAAGGGAACCGTAATGGTACCCATTTTACCGTGTTGATGCGGAGATTGAAAGAGCAAATACGTTGCGTGGGGCTTCTCAGACAGCTGGCCCCCGGGAGGCCCTCGGTAAATGTCAGCTGTTTGTTGTTATTGTTACTTTTTACAGTCAGGGCATCCCTTTTTCCCCCCTGCCGACAGTCCAGCCTGCTTGTCTGCCACTGAGTTTCGGGGCCCTTCTTTTTCTGTGCATTTCAGTTATCAGGGAGGGATTTTTCGTTCCTGCACCCACGAGGTGTCACGGACCTGGGAGCCATGCCGTGAGGGAACGGCATGACCCCTCCCTCGGTGGTCCATCCAGGGGATAGCAGAGTGGGCTCTTGGGGGCAGCGTTATTTCAGGGCTCAGGGAAAATGACATCTTCTTGTGTCTGGTCAACAACAGCAGTCGGCAGGTGTTTGGGGAGGCCCCGCCCCTGTGCCACTGAGCTAGGTGTTTGTCTCTGCCCTGGACAGAGGCTGTGGGCGTCGGGACTGCCGGGCTCTGTCTGCGGGACTCAGCCAGCACCGACAGAGCGGGGCTTGGAGAACTCCCGGCACTCGGGCTGAGCTGCGGCAGCCGTGCCGGGCGCCCTCGCTGGCACCGGGGAGGTACATGCTGGAGAAGATGCCACCCCTGCCTTCCCTGCGAGCCTGTATCTGCTGTGAATGGTCACAGAAGCGAATCAACACAAGCGCGAGAGCCTGAAATTGTAATAAGCGCTCTGACAACGACGGACGGGGTGTGTGATAGAGAGACGGAGATTCTCCAGGGAAGTGACGAGGGAAGGCCCCTCCAAGGAGCTGCCATTTGAGCGGAGAGCTGAACAAGGACGAGCCAGACACCTGGAGACCTGAGGGAAGGGCATGTCTGCTGGGTGGAATATCAAACGAAAGGAGCGAGCCGGGGAGCAAGGGCGCGAGGGGAGGGGGCCGCTGAGGCAGGCGGGCCAGGCATGAGGGTCTGGTGCACTACAGCGAAGTGCTTACTCCACGGGTCACGGGAGGCCGTTAGAGCGTTAGAGCCGTTGTGCAAAGGCACAAAATGATGTGGTTTCCCAAGGCTCTCTGGCTGCCGCCTGGAGAACAGCCTGTAGGAGGGCAGTGAGGAGGCCAGCGGTCCCCGCAAAGGACAATGTGGCCTGACTGGGTGGTAAATGCAGATGAGACAAGCGCCACCACTGGACCCCAACGCAGGGGACCCAGGGAGCGCCCTAGGTGAGCAGACCCACGAGCTCTGGCTGACGGCTGATCTGGGACTAGGCATCACCAAAAGTGCTGGTAGAGGGTGGGAGGGGCGACATGCCGGATCAGAAACGGTGCTGCCCGTGGCAGACACTCAAGGGTTAGGAAAACCTGCGGGGAAATCTCAGAACTTAACCTCTATTTGCAACTGCCTCTCTTGGAAACTGCCAGAAGCCCCGCAGAAACGACCTTTTGGAAACCAACCTGTCGGTAAGTTGAAACCACTTCATTATCATGAGCTCCTCTTTAGTCGGGCCCCACTGAGCACCCAAGGTTGTTCTATTTGTTGGCCTATTTCATCTGCCAACCACTCTGCAAAGGGCATCATTGTCCCTTCTGCAGGTGGGGAAGCTGAGGCTCTGGGAGGCTTTCAGGCTTACCAGAGCCACAGAGCCGGCCCCACCGCATCTGTCTGGCTTCTGTGCCAGTCAGCCTGGGGGGAGCGGTGGGGGCGGGGGAGGGGGGTGTCAGCCCCGCCCACCACCTTCTGCGGGCCCACTGTGCCCGAGCCCCGCCCACCGCAGCCACAGCCCCGCCCACAGTGCTCACAGCGCGCACGTCGTAGGGCAGGTCCTCGTCGAGCTCACCCTTCAGTATCTTCTCGAGGGTATTGATGGAGATCTCCAGGAGCTTCTCGTGGTGGTGGTTCTCCAGGTCCCGGCACTGAGCCATCGTGCAGGCAAGTTAAGCAAAGGCCAGGGATCGGAGCAGACCAGGCGCGTCCCCACCCTCCGACCCTCAGACCCTCAAACCGCACGTCTGCAGACCCTCAGACGGCGGGGCCGTTTCCTCCAGGCAAGAACGGACGTTGAAGGGTGGAGGGGCACACCTGGAGGTGCCAATGCATCACCTCCTTCACAGCCAGTGGTACACATGCACGAAATCCCAGGGCCATCCTGATCCCCACTCCCCCTCCCCCCACCCCCATCAACACTCACACACCTGCTCACCACTGACCCTTGGCGCTGGGTTCTCTCAGAGCCTCTCCATCCAACACCTCTCTCCCTGCCACCGCCTCCTGACTGGACAGCAAAGAGCTGGTCTCTCCGCTCTAGGCTTTTCTCCCAACAGCAGCCAGCACGCTCTTAAACATAGGTAACCGGACCTCATCCCTCCCATGCTATGGCTCTCCAGGAACTTCCCCACTCTCTCTTGTGGCCTAAAGACCCCGTCTTGAAACTGGATCTCTGTGACCCATCCTCAAGGCCTTTGCACAGGCTGCCTCTTCTGCCTGGGATGTCCTCCCCACTTTTCTGCCTTGTCCCTCTGGCCCACAATCAGGTTCTCAGTGGACCCTCCCTCAGGGAGGCTCCTGGCCCTGATCTCTGTGTGGGCTGCTCACTTACTGCCTCCATAACTCTGTCTCCTTGCACGACTGTGGACCCAGAAAGGTAGGACTAGGAGGCTACTTCTGGGGTAGAGCATAGCAGTTTGTCCCCTACACGGCAGGGCCCTGAATTCAGGTAGCAGAAAGGTTGGTCGTGCCCTAAATGCTCTAACCCTGACATTTAACCTGACGATCTCATTCTAAATGATTTGTCAGTATCTGTCCCACTCCCACGGTGTGTGTACCTGCGACGTAGGAAGCAGACAGGGATTCTGGGGTGTGGTCTCTCCGTGAACATCCCTCCTTTGAGAACAAATATGCCAGGCCTTATACTGCAATCGATGGGGCCCCACACAGCAAGCCCGGTAGGTATCCAAACCCTTACGCTAACAAGGCACCATTGTTCTGAGAGATGGGAAACTCCCTCAGACCCTGTGGAACATTCTTTGAACATTCCAAGTAGTTGCCAAATCTCCATCTTTTGAAGGTGAGCTTTTTTTGTGGTGAAAAACTAGAGGATTTCTATTCCTCTAACGTCACAGGTCGAGATTCCCACTAAATGGGGTCCTGTGATGGGGTGGATATCATCGTGGTACAGGTATAGATCTTTCTGTACATCAGACTGGGGCTCAGGTATTTCTGGCAAAAAGTGAAGTATTCTAAAGTATGGACTTTTTGGCCATCTCTGCCAACATGTTTAGGGCCCTGGTGGCAGTGGGAGGGGGTAGGTGTGACCCCAAAGGTGGCGACCTGGGAGGGGACCACTTATTTGCATCCTGCTTAGTTGGTGATAAAGCTTTAACCCTTCTCTGCCTTTTGTTTAAAATGCAGGTGCTGGGGCGCCTGGGTGGCTCAGTCGGTTGAGTGGCCGACTTCAGCTCAGGTCATGATCTCACAGCTCATGAGTTCGAGCCCCACGTCGGGTTCTGTGCTGACAGCTCAGAACCTGGAGCCTGCTTCGGATTCTGTGTCTCCCTCTCTCTCTGCCCCTACCCAACTCGTGCTCTGTCTCTGTCTGTCTCTCAAAAATAAATAAACATTAAAAAAATAAAAATAAAAAATAAAATAAAATGCAGGTGCTTCTCCTCTGGCTCCCCTGGAGGCAGGGGGAGCCCAGGTGTGGGCCAGGATAACCCCACGAGCCAGTAGCGTCTCCCCATGGAGGGTCATCTGGGAAAAGGATATAGGCTTTGGACGTTTTCAATAAAGAGTGCCACCAAGTCCATGATGTTCCTTTCAAATGTGTTTATAGTCTCCTGGAAATGATAAAGAGCACAGTTAACATATTTAGACATGAACTTGACTGACCTATCATCAGAGCAAACGGCACTCCTTAGAACTTAGCAGGTGCCTGCTTTAATCACAGACCTTCAGGGTAAAGACCAACCACCCTGACCTTCCCAGGTAGATGCCTATGAATGGCCCCCTCTCCTGACCTCTTTCTCACAGCTGCATTACTCTCCAGCCATTTCACCCTACTCACTCCCCGACAAGGTTTAATGCAAAGCTTCCTCCGGGCCTTTGCACATGCTGGTCCCTTTGCCAGGAATACTTGTCCGGGTCCCACCCCCCCCCGTAACCCTCACGTACACACATAGAGCTAACCCCCTTCCTTTGGGCTTCTCGATGATGGCATCTATCCATCACTTCCAGAGAAACAGGGGAGAGAGTTGCTGAGAGACTGCCTGGATCAGTATCCCAGCTCCACCACTGTGTTTAATGTCCTTGGGGCTCAACATCCTCATCTGTGAAATGGGTTTCCTTTGTAGTCCCCGTCTCATGGAGTTGTGAAGTTTACATGAGTTACTTCACACGAAATGCTTTGCCAGGTGCCTTGGTGATGCTGGCTGCTGCCCCAGACCTGTCACCATCAGTGTGGCTGTCTGCATGCCTTCCACCTCTCTCCGAGGCACCCTGCCCCCCAGGGCTTAGCTGCCCCCCAGGGCTGAAATGGGACTTGAGTGAGGGAGCAATGGAAGAGGTGATGTGAGGCCTGCTCCCCTGTGAGCCCCAGGCCAGGCCATGCCCCTGATCTAGCACAGACTCCCGGGGCTACAGGGTGGGCCGAGGGCCCCGGGGAATCTACAGCACTCCGACTCCTGTCTGCAGGCCGAGCCAATTACACATGTTTCAAATGTGTGTGTAAGCACTGTTGTAATGAATAAAAATGGGGTCGTTAGAAAGCAAGACTGCACCTTAGAGCTTTTGGCTGCTTGGTGACACAAGTACGACCGACCATGTACACATCTGGGGACTTTGGGGACGCTGCAATGGGGATCTCCCTGCATGAAAAGGCTGGGAGTCGCTGCCTAAGCCTCCCCCGCCGCTTACGAGCTGCTTCCTGCAGCGCTTGAGCACTCCCGGCGGGAGCCGACACCTGCCATGTGACGTGATGGGGAGATCTATCCCTGTCTGAGGTGTCCCTTGACATGTGAGGGATTGATTAGGCGCGATCTTTTGGCCCGACCACGGCAGCATCCAATGAGGTTTGATTCATCACAGCCTTCAGAGGCCCCGGCCTCAGCTGCCTTGTGAACACACAAGGCACTCTGGCTGCTAAGGAATTTTAGAGAGCGGCGCTCTGCATTTCCGCTGCTTCGTGCTGAATCGCAGGCTCCGCGCGCCGGCCCTGAGATACGGCAAATACGCACTGCAATGCGGAGGAGCCTTTGTTTGTCCCAGAGTGGGGGCCTACTTTGTCTTTCAAGCACCCAGATGACTCCTGCGGTCTAATCAGAAATACCTCTCCCTGCTGAGGCTCTGGGTGCTTCCAGGATAGGGGGTACATTCCAGAGGAATGAGCTCACCTCTACATGTGGGCGTGAGAATCAACTGCAATCTAAGTGACTGAAATATATTAAAAGCAAACACAGGACGGATGAGCAAAGAAAGCTTTAGTCCGCCGTGCTGAGTCACACAGCAGAGGAGCGCCTGGGAGGGCTCCAGCTAAAATACCATTTGGGGGCACCCGGGTGGCCCAGTTGGTTAAGCATCAGACTTCAGCTCAGGTCACGATCTCACCGTTGGTGAGTTCAAGCCCCGCACGGGGCTCTGTGCCGTTAGCGCAGAGCCCGTTTCAGATCTTCTGTCTCCCTCTTTCTCTGCCCCTCGCTTGCTTGCGCTGTCTCTCTCAAAAATAAAATGAACAGGGGCGCCTGGGTGGCGCAGTCGGTTAAGTGTCCGACTTCAGCCAGGTCATGATCTCGCGGTCCATGAGTTCGAGCCCCGCATCGGGCTCTGGGCTGATGGCTCGGAGCCTGGAGCCTGTTTCCGATTCTGTGTCTCCCTCTCTCTCTGCCCCTCCCCCGTTCAAGCTCTGTCTCTCTCTGTCCCAAAAATAAATAAACATTGAAAAAAAAAAAACTTAAAAAAAAAATAAAATGAACATTCAAAAAATAATTATGAAAAAAACAATAAAATAAAATACGGTTTTGCCACTGAATCCACTACGTTCTTGCAAAGGAGACTGGCAGGGCGCGATCGCATCACACCTGTGCCCCAGGGGCTCGGCCTCACCTCCAGCTGCTCTACCAACTGCATCTCCAGTGTCATGAGCATGTCGAACAGCTCAGTGATGTCCTTGCTGTGTTCCGCTACCTTCATCTCAAGGTTGGTCACTTCGGACTCATCTCGAATGGCATTTAAACTCTGGAAACAAAAGCCTGGGTTTTAGGAATCCACAACTAAGCGTAATTAGTTAACGACAGGCGACGATCGGTTTTGTGGGTACGAATGTGAACTCTGGGCTTGGCCTGTCCACGTTCAAGTGTCGGCTCTGCCATTTGTCAGCTGTGTGGACTTGTGGAAGCTACTCACCCTCCCCATGCCTCGAGGCAGGTACAGCAGATGCCAGCACTAGTCAGTGAGCTCTCGGTCCACGTTAGCTCGGGTTTTCATTAGTGGTGGCTGGGCTGGGTGGAAGGAGCGATGGCTTCAGAGTCGGGTGAACCTGAATTCGGATCCTGTCTGGGTCACTTATCAGCAGTGTGACCTTGAGTGAGCCACCTCCACTCTCTAAGCTTCGGTTTCTTTATGTAAAGTGGGACAGAGGTGTGTGTCACAAAGTTGTGGGGATTTAGCAGTGTGTATGAACTCTTGGTTCACGGTGGGGCCTCGGCTAACAGAGTCCAATACAAGGTCCACAGCAGGCACAGGGAGACAGAGAGACACTGGAAACGTAAGACAGATCCACTCTTTAGGAAACCAGTTGGACCCACAGAGCACCCCACTGAGCAAGGGGATGCCAGCGGTGAACAGATGCTAGGCCCCTTGGAATGAGAGGATGCTCACGGGCCGGAAAACACCCTGGGGTCCAAGCCTGGCACTGAATCCCAGACACTCACTAACAAAGGTCCCGGGGACTCGGCCATCAGGTGCACTGTCAACTTGTTTCTGTTGATATATGGTATTATTATTTTTAATGTTTATTTTTGAGAGAGAGAGAGAGCAAGGGAGGGACAGAGAGAGGCAGGGAGGAACAGAATCTGACGCAGGCTCCAGGCTCTCAGCTGTCTGCACAGACAGCTTGAAATCACAAACCGTGAGATCACGACCTGAGCCGAAATTGGACGCTTAACCAACTGAGCCACCCAGGTGCCCTGATGTATGGTATCAGTTGGGAAGGAGGACAGAGTACCTTGGCACGATTCGGTGCGATGAATGATATTTATAATAATGGTTACCCCGTCTGGAGAAAAATCAGGTTCAATCCCTACCTCGAACCTTACATGAAAACAAATCTTCCACAGAGTGAAGATTTAAACATACAAAGTGAAGCCATACAGTCCTAGAAGGAAAAATAGATGGACTTTAATAAATAATCTCAGAGTAGAGAAGTCCTTTCTAAGTATAACCAGAAAAAAGACTGATAGGTTGTACTACATAAAATGTGTAGAAATTTTGAATAGCAAAAGCACCATAGACAAAAAAACGACACGATAAACAACAAAGTGGGAAACATATTTGCAACTCATTTCACTGACACGGCTAATTTCTCAATCTATAAAGAGCTTGTACAAAGCAATGATTTCTTTTTAAAGAAAGAGATATAGATCAAAAACCAAACAGAAAAAAAATGGATTAGGGCATATTAGAAGAACAAAGAGTTCACAGAAAAAGAAATAAAAATGTTTAGAGGAGCCTGGGCGGTTCAGTCGGTTAAGTGTCCGACTCTTGATTTCGGCTCAGGTCACAATCTCATGGTTCGTGAGTTTGAGCCCTGCATTGGGCTCTGTGCTGGCAATGTGGAGCCTGCTTGGGATTCTCTCTGTCTTTCTCTCTCTCTCTCAAGATAAATACACTAAAAAAAAAAAAAAAAAAAAAAAAAAAGAAAAGAAACACAAATGTTTATAAAACATGCAATGCTTATCCTCATTTAAGGGAAAAAAAACACATGCTCCAAGTGTGCCAGACTGGCAGAGACGAGGAAGCCTGAGAGCACCGGTCTGACAAGGAGCAGGCCGAGGGGCAGAAGCCACGGCCTCCGCGGAGCACGGCTGAGCAGTAACTGGTAAGAGCAGCAATACCCAGGTCTACCTCTGGGACTTCATCCTACAGATTAGACTCGCGCCAACTTACCCACTGCAACACTGCTTGAAAGAGCGAAAGAATGGAAAAAAATGAATTGTCCGTCAGCAGGGACTGGGTTAATAAATCATGGCTCATCCATGCAATGAGAGATGTTACAACTATTAAAAAAGAAGGCGATTCGAGTTTTGGAAGGATCTCTAAGTTGCATAGATAAAAAAGCAAAGGGCAAAACAGCATGGTACACTTTCATCACACACACACACACACACACACACACACACACACACACACACAGAAGGGTTGGACTGACTGTACCCAACCCCCATCTACATTTGTCATTCTGTGCCCATGCTTAGACATGCATTACCTATCTAGAGACTGCCCGTCACAATTTTACGCCTGCTCTGCTCCCCACTGGTCCCCCCCCCCCACAGTTCTGGGAGGCGGTTACGTCCATTTCTCTAATGAGGAAACGGAAGCCAGCAGAGGGTCACCAGTGAGGGGTCCGTGTGAGCATTCTGCTGACCGCTGACCCCAAGCCGTGCCCCGCTGGGCACCAGGAGGAGGTGCTGAAGGAGCCCTGGTCTAGTGGGTGTGGCAGGAGGGGGATAGGACAAGATCAAGAGGTCCCGTGAGGAAAGAGAACTGGGGCCTCAGGCCGACAGAGTCCTGTGAACTTCTAAGACAGCAGGCTCAGCTTGGGCTGAGCAGGAGGCACCTAGGAAGCTCTGGAAAATCCCAGTGCCGTGCCGCACCCCCTGAGCTGGGGCGTCAGCCCCAGCCCTGTGGGGTCCCTATGGACGCTGGTGTGTGGGCTGCATGAAACCACTACTCTAGGCTCTAGGAGAGGGGTGCTCAGGCACCCAGGCAGCCTTTGAGGGTGTCGCCATTATGGGGGCCGTGGGGCCCGGTGCCTCAGAAGCCGGGGGAGCCGGCCTGCTCCGAAGAACTACCCCCTGAACATTAGGAAGTCAGGCTTGGCGCCAGCAAGAGCACAGCACTGGCGGTAGCCTGGTCCAGGTCCTGCTTCTCCAGGGGGATGTGTTGCTGAGGGGGCCGGGCCCAGGCCTGGGAGGAGCCTGCTGGCTGGTGTCCAGGCCTCCCAAACCCAGCGGCTGCAGGCACCAGATAAGAAATGTCATGGAGGGGGCGCCGGGGTGGCTCAGTCGGCTAAGCATCTGACTTCGGCTCAGGTCATGATCTCACAGTTCACGAGTTCGAGCCCCGCGTCAGGCTGTGTGCTGCCAGCTCAGAGCCTGGAGCCTGCTTCAGATTCTGTGTCTCCCCCACCCCCTCTCTGCCCCTCCCCAACTCGTGCTCTGTCTCTGTCTCTCTCGAAATAAATAAAAATTAAAAAAAAAAAAAAAAAGAAGAAGAAGAAGAAGGAGAAAAAAAAAGAAACCTCAGGGAGGATGTGCCGGACAGGGTCCAGGAGGACTGGAGACGTGGCCTGTCCAGAGGGGACACTGCCACTGAGGCCCTGCTGACAAGTGCCTCCACAGAAGCTGGCAACCACAATTTTTCTGTGAAATCTTCCCATTTTTAACGTCAGCAGGATGTTCAAAACGTTTTAAAATCCTCTGCAGGCCAAATAAAACACATATGTGAGCCAAACGTGTTCTTCTGTTGACAGGCTTGAACTTCTGGGTGAACGCAGTCACACCCCACCCTAAAACATAAGGAGGAGGGTCTTGAGGGTTAAGTCGCGCAGAATGTGAGGTCGTTGGTGAGGCCGATGAGACGAGACTGGGGAACGGGAGTGAGGAGGGCCGGGAAGCATCTGGGAGCTCATCGCTAACCCTATTATATCTGAACGTGCTTTATCTGGGGAATTTTGCTTGACCTTAAACTAAGAGTTCTCAACCAGACGGTGCTTCGTGGCTTCCTTGAAGCCCCTGACACTGCAGGTGAGTGCCCACACACGCGGTGTATGTGGACAGTTTTTTGAGGAGAAAGAAAGTCCATAGCTTTCCTTAGAGTCTCACGAAGATCTGTGACTTAGAACAAGAACCCATCTTTAAAAATAATGCTAACTAGGGGCACCCGGGTGGCTCAGTGGGTTGAACATCTGGCTTCGGCTCAGGCCATGATCTGCAGGTTGGGGAGTTAGAGGCCCGCATCGAGCTCGCTGCCGTCAGCCTGTGCACACAGAGCCCACTTCCGATCCTCTGTCTCTCCTCGCTCTGCCCCTCCCCCACTTGCACTCTCTCAAAAATAAACATTAAATAAAATAAACATGATGCTAACGAAAAGAAGCAAGTCCCACCAAGCGCACATGGCCCTGAGTGGCCTGGGTCCAGCAGGTCCCGAACGACCGAGGCCTGCTCGCTCAGGTGGAATGCCCTTCCTCCACCACCCCTGGCTCATTTCTCTTTGTCCTGTGAGCCTCAGCCTGAGTTAAGGTCCCTCCAGCAACTCCCAGAGGCTCCCTGGGCTCCCCTCCAGTGTCATACTGACCACCGCAACAGGGAGGGCCCGGGTCTGCACCCCACACCACATGGGAGCTCGCCGAGGGCAGGAGCCACGGCCAGCATTGGTCTGGCTGCCCAGAGCCAGGCACCGAGCGGAGGCTCAGAAAATGTCTGCTAAACGAACGAATGAACCAAAGCAAAGTAGCAGTTCTTGACGTTGCTAATAACAGGAGCGACAACGGGAACACCATTGTTGACAGTAAGGATGACACCGCCTTAGCCCCCAGGGGCGTTTTAGGTGAAGGGGACCCACAGGCATCACCCTGGGCTCAGCTCTGCCATGGTGCTGGAGTTGTGGTTGGTGGCACCGGTGGAAGGCTAAACCCTTGGCTCTGCCACTGAGCTGGGTGATTTCTGGCAAACGGGGACAGTGACCGCGGGTCTTAGGGGTCGTCAGAGGTAGAGGGTGTGCAGCCCCTCCAGTGGGGCCAGGCCCGCGGGGTGGGGTCAGCATCTGGAGCAGGAAGCAGGGAGGGGACACGGGAGGGGCAGAGCCTACCAGCAAGTGCGTCTCCTCGAACTTGGCAATCCTGCGTTTACCCTGCTCCCGGTTTTCCTGGATGGCCTCCTGGACACACTCATTGAAGGTGTCAAGCTCCACTTTGCGCTTCTCCTGCTGTTTCAGGCCATATTCGAAGATGTTCAGGCAGATGATGACGAATTTGTCCTTGTAGGTGAGGCCGTTAAGGAAGCCGTCTTGGGGGCAGGCTGCTGGGAGGATGCAGGTCGAGGGTGGTGGCAGCTCCTGGCACAGGGCCGGGAGTTGAGATTTGGAGTCTAATGTGGTGCTGGGGCATCCCTATCCTCACCGTGAGGGACTGGTCTCGGGAAGGAGGCAGGGGCCATGGGGGGACGCTACAGAGCAGAAGAGAGACATGCTAAGAAAGGCCCCAGGAGAGGCATCCTGGGCACCCAAAGGGGCCGGGGAGGGGCTGGGAGCCCAGGCGGAGCCAGCCCCAGCCAGCGAGCTGGGCAGTGTATGTTTCTGTCTCTGCCGTGATATCTAGGGGGCCTTTGTTGGGCTCCTGTCTTTGTGCTCAGCTGTTGCAGGGGCGCCGAGGGAGCCTGCGAAGGTCAGGGGACCACAGGCTGGACGCAGAGAGGTCCGGGTTCAAGTCCTGGCTCTGCTGCTCCTCCTCTCTGGCAAGCCACTTCACCTGCCTGGACTTGGGCTTCCTCACCTGCAGCATGGAGTCCTTGAGGTCAGCAGGTGCTACGGCCCAGATGTGAGCCCAGGTCACCCAGCTGGGGGATGGCAGAGCCAGGCCGGGAGCCCGTCTGTCTGGCCTACAGCCCTGACTGTCACCTTCTGCTTTGCCTCACACCCTCTCCATCCCCTCCCCCACCCTTTCCAAAACGTTGAGTTTTTTTTTTTTTTTTTAACGTTTATTTATTTTTGACACAGAGAGAGACAGAGCATGAACGGGGGAGGGTCAGAGAGAGGGAGACACAGAATTGAAACAGGTTCCAGGCTCTGAGCTGTCAGCACAGAGCCCGACGTGGGGCTCGAACTCACAGACCGCGAGATCATGACCTGAGCCGAAGTCGGCCGCTCAACCGACTGAGCCACCCAGGCGCCCCAAACGTGGAGTTTTTAAGAGAAAGTTTCTTTCTACCCAGTGATGGCGGCTCCACAGACATACTGTGTGACTCGTTGCCAGTCTCAGCGCTAATTCAGTCTGTTGTGAGTCTAACCTGAGTCCCTCAACGTATAGTTTATGCCAACTGAGGTCATCATGGCTTCGGCCATGACAAGTGCCAGTCACAGCCTCTGGGCTCCAGCTGACTGGGGGAAAGGATGCCGGCTCTTAGAGCGACAGACAAGGGCTCAAATCCCAGCTTCTAACTGCATGACCTTGGACAAGTCAACCTCTCCAAGTTTACCTTCCCCAATTATAAAATGGGATTAATATAATAACAGCACCCATCTGCTGGGCAGTTGGGAAACTATAAACACTGTATGCAAAGCTCACAGCAAGAGAATATAAGTACTACAGATTAGCGCCATAGACCCACACTTCAGTTTTCCCTCTTTGACAACCTGGCTTGCCGAGCACAGCGGACCCCGTGCCATGCTGTGCGTCCCCTGAAATCCAGGCAGCGTTTCCCCGCGCCACTCAGCTGACCTCTTGGGTTCTCCACTGCCTCTTGGGTACATGGCTGTGAAGGAGGGGTTTTATCTTCCAGGGTCTCACAAGAGAAATGGGGAAACCGAGGCCCAGAGCAGAAGGGGACCTGCCCCCGGCAGGCTGGTGGTGTGGGGCCCGGGCTCTGCCAGGGGAGGTGGCCATGAACTTGGAAGGATATGCCTGAAGGAGCTCGCTGACGCCGGGAAGGTGGGCCAGCTTGTTGCCCTCTACGTCCTCAGCGTACATGCTGTCAAACAGGAAGGAGCCGTTCAGGCGCTCGACGAACGCGGCCTGTAGTCAGAAACACAGCAGGGCTTGGGGGACGCTGATCCACTGGCAAGGGCTCCATGGGTGGGGCCCTGTGCTGGGCGCTGGGGTCAGTGGACACTTTGCAGAGGGTGGGGGAGGGCACACTGCCCTTGGGCTTTAGCCCTCCAGGAGGACAGGGAAGGCACGCCGGGCCAAGGGCCTGGCATACGCGGAGGTCCAGAGGTATCAACTGAAGGTTGCACGAGGATCAGTGTGCCTGGAGGAAGGGGTGCGGCTTGTGGGCAGAGTGGGTCCGGGGCCGTGCCGGGGAAGGACTTCAACCTTCCCGGCTGCCCGTGGAACTGCCCTTTTCTTAAAAGGAGCTCCTCCCTCAGATTGTTTCCCTAGGCCCTCGTGCTGGACCTGGCAGGCTGGCAAGGAGACAAGGCAGGTGGCATCCGGGCTGAGACAGAGCTGGCTCTGTGGCGAGCAGAGCAAGGAGGGGACAGGGCGGGACAGGGCGCTGGCCTGTGGGTGATGTACATGCTCCGCCACAGCCAGGAGAGGCCACACGGCATATGTTCGCCTTCAAGAGCGGTTCTTGGGGCCTGGGCCCTGCTGGCTTTGATCCAGCTGGGCCCGTACCCTGTGGCCGGCATCTTGGAGCCAGGGCAGGGGGAGGTGGGCGGCAGGGCTCCTCCCGACAGAATGTACCTTGTGCTCCTCCAGCTCCTCCCGCTGGGCCCGCTCATCATCCAGCTGGGCCTGAGTCAGGTTCTCTCGCTGCTTCAGCTCGTCGATGCCGTACTGGTGTTTGATCTCTGCCAGCTCCTTCTGAGGGGGGGATGGGAAGGGGCACCGTTACTGGGGCATGTTTGGTCCCTCCCTCCCGGCCATGCCGGCCTCTGCCATCCCGCGGCCTCTCTAGCGAGGGTGGGGGTGTGGACAGTCTCCTAGTGAAGGCTGTGTGGGCAAGGATGGCTTGCTTCCTCCTGGCCTTTTCCAAGTATCCTGAGTCTAAGGGAAATGAGGGGAAGGACCAACAGCGTGGGGGGGAAGGCAGCACGGGCAGGCGGCGGGGATCAGGGCCACGTCCCGGACGGGTGCACATGCCCAGAGCAGGTGCTCCCGCTCTCTTCCAGGGATGCACGATGGGAAACAGGTAAAGTGAGTTACCCGAGTCACAGGCCTGGTCTCAAGGGCCTCGGACCTTGGCTCTGTGCCCTGCCACCTCCTGGCTCTCCTCCCAGCCCTCCTGCTCATCCCCTTGTACCCAGCGGGCACTGCTGGAGCCTGTAGGGCTCAGTCCTCACCCTTCTCGCCTCACTCGACACACCCCAGGTGATTTCACCTGTGCTAAGGTCAAGTGCAAGCACGTCCAATGGCTCCACCCTCAGACAACATGCGGGTCTTTACCTTCAGCCCAGACCCTGCCTTTGAGAGCCTCTCTCCCCTAGCTGCCTTGAGAACACTGCCCCCTCACCATGTACGAGATGGACTTCTGTCCTCGCATGGTTCCACTGAGGTGAGTGGCCCCCCAGCCATCCAGCACCCCGGCCGGAGACCCGGGACACATGTGGGACCCTCCCTCCTCCAGCAGACCCAGGCTGTGCCCTGGCCTGTCTGTGCTAGCTCCTAATCCTATCTCACCATCCTTTCTCTCTGGCATCGACCCCTGCCTCAGCCTCCTAGCTGGCCTCCCCCCGTGCACCCTGTCCCCTCACCCAGTCTGTCCACTGCTCCCGAGCAAAAAGCCAGAGAAACCTCTGTTAAATGCAAACCCAATCTCGTAGGTCCCTTGCCTGCCCTGTAGGACTTCCTCTTGGCCGTAGGGTAATGACAAGCTCCAGCCGTGGCCTGCAAGGCCTGCCTGCCACCCTCTCTCTCCAGCTCTCTGAGCGCCAGCCATTGGCTCCCTCGCTGCACTGCCTCCTGCCACAGGCCTTTACATGTGCTCTGTCCTAACCCTAGCCCTTCACCAGCCAACTCCTGCTCATCCTACGCTTCAAACCACCAACCCCCGCCCTGTACACCTCCTGGTATTTTCACGTATCTGTGAGAGGATCTGTCTCTGTGCGTTGGCACCACAAAGGAAGGTAAGGGCTTCCTCGGAGTCTGTTCGATTCCAGATACTGAGCTTTCTTTCGGCTCTCCTGTGCTGCCTGAAGCCCATCCCGTCTTACTCCTGAACGTGATGCGAGTATAGGTATCATTACAGTTTTGTGCCTTAACTTGGGCCTTGGCTGCAAATAGCTTATATTGCACAGCTGAAATCCTTCTAAAGAACTGTTATTCATTGAGCTGTATGCTTATATTGTTTTCTTACGTATTCATACTTTATTTTTAAAATATTTTTAATTCTTTTTTAAAAACTTTTTAATGTTTATTTATGAGAGCGAGCAAGGGAGAGAGAGAGGAAGAGAGACAGAGCATGAGTGGGGGAGGGGCTGAGAGAGAAGGAGACACAGAATCCCAAGCAGGCTCCAAGCTCTGAAATGTCAGCACAGAGCCTGATGCGGGGCTCAAACCCATGAACCATGAGATAGATCATGACCTGAGTTGAAGTTGGGAGCTTAACTGACTGAGCCACCAAGGTGCCCTTATTTTTAAAATATTTTTAAAATGTTTATCTATTTATTTTGAGAGAGAGAGAGAGAGAGAGAGAGAGAGAGAGAGAGAGAGAAGGGGTGGGGAAGAGAGAGGGAGAGAGAGAAAGAATCTCAAGCAGGCTCCGTACCGCCAGCTCAGAGCCCGTTATGGGGCTTGACCCCACAAACTGTGAGATCATGGCCTGAGCTGAAATCAAAGAGTCAGACATTTGACTGACTGAGCCACCCAGGTACCCCTACATATTTATACTTTAATAAGGAAATTTAATTTTTATTTTTTTAAGTTCATTTATTTATTTTTGAGACAGAGAGAGAGAGAAAGCATGAGTTGGGGAGGGGCAGAGAGAGAGGGAGAGAGACAATCCCAAGCAGGCTCCACTCTATCAGCATGGAGCCTAATGTGGGGCTTAAACCCACAAACGTTAGATCATGACCTGAACCAAAGTTGGATGCTTAACTGACTGAGCCACCCAGGTGTCCCAAATTTTTAAAAGTCTCTAGTTTCCGGGCCACCCTTTCTTCTCCATTCCCACAGCCCTGCCTTCTCCCTCTCTCCCTCCCCCCTCCCCACCTCATCCCACATCTCTTCTCTATATCCTCTGTCTCCCAGATTCCTGAACTGCGGACCACATCAAGAATTCTGCTGAGAACCGCTCAGGGTTCCCCACGGGCCCCCACCTTCAATCGGAGAAGCCTTAAACCCCAGCAGGGCCCTGCTGATTGACCCCTGCCTCCCCTGCCTGTGTCCCCACCTCCCCACACAAAGCCCCTCAAGCTCATAGCACCTGCCCATTCCATGTGGTTTGTGGGGGACTGTCCTCTGTTCCTCGGGGCTGGATTGAGGGGAGGGCCAGCCTTCAGGCACAGTCCAGGGCCTCGACTTAAAAGGGCCCTGATGAAAACAGGGGGAGAGCTCCACAGAGCCGAGAGGCACCTCAAGAGCCTGCCCTTGAACCTCTGTCCTCCCACAGTCCCGCTGAGGTGAGCGGCCCCCCAGTCATCCAGCACCCCGGCCGGAGACCCAGGGGACATCCTGGACCCTCCCCTGGTTGGCCTGTGTCTGGGCCCAGCTGTTCTGCTGCCCACGCCCTACAGCACCAAGAGGCCAGGGGTTTGGGGCAGGCTATGGCTGGCCTCAGGGCAGGCAGTAGTGTGGACAGGGAAGTTTCAAGTGCCCCTGCTTTGCAGAACTCTGCTCTTAGAGCCTTTTACTCATTATTTATCTTGATGCATCTAGGCAAGTCTCTGAATCATGAAAGGAGCCTTTGTTTTGCTGCGGCACAACGGGGATGCCCAGACTGGGCTGTCTTCCCTTTATGGAAGCTTCTGGGGACTGAGGAGAGAATGCTTGGGGAGGGGCTTTGGAACTGTGCAGTGTCAGGCTGTCCCCTGGTTCTACGACGGACTTTGAAACCTACCCCAACAGCTCTCTGGCCCATTCCAAGCATCGGAGCCCGTGATGACTTCCAAACTATTATCTACATGAAGCAAAAAATACTTGAGAGTATTAGAATTCGAGTCTCAGCTTTTGGTGCTGTCACGGGAAGCAGAGAAAGCCACGGTCCTCAGAGGGGCACCTCTCTGACCTCACCCTATCTCTGTGGACCTCCCAGGAAGGCACTGGCAAGCAGAGGGCTCCACACTTGAAAGGTGGCCCTGTCCACCTGGGCGCTGGGGCTCTGCAACACGGTCCAGGCCAGGCAGGGTCAGCCTTCAGACCTGTGGACGAGTCCTCCCTGCTCCTGCTGGGCTCTCCCAGGTGCTCCCCATCACCTCAGTGCCCCCACGCCCAGGCTCCTTTCTCTCAGGAAGGCACCAGCTTCCCGCGAGAAGGAGCAGGCAGGTCAAACAGTCCCTTGGTCTCCGTAGCATCCAACATGCAGGGACATCCGTTTCTGCCACCAAAGGCCCAAGGTATTGGGCCAGGTTCTTTCCTTCCAGTGGGGAAGGCACCCAGAGAAGGATCACACTGCAAAGAGCAAGGGGTGAGCGAAAGGGGGCAGCTCATAGCAGGGGGACAGGAACGCGGCGGCCGTGGACAGACCAGGCGGTAGGCGGGGGAAGGGCCCTCCTCACTGGGTTCTGCTGCCAGGCTGCCTGGCTCCGGCTCCCGGCCCAACCACCACTGGCTGCGAGCTCCCCGGCGAGGCATCTCACTGGTGCCAGCCCTCGGTTGGCCAGCTGAGGGCAAGAGCAGGTCCCCCCCCCCCCCGCCCCCGACAGGCTGTAGTGAAAGCGACATCAAACAGCAACGTGTGCGTGGCGGACGCATACGGGAGGACAGTTAGCTGTTCTATTGCTCCCGGTTCTGCCACGAGCCGCTGATGCTAACTGCTGGCCCTCGCTTGGTGTCCCCAGCTTCTTCATTCAGAACACCAGACAGTGCCGGGTGGCTGGACGTGGCCCGGAGGCAACACATGGAGGGACCTGGCCACCGTGAGCAGGCACTGAACGGCTAGCATGAGGGTCCTGCTGGCATGGTGCCCACGGGGGCAGGTCGAAGGAGTTAGATCTCAGAGGGGCTCTGCCCCAGCACCCTTTTCCGTGCAGTCTGGAGGGCCTGAAGACGGACTCACAGAGCCAGGAGACCCCGAGGAAGACACTTGCCATGTGGTCGTCGATGCGCCGGAAGTCCAGGTACACGAGGTCAGGAAGGTAGGCACAGATGAACATCTTGTAATCCTCCTCCTCCGCGATGGGGTTTCCAGAGAGGCTGAGCGTCCGCAGGTCCTTGAACCGCCGCAGGTAGATGATCTGGGGGGGAAGGGGGGAGAGTAACCCATCTTCCTGGCTGCCGCAGAGCAGAAAACACCTCCAGCGGCCTCTCCCCTCGTCGCTCTGCCAAGGTCTGCGACCTGGCCGCGACACCCTCCACGCTGCCTGGGTGACAAGAGAGAAGCAGGCGGGGGCGGAGGGGGGGCGGGTTCCAGGCTGGACGGCTGTCCTGATCAGCAGGCTTGGGTTCAAAGCCCAGCTGTGGGACCTTGGGCAAGTTGCCTAACATCTGTGAGCCTCTGTTCCCTCATCTGTAAGAGGGGCATAAGGGTGCTATTATGTGTGTCACAGGTGTTCCAAGGACCAAAGGAAATGAGCTATGAGAAACATTGAGAAGCGTGCCTCCTGCCTACTCCGTAAAGGGTGGTAGTTGTTGCTGCTGTTGTTACTGCTGGTCCCCGGAACAGGCGCGCTTTTCCACCGTGAACTCTGTGGAGGGGCCAGATCTCTTAAATTAAACGGAACCCAATTTGTAGTTAACCTTGGATTAGCTGGATGACACTGGGACATCCGCTACCTGCCATTTAGTCTTCCTCTACTCCATTTTTAGGAAAGTGGGGGAAAAGTCAACAAGAGAGCTACTGTTTCATTTGAGAGCATTTTTCTGCACACCAGACGCTGGACGGTGCAAAAGGTGGGGAAGGAACCAAGCATGCTTTTCCGGAGGGTTCCTCCCAGTCATCTGTTTGTGCAACAGGATTAAGCACCTACCAGGCCTCCGAGGCAGTGCTAGACCCCGGGGCTGCAGCGGCAACAAAGCTCACGTGGTCCCCACCCTTAGAGCAAGGGCTCACATTCTACTGGCAGGGACCAGGAATGCTTTAAAGAGTAAATAAAATCATCACTGTTGGGGGTAAGTGCTGTAAGAATACAAAGATGGAGGGGCGCCTGGGTGGCTCAGTCGGTTAAGTGTCCAACTTCGGCTCACGTCATGATCTCGCGGTTTGTGAGTTCGAGCCCCGTGTCAGAGCCTGGAGCCTGCTTCGGATTCTGTGTCTCCCCCTCTCTCTGCTCCTCCCATGCTCGTGCTCTGTCTCCCCCTGTCTCTCAATAATAAATTAAAAAAAAAAAAGAATATAAAAATGGGGCATGAGAGAAAATAACAGGGAGCCCTCTTTCAGTCAGGCCAAACGCCCCACTTCCAGTAGGTCCTCACCTCAGCAAATATTTGTGAAGTGAGCATGGGGCTCAGGGAAAGAGGTTCAAGTACGGACTGGTAGCCACCGATGGGCTAAGCGCGGTGTTTAAACGTGATCAAATCTCTGGTAGAATAATCTGGATTTCTGGTTTTTCTAGGAAAGGGGGACGATCTGGAAGGCTAAGGCTGCATTCCCCTCCCCCCCCCCCACCCCAGATGACAGACCCTTCTCCCCCACCCCCAGCTACTGCAATGCCCTCGGGCGCCCGGACCCAGGGTCTGCCCTGGGCCAGAGGCCAGCAGGAGCGGCCAGAGCAGCCACTCCAGTCCTGGTGCCCGCCGCCCCCGAGCACTCACGTTCGTCACGTGGCTGATCTCGTTGTTGCCCAGCGACAACACCTGTAGCTTGACGAGGGCATCCAGAGAGTCAATCTTGGAGATCCGGTTGTTGAACAAGCTCAGGTCCTCCAGGTTCACCAGTGTGTCCAGCCCCTCAATGGCCTCGATGTTGTTGAAGGACAGGTCTGGAAGGAAGAGGGCTGTGAGGGTCCACTGGTTGGGGTCAGGGGTGGGACGGTCTTGGGACAAACCCATCGGGACTACCTATGCTCTGGGAGCCAGCACCAAGCTGTCAGGCCAGTAACTGACTCACTGACTGACTCACTGACGGTCTTCTAGAAGCCATGCACGGATTCTTTCCTACTGTCTCAACCTTTTGCCACCCTCTCCAATTCTGCCACTTGTCTTCCTGGCTGGGCACATGTGGCCAAATACTCAAGTCTGCGCTCTGTTGTTCTGGGATGGAAATGATGAATGGGAGGTCCACAATGGTGCATCCTGGAGCAGGAGGAGACAGTCTGGAGGGCCTCCTTCCCTCACATCTATGGGCATTTTCATAATAACACCACCTGTCTGCTTAGCGCTTCCCAGTTTATCAAGTGCTTATGAGTAAGTCTTCTGACAACAGCCCTGAGTGGCAGCTTGGGATTTCTCTCCCCGTTTGAGCATTGGGAAGCTGAAGCTCAGAAAGGCTCAGTGATCTGCCCAAAGCCACACAGCTAACCATGGTGGTGCCAGAGTCCATCCAGGGCTCCTCCCAGGACATGCGGCAGGCCAGGACCCTCCAGCCACATCCCAGCTGACTCAGGTCCTCCAAAATCCCAACCCCGACCTGAGCTGAGGTGCCAGGCCCTCCGTGGCCCAAGTTTCACATCCCGGGGAATAAAACTGCTCTTTTCCCACCGTGCTTTTCCGGGATCGGTTGGGGTTGGAGTTGCAACTCTGTCCTGGAACACCAAGGGCCCAGAGGCCTAAACTAGGAATTTTTCATGAGCTTGGAAATATGCTCATGATAGCTGCAGGCCATCACGTTTTAACGGTGATTTGGGAAGTCGGTTTGTCCACACCTGAATTTAGCCTCCTTGGCGTATCAGGAGACGCTCACTGGCTTACAGTTGAGACTAATGGTAACTTATCGTCCCTTTCTTTTTTTTTTTCTTTTTAATGTTTATTTATTTTTGAGAGAGAGAGAGAGCGTGAGCTGGGGAGGGGCAGAAAGAGAGGGAGACACAGAGTCCAAAGCAGGCTCCAAGCTATCAGCACAGAGCCTGATGTGGGGCTCGAACTCACAAACTGGGAGATCATGACCTGAACCAAAGTTGGATGCTTAACCGACTGAGCCACCCAAGCGCCCCCTTATCGTCCCTTTCTAAGTGTGTCATCTTATCTGATGCTCACAACATAGGCCTCATCTTCTGCGTTTGGTGGAGGAAAACCAAGATTCAAGGGCCTGGGGGTATATGCCCAACATCACCCAGCACATAGAGAAGCTGAGGTTCAGAAGGCTCCAGGAACTGGTGTAGAGTCAGTACGTGAGCAGAGCTGAGGCTTGAACTGCAGTCTGCGAGATGCCAAGAACACAGTTCTGTTCTTCAGAGGCTGGGCCTGGCCCACTAGAACTGGCTGCGTGCTGGTAAATGTTTAACCGGGGCAGGGGGCGGGGCAGGGTTTGGCAGAGGCGGGGAGGCCCTGAATTGCAGCACTTGCCCATTTCTGTGGTGTAAATCCTCCCATCGTGGCCAATTTCAAGCTACCGGCTTGACATCCCTGAAGGCGCAGTTGGGACTAGTCGTGTGTAATCAGCTTTGGAGAGCCAGTCCTGGCTGGCTCCAGTACAGCCTCAGCCCTGGGACAGCTGATGCGGCACGCCACCAGCAGGGCCTCGCGTGAGGCGGGGGCTTGCTGAACAGTGGGAGACACCGTCTGCCCCACCCCCTGCACCCCGGGGACCCAGATCTTCCTGGCTGTGGTTGGGTCCCTGGGTGACTAACGCTGTGACTGACAAAGGCCAGCTTCTCTCAGGGGGATGACCTGACCTCTTACCAGAAATGTCCCCCCTGTTCTCTCACTCCCATAGTATCACAGGAGTACTGCACGGGGGCCCATGACACTTGTTTTAGGTCTGAGAGATAGCTGGGCCTGGTGGCTCTCTCCTGAAAGCATGGCACTCAGACAGCTGGTACCTGGCAGGTGTTCCAGAGGCGGCGTGGCTCAGGGCCGGGGCTGGCCCGGCACCCTCTTATCCCTCTCATCTCCTACAGAGAAGATGCCTCCTGGCAATGCCAAGGAGGTGGGCTGCCAAGACCAGACTCGGCATTAATGGGTGCTGGGGTGCCAGGAGGGGTTGCCTGGGGCAAAAGACCCGGGCCCAGCTGTCAGGAGACCTGGCTGTGGTTCGCCTCCGCTGCCTGTAACGTGTGACCCCATCGGGTCCGTCAGCCGCCCAGCGTCAGCTGCTGCATCTGTATCTTCAAAATGGCAACGTAATCCTGTCTGTGGGGCTGCTGTGGGCTGGTGACTGTCGGGGCCACTGTAGCTGAGAGTGTCTTGTAAATTCGGATGTGTGCCGATGCCCCGGGTTGCCCGTTGTCGGGAGCGGCCTGACCAGACGGAGGGAGCATGGGCTTCGGGGTCACACAGATACGGGCTTGTGTGGCAGCTCCGCTGGAGCTTTGGGCAAGTGCCTTGGCCTCACAAAATCTCAGTTCCTCTTCTCCACGTTGGGATTGTAACACTCACCGTTTAGGATTGCCGTGGGGGCTAAATAAGACAGCGATACAAAGAGCTCTCTGGCCAGCCCCCTCTCCTCGTTCACCAAAACCCCCTGAGGCCTTAGCAATGAGGGCCAGAGCTCTACACTCGGACAGAGCTCAGCTGGGAGCCTGATGCCCTCACTACTCACTGAGACCTCAGTTTGCCCATCTCTACGATGGGGATGCAAATGGATGGATTAAAAGGCCTCACAAGGAAAGCAGACAGGCCCGTGCTTAGCAGGTAGTGCTCAAGGGACACTAGCAGCTGTGATAATTGTTTCCGGCTTGATCTGGGCCCCCCTGACTGGCAGGGCCCACAGTTGTCTGTCACCCTGGGTCTAGAGTAACTAGACTGCTCCCTTGACTCTCTCCCAGATGGGGAGGTTTGGCAGGTGGGTCAGAATATTCTGGCCTGGTGTGTCCAAGCATATCTTTGCTGGCTCTGCACAGCAAAGGCCCCAGGCTTTTAAAAAGAGCAGCTTTCCTGTTCCCAGTAGACGGACCTTCAGCTGCACACCGGCTAATTCCGGGCGGGCAGCGGAAAATTGCCTGCGAGGCAATGACCCTGGCAGTGCATCACCTTTGATTAGGGCAGACACACACGCAGGAGGGGCCCTTACCCAGCCAGACCAGGTGTACCAGACGCTCCAGGCCCTCGATCTTCTCGATGATGTTGTTGTCCAGCTGTAGCTTCCTCAAGTTCTCAAACTGCCAGAGGCTGTCTATGCGGAGGATGTCTGAAACGATTGGAGGAGGCGCCTTGGCTGCTTCCAGCCTGGGGTTAGGGTTAAGAGTTCAGTGCAGGTGCACTAAAAAATTGCAACGGCCAATACTAACCGTTCACAAGGCCCATAACTCCACCGCCCTGACCTGGAGCATGCGACCTGGGGATGTGGGCTAAGCACCCAAGAGTCTCTATTAGTGCAGAGCGGGCAGTGATCAGTGCTTCTACCCAGGAATGCAGCAGAACTCAAAGGCCTATGGAGGGTCATCGTGAGTGTGGGCTGGACCTGCCCAGGGCATGGGACTCAGTCATGCCACCTCTAATGTCCAGCTAGGAGGCTTCTCGGGAGCCTGTAACACCTCAGGACACAGGACACCAACAGCGTCCTTCCTGCCACAGCGTGACAAATAGAACGAGGCTGCAGGGTGAATGCCTGCACCACCCACCCCTCCTGCATGTTGGTGAGCGTGTCAACTAGTTCAGCCGTTTTGGAGGGCAATTTGGCCGAGTTAACTGAAATATTTAATGCCTGTCGCCTTTGACCCTGCAATTCCTCTATTCGGAATCTGTCTGCAAAGGCACACTTGCGTGTGTGCCCAAAGAAATACCTATAGGCACATGAGAGGCAAAAAGATCGGGGGACCCACAAATGTCCCTATATGGGGAGCGGGATAAATCACCCATACGACAGAGAGGCGGGTTCCTGATGTCACTGAAGCTCCTGACCCATTGTCCCTAAAGACCACCTTCATAGACACGCAGCCAACTCATTCTTTTTGCTCCTGATGCCAGGCAGAGTTCGGTCTCTGTTGCTGACAGCCAGAAGAGTTCTGAACTACGCTGACGTATAAATAAGGAGATGCTACGTACGTAAAATTCTGGAGGCCTAAACCTGCCCCCAGTTTCCTCTAGCAGCCATAATAGCTTTGTCATTTACATGCCCCTTTTTTTTCTGTATTTGCTTTTGCAAGGATTTCTAAAACTTATAAAATTAGAATATGCTCATTAAAATAACTGAAATAATATAGAAGTAAAAGGGGTTAAAAAAAAGCACACTTAATAACCACACATTGGGGGGCAGTGGTTTCAACATTCATTCAGAGGTTGTGAGGTCCTGGAGGAGGCCGGGTGCCCCCTCTTGGCTGCCCTCCCCAAGCCAGGTGGGGGTGGGGATGGGTGGACTGCATCTCTCTCCCCCAGGGCCCTGCCTCTGCCATTCCCAGGGGCAAGTGGGACTGGTGTCTGTTCCCCAGCTCGCTGTGGCCAGATTTCCCAGAATGATACCCAGGACCTCAGATACCGCCCATCCTGGTCTGGATTTTCCAGGAGCCTTTTCTGGCCCTGGTCTTAGACTGACAGCTCTTGGCTATGACTGACTTTCCGGAGATGCTGCTCCCGTGGGTGGCTCCCGCACTCCGGGTGCTCTGCCTTGCACACCTATGTGCTGCCTTTTCCTTAGGCATCAGCAGTTCGTGTGGAAAAGCCAAAACAACACAACAAAAACCAGGATGTATTCACCAGTTCTAAATGAGTTACTAGCAATGACAGGACTGCTCAAAAAATCCAATTCTAATCTTCAACATAGACATGGGATCTGCCTCTACTACCCCCGGTTTGGTCTCAGCCCATTGCCATTGTTTCCTGGACCGCAGCGGCAACTGTCTCACTCACTAGTCTCTCTGCTCTGGCCCTGGGATGCCACACTCTATCCTCCCGCAGCCAGTGGGATCTTGTGAAAAGCTAAGTCCCATCCCGTCCCTCTTCTGCTCAGGACCCTCCCGGGGCTCTCATCTCACTCACTATAAAAGCCAAACACTGCCTGTTGGCCCCCAAGACTGATGCTAGCTGACCTCCTCACCTCTCTGATCTGTCTCCATACAGGGGTGCCTGCCTCAGGGCCTTTGCCCTGGCTGTTCCCTCTACCTGGAATGCTTTCCCTGGATCTCTGCGTGCTTCCTTCCCTCACTTCCTTCTAGTCTTTGCTCAACTGTCACCTTCATGATGAGGCCTCTGACCACCCAATAAAACACCGTGCTCCACCCCCAACTCCCCTTTTTCCCTCCCCTTGATTTTCCTCCATAGCACATATTACCTTTAACATACACTATTTTTATTTTAATTTTCCCATCACCTGGACATCAGTTCTATGAGGACAGGGGTTTTTGTCTTTTTTGTTCACAGTTGAATCCCTAGTGCCTAGAACAGCACCTAGCATATAAGAGGCATTTTATAAATACCAGCAAAATGAACCTTAGGAAGGGGAGGAGGTGAGCTAAAGGAGGCTAAAGCCCCCTCTGGTGACAGCCATTCTGCAGTCCCTTCACCCCTCCCACCGCTGAGGTGGCTGGGCCCAGGGTCCCTTCCTGCTCTGGGTGGTCAGCCGTGGAGGCCATGCTCTGGGGAGGCCTGTGGGTTCATGAGGCTTGGGCCAGGGCTGTGCCTGCCTTGCCCACTGCTGTGTCCCCGTGGTCCGCCCCAGACTGGCTGAGGCAGGGCCTCAGTAATTCCCCTGTCGTCTCCTGGATGTCCCGGCAGGCCAGCACAGAACCCCAGGACAGAGCAGGAATGTGAAGCAGCCCGGGTCACTGCTGTAGAGCCACCCGCACAATACACGCAGCACCCTGCCCGCCTCTCTCGCTTCCTCTCGCACCCCCTCTGTCCTGAGCCGCTGGCCTTCTCGAGCGAACACACTGTGCGTGTGTTACCTCACTTTCTCCTCCTAACCAGAGCTTGAGACATGGACTATCATCCTCCCATTTTACAGAAGGGGACACAGAGGCACTAAGGACCTGTCTTCCCACGAGGCTGTCCTCCTGCTCCTGAGGCGCCTCTCCTGCTTCCTGCCCCCAGTGCACATCCTCCTCCGCCCCATGGCTTCTTCCTGGCTGCGTGGGACCACCCTTCTGGGTGCCACCTGCCAGGGACCCTGCTCCAAGAATTCCATGTGGGATCTGTGACGGAAGCAGCGGGGCCTTTGGGTTCATTTAGAGTTGGAGTGGGAGAATTTTATCTTTTTCCCTATTATTCAGAATCAGCAGTGCCGTGGATATTCAAATGCTAATGATACTCAGTATTAACTTTTCAAACACTCTCTGCCATTCCTATGCCTTCTAACCCACGCGGGCCCGCCCGCTGATGTGGGTCCCGTGATCCTGGACTCTGCGTGGCGTTCTGGGGCAGAGAAGCCAGGGGCGGGGCGCTGGGCCGCCTGGTGGCCCCAGCCCAGCCCAGGATACGCACTTTGGAAGTCCAGCCGCAGTGAAAGCACATCCTTGAAGAGGATGCCCTCCTGCCTGGCCAGCTGCCCAGCCTCGTCCCGTGGGCCCTGTTCTCCCACAGCCAGCTTGAGCATGTCCTCGTCCATCACTCTTGGCTCCACTGAGTCGTACAGCCAGTTCATTTTCCCTAAAAAACAGCACGTTCCTCCTCCACAATCTGCTCCTTCCTTGGTTTGAAGACAGGGTTTGGCTGGGGTCTTTTTAAGGAGCATGGCGACAGTCACGGATGCTCTGAGGCTGCCCCCATCCCAGTCCGTGGCCCGCCGCACTGACAGGCTAGAACGTTTGCACTGAGGCTTCTCCAGGCCTTTTCCAGCAACCGTCTGTACCCGTCCTGCCTGGCACCCGTCTGCAGGGGTGCACCCCTTGGTCCCACAACCATGGCCGTGACCCTACCCCCACCCCGGGGACTGGTGGTCCACACCGGTCTCTTCAGCCTTGGGAGCTCAGCTGCCCTATGGCCACGGCCGCCAAAGCCTCTGGCTTTCCTCACCCACCGTTACTCAGTGTCTTGCCACCAACCGCTGACCATGATCCTTGGCAGCTCCAGCCAGGCATAGCAGCTGGGGGCTCCCCTTCTGAGAGACTCGTCCCCATCAGGCAGTGGTACCCGTACTCCCCCCATCTCACCACAAGCCGCCCAGTGCATGGATATTGGCAGACACTGACCTACGCTGGCCATTCGTATTCTCCCGCTGAGGAATGTGAACTTGGGGCAGTGGGATGAAAGTCTCATCAGAGCTGCCTGTGTGAGCTGGGGAGGAACTGGGGGGGCCATGGGCTGGCCAGACGTGTGGTTAAGTGGAGATAACAAGAGGGGGGTGAGGCAGATGGACAGAGAGAAACAGAGATGGGAACCTGGGTGATCCAGAAAATAAGACAGAAGGGCGGACAGACTGACAGTCTTTGCTGGCTGTCCCACCCCTAGTGTCCCTAATTCCAGGCCCTGTGAGAGTTTCCTGACTCCTCACATTAAATCCTCTTTTAGTTAAACTGACACCAGTAGGTTTCTTTTTTTTCTTTTTTTTTCAATTTATTTTTGAGAGAGATAAAGTGGGAAAGGGGCCAGATGAGGGGCTTGAACTCATGAGCCATGAGATCATGACCTGAGTCCAAGTCGACACTTAAACAACTGAGCCACCCAGGCGCCCCTAGGTTTCTACTGCTAATGGGCCAAAGGGATCTGGCTGAGACTCTGCAGGCCAACGGGGGATCTGTGGAGTCGGTCAGTCGTAGGCTGACCCTGGGCTGCTGTTCCTGGCTGGACGGAGCCATGGCCCTGGGAAGCCTGGGCACTCCAACCTCATTCTCATCATTATCAACATCCAGAAGGGTTGGACCCTGCAGGAAGGCACCCCCTATTGGAAGCTCCCAGATTCTGCCTCCTGAACCCTCTGGAAACTCAGTCCTCCCTTCTTCTTTCCACTCCTGTGTCTCTCCTCCCTGCTGGCTTCACCATCTACCTTCACCCTCTTGTGTCCCCAGCACCCAGGCCTCCTCCCTGATGCTGGGCAGTCCCTGTATTATTCCACTGAGTGCTGCTGGAGAGACTCCTGGTGTTGGGCTGATGGTGTTCACTGCAAACTGGGGTGGGCCGGGCAATCCTGCCACCTGGTCTTAGAGACTGCCACTGCCCGCTGCCCTCATCGGTCCTCTCCCACCATCCACTTGGATGCAGCTTATGTAAATACGCATCTTCCATTTCTGGGCTGTCCGTGATCAAATGTTCCTGTGCCTTTAACTCTCGTGCATCCTTTCCTTCTGCTCCTTAGGAGCCACAGCCCCCCCCCCCCCCCCCCCGCACTAACCCCCACCCCTTCTCCACCTGCGCCTTCCATCTTCCCCTCTCCAGGCTCTCAATGCTGGCTCCAACTCCTTAGGGTGAATGAATCAACTCCCAAAGACATTTCTAGTCCTCCCCCTCTTTCCATCTCCCCAGTCTTTTGAAACAATTTTTTCTAAGACTTCCTATAACCTGACACCAGCTTGCCTTTGGGGAAATTTTAATGTGCTGGATTTGGCAGATGTTACCTGCAAAGTGTTTGTGCGTTTTCAAAGAAAAATGCCGTACTCTGGGAAATGCTTCTTAATTCCGATTTCAAAACTCTGACTGAATTCTCATCACTCCCACCTCATCTAGGCCTGGCACCTGGGAAGGATCAGGCTTGCTTTCAGTCAAGCCCACAGTCACTCTGCAGCGTGGAACGGTTATGAGGCACAATCTTTGTGAAGCACACGAGGGCAGGATTTGGAACTTGAGCGTGCATCCTTCGGCAACTAACCTCACCTGTCTAAGCCCTTGATTTCCCATCTGTAAAAATGGATAATTCCTCCCTCCTACATTTGTTTAAGATCGTATGTGTAGCCCACACATGTGTAATGAATTCACATTTTTATTCACAGCTACTACAAGCTGTGAATAAAACAGATCTGCTTCCCTCTGTTTCAGATGTGAATCAGATAATCATACATTTAATTACAAACCATGACAAGTTTGTAGATGTAGGGAACTAGGACAGCATACATCAGGGGCACCTGACCTGGCCAGGGGAGACAGGGCCGAGATCTGAAGGATGGGTAGGAAAGAAGGAATAGGGAACTGCACAGTGAGGGCCCCGAGGTGGGAGAGAATGAGACATGTTACTTTTGGGCTGAAGGGATGCAAGGTCGAAGAGGCCTACAGGAGTTTATTATTCTAGGATCCCTGGGAAGCTCCTGGGGCTTAATAAGGGCAGCGATGTGAACAGCTTTCAATTTTAAGAAGCTCACTCTGGCTACAGTACAGAGAACTGCAAGGGTTGTAAGGGGAGAGATGAGGGGAGTGGTGGTCAAATTAAAGGGAACTTGGGGCGCCTGGGTGGCGCAGTCGGTTAAGCGTCCGACTTCAGCCAGGTCACGATCTCGCGGTCCGTGAGTTCGAGCCCCGCATCGGGCTCTGGGCTGATGGCTCAGAGCCTGGAGCCTGTTTCTGATTCTGTGTCTCCTTCTCTCTCTGCCCCTCCCCTGTTCATGCTCTGTCTCTCTCTGTCCCAAAAATAAATAAAAACGTTGAAAAAGAAATTTTAAAGGGAACTTAATTTACAGGTAGGACTAATCAGCTGCAGTTTCCAGATGAGGAAATGGAAGCTAGTTGGAAAGGCTGAGTAATATGCCTAATACATCTATATGGTACACGGCGGAGGCCGGAGAGCAGGATTCCAGAGCCTACTTCCTTAATCCTGACTCAATCGTACCCAGGGCACTGTGGATTTTCATTGTCACAGGGCACAGAGTCTCTCACAGCTGTTCTGGCTCGGGGTGGAGGCCCGACCGCTCCTCCCCTACGGGGATTTTAGCAATAATTTACCACCCAACCTGGGTTCCTGTTGACTTGCCTGACAATGGTGTTGTTGGTGAAGACCAGAGGCAGGAGATGGGAAAAGCAGCAGCGAGTTTTACACCACTGTCAATGGAGCAGCCTCCTCACGGAGAAACAAAACCAGAGTTGTCCAGTGAAACAAGAACTTGGGATCATTTGAATCTGAAAAACAAAGCCCCTATGGGCCATGGATTAATAAGAAAAATCAACTATTTACCGAGTGCTTACTGGGTGCTAAGTGCACATTCATTACTTGATTACATGTCGGCTCTGGAAGCCATTGGAGAAAGGAGTCCTAATTCTCTAATTTCCCAGGTAGGGAAACTGAAGCCTGGGAGGGGAAGGAAATTGTCCAAAGTCATACAATGAACTACTGACAAGAGGCAGACAAGGAACTCGGGTAACTGTATCCCAAGCCAAAATACTTTATACAGCACCAAGGTAAAGAATAAAAATAAAGAAGAGCCACAATTTTATGACAGTGAAGAGGTCGGATATGAGGGTTAAACACCTGAAGAAGTTATCAATGGACCGGGTAACTTTCGATAAAAGAGATCAGGCCAGGAGGCGCGGGGTGGAACCCCTAAAAATCTCTTTGGGCCCTGCTCCCCCAGGGAAATGCTTCCTTAGCGTTTTTCTCTCATCCAAAGGCTGGAAGCCCAGGGTCTCAGCGCGGCCGTAAGTGGCTGACAGAGAACCTGTGTGCTTATTTTATAGGTGAGGAGCGCCGGGCCGACTCCCAGAGAAAAAAGGCCAGAGGAAAGCTTTAAGTCGGGGTTCTGTCTGCCCACGCGAGACCTCCCGCACTCTCAGGTCCAGGGTCTCACCGTCTGAAGCGCCGGCTACCGGACTGGTTCCATGCAGCAGAGGCTTCGCTCGGTTGCTAAGGGAACCAAGCGCGGCCAGTCGGTTGCTAAGGGGAAGTCTCGAGGTAGACATCCTGGGTGAAAGTTGACGGTCACGTGACAGCATTTCTTGGGTGGGGAAATACTCCTACCACCAACCAGCAGTAGAAAAAACAAATGTTTTTCCAATCAGCGCCTTCTATGGGCAGGGATATTAGTAGCCCCGCCTCTCCCCCGCCCCCTATTGGAGTGATTGACTTTCCTCTTGACCAATAATAGTAAGGATTCACTAGATTGACCAACATATAGATGAATCAAAATACACAGACTCCCGTTCGGGGGCGGGCCAGGGGCGGTGCCGCTACGCCTGACGGAGATTCCTGTGACCTAGCTCGCCGCTCCGCCCAATCGGACGCCGCGGGGTAGGTGGGGCTTCGCGAGGGAGGTGTGGGGGCCAATCGGAGAAGGGCTTGGCAGGCGTTGCCCAATAGGGACGCGACAAGGGGTGGGGTCAGGGGCCGGGCGTTCGGCGTTCGAGAGGGTGGGGCGGGGGCAAGTGTCAGTCAGGTCGGGAGCGCGGCGGGGGACAGCGGATACCCGGGCGGCTGACAGGGGGCCCGGGCCGCTGCCGTGTTGTCCGCTCAAGATGGAGTTCCTCCTGGGGAACCCGTTCAGCACCCCGGTGGGGCAGTGCCTCGGTAAGGCCGCGCGAAGGGTGGGCAATCTGGGTGGGCGGCGGCGGTGGACGGGGCTGGTGAGGACCGCGGGCCTCTGCCGGGCACCGGTGCCACCTCACCTCACCGGCGTGCCGGGCATCCTCGCCGTCGCGCCTCTGCCCACGGGCTGTCTGCGCCTGCTCACGGCGCCGGTGCCACCCTGCCAGGCGGCTCCCCGAGGCCCAACTGGGACTCGGAGATGCTCCGCGCGTCCCTCCGGATCAGGGCCCAGCCCTTCCTGGCTGATAGAGGTGGTGCTGGCTGCTGGTCGGCTTACCTCCTCGCCTACTGGGAGATGCCAGTGAGTGCGTCCTCATCCAGGCTGACCGTGTCGCTGCCACTGCCGGCAGAACCTAGTTCTCCCACACCCTTCTTCCTCCATCCTTGTCCCTCTTTTCAGTACCAGCAGCCCTCACACCGGGCACCCTCCCAGAGAATACTGCCTGCTCTGAGACTTGCTAATTAGAATTGCAACTCAGCTAGGCTGTAGGAGGGACTGGGATTGTGGGGAAGTGTTCCTAGAGGGTGATTATCTTGGCGTGGGGATGGCATGCCTGACTGCCTCTGGGAAAGAAGGGAGCCTGCGTTATTTAATGATGAGAGCCCTGGACTGGGAATCATGAAACCTGGGCTTCGGTAGGGTCTTTGCCAATGACTTTCCCTGTATGACCTTGTGCGAGTCACTGCTCTTTCTAGTTTGACATTTTCCGTGTCACTGCTCTTTGTGGTTTGAGGGTTTTGGAGGTGAGATATGGTAGGTGCCTTCAAGTTCTCAAGTTTTAATATTCTTTATAGTAGTCTCTGCACATTGACTATTGCTTTCCTGCTCTGTTAAGTTGGCCCAAAGCTGAAGTCTATTGGTGACAATGCAGAGAGAGGGGGTACTGTGCAGCACCTGTTAATCCTATATGGGGGCTCTGGACACCTGGAAAAGGGCACCAGAGGTGACCAGTATCCTGGGTAAGGAAAGCCCAAGGCTAGGTAAAAGAACACCAGAATGGCCCCCCTGTATGGGATTTCTTTACTTAAAAGGCAACTTGCCTTTTCACCCAAGGCAGGAACTTAAGCCAAGTGATTAGTTGAGAATGTTGATTGGTTTCTTTTAAAACCGGGTTCCTCCTAGTTGGTGGAAGGACTGGTAAAACGTCTTTTATGAGCCGGACCTTTCCTGTCCTTATGGACCTGGCTGGTTTTGTCAGTAGTGATTTGATTATTTCCTGCTTCACTTACGATTTTCCAGTTTACTTAGCAGCCTTTAGCGGGGTATGTGAAGTTACTGAGGCCTCTCCTGGCGGCTAACTGGCATTTTGAAGCCTTTCTTTTCTCTGTCGTATAAGGTCTTTGGTGAGGGATGATGGACACTGGGCCCTGGAAGGGTCTCTTCCCACCTTTATGGACTACGATGTCTATCTAGATTTTCTTCATTTCCTTTCCTCAGGGGTCTTTCACTTGCAGCCATATTCCAAAACCTCATTTCTCACTTGGGTATTGAATTACAGCAAGTTACTGGAGGGACCTGGCGAACTTGGAAGGATTTTTTTTTTCCTCCTTCCATTACAGTAGGAAGTTCTACACCTTCGAAGTGCCAAGGTAATTGATAAGGGGTAGAAGTTAAAGGACATTTAAAAATCTACAAATATTAGGGCTATAGGGGTACATAGGGAGTGGAAAGAGCATGATCCTTCTGTCAGGAAGGCCTAAGTTGAATTTTACCTTACCCATTTGTTGGCTGTGTGACCCTTCTGAACCTTAGTTTGCTGATAGAGAAAGAGAGAGAGAGAGTCATACAGAGTAGTAGTACAGTTTAAGTGAGATGATGGATATAAAACACTTAGCGTGGTATCTGGGACATAGTAGAGGCTCAATAAATCATAGCTGTCACTGTTAATAACAGAATAGTTAAGTTCAGGTTGAATTTGCTATCTGGAAAGGATATGTGGGACAACTGGCCCATCTGTGACCTGTGACCGGGTCCCAGATCCAGCAGCCCTTGTAAAAGACGCTTGAACATAAAGAGAGCAGAGCCTCCTCATTGCCAGTTAGCCAACAGGCAAGGCCTAGCTAATTTCACAGTTCAGATAAGTAATTAGAGGACGGAATGAGGTTCTAGTATATATTCTGTGCTGTTGGAGCAAAGCATAAAAGTGATTTTCATGACATTTAGTGTTGTTAGTATTCTTTTGAAAGTATTGCCAGGTGGTTGATGGGAGGGAGGAGATACAGAAATAAAACAACAAAGCTGGTGATTAACACCAGCAGTTATAGCTTACAGGAAGCAATTCTACAGCCGTTACTTGCTTCTTAGGGCCACTCTGCAGTGTAAGCTTTATTGTCCTTCCCACTTTAGAGATGGGGAAACTGAGGCTCAGGGGAGTAAAGAAAGCCACTGGTCAACTGGTAAAAGGGAGAGCTGGGGTTTCATAGCCGTCCTGGTCCTCAAGGGATTGATTTATGGTATGAGGCGAGAGAGCACAGATGCACAGAATAATGATCACTGACAGAAGGCCACTCCACAGTTAAGTGTTCAGCGGAGTAGTGGGGATTTTCAGTGCTCTTAGGAGTCCAAAAGAATTCATAAGAACCGGGGAGATGAGACTGGCTTCGTGGAGCCCGAGAGCTGCTCACGACGGTGGGTGGGAATTAGGGAAGAGGACACCCCATGTGCGGGGAAGGGTACATGAGGCAGGGAGCGGGGTGTGAGCACATCTGTGTTCACCAGTCTGAGTGGAAAAGAGGTGGCTTTGGGGAACAGTGGCAAGTTGGGTTTGGGCCCAGGGTGAAGCCTTGTTTTGGGGGGGGGGGGTAACATCAAAGATAACATTCTTTCTCTGACTTCAACTTTCAGTCTTCTCTGGTCCTCAGGTTACCCACTCATGAAATAATACCTCTCAACAGCTGCGTGGGGCTTGTACAGAAAGAATCCTATCCGTTTGGTTCAGTAGGCCTTTTGAGTGCCTGTGGGTGCCAGGCTCTGGGCTACACATATTTACAAGCTGCTCTCAGGGAGCTTTCAGTTGAGGTAACATGTTCACCAAAGGTGTGGTGGAACTGCAAAGCATTAGGCTTGTAGTCTGAGGGCTTGATAATTAGTATTTTTATCATTGTTGTTGGTGGTTTTATATCCTTATTTGACAGTCTGGTTGGTTCTCACCCACATTAACTGTACATTTTGGAAAGCACAGTTTGGTGATAGGTACGTAGGTAGAGAATGTGCATAGCTTGTTTGGTGACCCTTCATGTTTATTACACTTTCTGGACAGTCCTGCAAGGTTCCGGCATGCGCCTTTCCTTGTGCCTTTGGCCCAGATAGCTTCGTTGAGCCTGATGTCCGTGCACACATCTGGGAGTTCTGGAGTTCCCATCTCCTTCATGGCAAATTTCTGGATCTTTTTGAGGGCCTGAGGGGCACTCTTCCTGAAACCCACCGCATGGATGCTCTTGTGAAAGTTGATGGTGTGTTTTCTGGTCACTGCCTCGTTGATGGCAGAATGGCCCTTCTCACCACCCTGCTTTGTGGGAGCTGTTCTGCTGGGTCCAGATTGGAAAGGGGTAGGATAATTATTATTTTATGCCTGGGGCCTCGCATGGACGTTGTAAGCTGGTGCTATTTGAATGCACAGATAAGCCCCCAGTCGGACATAGTCACCTGTGTATACTTGTTTCCATCTTACCTGTCCTTCTAGAAGGTGGTTCCCTAGTAGAATGCATGGTTTAGAGCAGAATGAGCAGTAGTACAAGGAACTAAGAAGTGTGGAGGAAGAAAAAATACTTTTATTTCTGGATTTTCTCCTCTGAAACAAATTTCCTAAGGTTACTGTATTTTTTATTAAAAATTTTTGTTTTAACATTTACTCATTTTTTGAGAGACAGAGACCGTGTGAGCTGGGGGAGGGACAGAGGGAGGGAGAAAAAGAATCCAAAGCAGGCTCTAGGCCCAGAGCTGTAGCACAGTGCCCGACGTGGGGCTCAAACTCATGAACTGTGGGATCATGCCCCGAGTGGAAGTCAGACCCTTAACCAACTGAGCCAACCAGGTGCCCCGGTTACTGTCTTTAAAAAAAATTTTTTTTTAATGTTTGTTTATTTTCAAGAGAGAGCATGCATAAGCAAGCGGGGGAGGGGCAGAGAGCTAGAGAGAGAGAGAGAGAGAGAGAGAGAGAGAGAGAGAGAGAGAATCTGAAGCAAGCTCCAGGCTCAGAGCTGTCAGCACAGAGCCCGGTGCTGGGCTTGAATTCACAAACCGTGAGATCATGACCTGGACCAAAGTTGGACGCTAAACCAAATGAGCCACCCAGGTGCCCCAGGAAGATTTCTGTCATAATCTAAACCCTCCATGACCGCCGGGGGGTTGGATGTCCTATACCAGGAGTTCCCCAAGTCAGGTCCATGATGCTCTGCAAGAGTTGACAGTTCCTTTTACTGGCTGGAGGACGTTTTCAGATTATTCTTTTTCCAAGAGTGAAGTTTGGAATCATTTAAATTAAAAGATTAGTGAGTAGTTAATTCTGATGGGAATATTGTGGGGGGGGGGTGAGGTGGTTCAGGGAGGACCATCTATTCTCTTCCTGGTTCAGCTTTCATAAACAGGTAAGAAGCAGATACTCTGTTGCAGAGTTTGTGCTTATAGGTTGGGTGGTGTTAGAGGTAAACAGCCTCCTAGTGCCCGGGGAATGCTAGGTGTTTGACAGCCTGGGGGTTTGTTCCAAGAAGAATTAGTTATCCCTCAGATTGCTATTGTGCTTTGCAATTTGCCAAGCCCTTTTGACGCCTTTTGACTGAAAGGAGTTTAAAACCATTAAGCACCTACTGTATGCAAATTCTGTTCGAGGGATTGCATTTAATCCCAATAGCGTTTTCATGGTCTCAGTGTTATTGCTGGTGTTTAATGGTCTCAGTGTTTTGCCTACAAGGAAGCTGAGGCCCTGAGAGGTTTAAGAGCCTCGTGTACGGCCTTGTGCGAGAGATTGGTGCCAGAGTTAAGCCTGGAATCCGCTCCTGATCCAGTCAGTGCTCATTTTGTGCTGCCATGTTGCTTCTTGTTCTTCAGGTCTCATGATTCGTGGTCAGTAGAATCACCTGGAGGGCTTGTTAAAACAGATTGCCGGGTCCTACTCTTGGAGTTTCTGATTCACTAGGTGCAGGCTGCGGCCTAGCATTCTACATTTCTGAGTTCCCAAGAGATGCTAATGCTGCAGCTCATCCAGGGACCACACTTTTGAGAGCTGTTGCTCTACATGAAAAGTTCTGAAAAGTTCTGCTTCCTTAATGTTTTCTTTATCTTTCTTCAAATGGTAAATATGGGTTTTCTTATGGACAGACCATAAGTGGGATCATTTAGAAATTGGTCATTCATTCAGTGGCTCTATCTTGCCTCTGTGTATGTATCAAGCTGAGCATTTACCAGGATGCTCCGTTTAGTAAGGGAGTGAAGACAAGTACCTAAATCAGCTATGGTAAAAAGGAGTGGCATTAGACTGGACAGATAAATGAAGTAGGAGAGTGGAGGATGGAAGGGCTTATTACCTCCAGTAGTAACACCAATAGCCAATGGCTTACTGTGTGCTGGAGACTGAAGTGGTCACTTTCAGTGCCTTGCAGTCCTATGATCCATCCACACAACAATACCATGAGGGAGGTACTGTTATTGTCTATATTTTGCAGACGGGGACCCCGAAGCAAAGAGAAGGTCACACAACTAGGGAAGGGAGCTGGGGTGGAACTCCCCAGCATTCTGGCTCCAGAGCTGGTGTGCTGTTATGTTGTGCTGCCCTCGGCAGGGGAGGGGTGAGGAGGAACACCTTAGGAAGGAAGAACTCTGGAAAACTCAGGAGGTGGTGGCTGCTGAGCAGGGCTTTGATGGACCGGTGGAAATGGAGAAGGAGGCTAGGGGGCTCTCTTGGCAAAGACAGCAAGCATCTTGAGCACAGGCTGATGTTGAGGGGGGAGGTGCATAATACCATGGGTTCTACTGGCCTAGCAAGGGAGTGTGGCGGAAGGTGAGACCGGAAGGTAGGGTTAGGCCTGAGGGTAGGGGGCTTCAAAGGTTGGCCAGATAGTTTGGGCTCTTTCATTAGTGGCACTGGGGAGCCAGGAAGAACATCTAGGGAGGAGAGTAGCATGGGTATCATTACAGAGGCGGGGAGATTTCCCCTTGGCAGTCACCAAAGGTCATTCTTGTCTCTTACCATCAAAGCCCCTATGTGCGCAGGGCAGGGGTCCTACAGGGATGTCAGTAGCAGTCACTGCTCATTCCTCCCAGGTTTGGGATATGGCCCTCCTTATGAGCCCCCATCAGAGAGGAGAAGTGCTGGGGCAGGTTGCTGGGCCACGGGAGGAAATCTGGGGTTCTGAGATCATTTGTCCTTAACTGCCTGGACAGCTTATAAAACACCAGTCAGTCCTGTGGTGAGGGTCAGCGTCTCCTTGTCCTGCCCTGCTTTCCATGTGCAAGACCAAGGAGCTAAGGCACTCACAGGGCTTTGCTGAAGGTGTTGTCATTGCTTAGAGTGGACTATTTGGGATATAAAAAATTCTTATAGAATTGCGTTTTTTAAAGAACAGTGCTTATCCATGTAGAAAATTTGAAAAATGTACAAAAAAATGCAAAGGAGAAAAAAAAAAATGACCATGATCTGTTTTCTTATAAACTCACTGAGATTCTTCTCATTTCATGTAATAAGTGGAATACTTGTATATTTCACCCTGTTTGCTCATGCCTTGGAGGTGCAACATTGTATAAATACTCTTGTGTATTGCTGTGTAATTTACTTGTTTTTTTCTTGGAGGGGGGTGGATGTAGAGTGAGGAAGAGTGTAAACACAGTGCCCAGAGGAGTTTCAGTTAAGCGTTATTGTTCTTGACCTAGCAGATAAATCACTCAGAAATTTAGGCTAACCTAGTAGTCTGAAAAGATATAAATAACATTCAGGCTTGCTTTTTTTTCTTTTCTTTTTTTTTTTTTGTGGTGACCCACCTTGTTGTGGCTAGGAGAGGGGCTGTTAAAAACCATTTTCAGGGTGGCCTGGGTGACCTAAGTGTCCGATTCAGGCTTAGGTCATGATCTCACGGTTTGTGAGTTGGAGCCCTGCATCAGGCTGTGTGCTGGCAGTGCAGAGCCTGCTTGGGATTCTCTGTCCCTCGCCCACCTCTCTCAAATAAAACTAAAAATAAATAAGTAAACACCATTTTCAGACTTGGTGCTTATTTTAGTGCTCCCGCTAATCCTCCTGACCTGGAAGAATGTTGCTGATCTTCTAGTTAGCATGCCTGCTGTCTGGCAGCACCTGCCTCCTCCTCCAGGAAGTTCTCCTAGGCCGCCCTGCTTATGGTGCTGAATCTCTTCTCTGAACTCAACAGTGTTTGTTATTTGCTTTGGGTCTTCCCTCACCTATAAAAAAGCGTATTACTTACTATCCAGGTTTTTGTGAAGATGAAATGTGAGAATGAGAATAAAGTCTCTAGTACAATGTCCTGCACTCAACTAATAGACTAATATACACAGACCTGTTGATTCATTTCGTCCTGCCTGGTGCAGTTTCCTGAGGTTATTTATTTTATGTCTCCTCTCGTGTTTTATTCCCTTATTTTCTGAATGAGACTGGAGCCTCCCTTAGGCAGGATGCCTTTCTGTTTCTTTGTGACCTTCACAGAATGTGGCAGAATACACTCTGCATAGTTACTCCAAAGTTTTCTTTCTATCAATCTTATTGTTTAGCGTCTTTCAGAGTTCAAAATATTGGGCATCATTTACTGATCCTCCAGCGTCTTCTAGGCATCCTGTGACACACATTAGCTTGTTACAATATTATTTTCTCTGAAAACTCCATTAAGTCAGTGGTATGATCTCCATTTTACAGAGAAGGAATGGCTTAGAGGAGAGGAGCGGAGAAACTTGCCCAAGGTTCAGGGGATCAAGCTCCAAGGCTTGTATTCCCAGGGCCTTGTAGATTGCAAGCTTGGTCTGTTTCCATTAAGACAAGGACGGGCCTTAACTGATTGCATGTGGGAGTTCCGGAAGCTAGCATAGTCCCATCAAGGAATTCTAGAGCAATGTGGACGCCTCTGTCCTGTCTTTGTTCTCTTCCAACATTTGACACTTTTTGTTTTAGATTCGAGTTAGTCCTGTCTCTGTCTCTGGTGTGACTGGCCCGTGTGAGGCCATTGACTATTCTAATATTCACTTCCCTGATCCATAAACAGGGAAGGGAGGTGTGTATGTGACGAGAATACCTGCTCTGTGGTGTCTTACGGGGTAAGAGGATCAACGAGATACCTTACGTAAAAGCAAAACGTGGTGTTACGTTAGAGCTCCTTCTATGCATCAGACTAAACGTTCCATGAGGGCACCTGTTTTTGTTTGTACTTATTTTTTGATTTACTTCTAAAAATTGGGGTAAAATATATCTAACATAGACTTCGTCATTCTGACCATTAAAATAAAGTTCAGTGACATTTAAGTACATTCACATTGGCACGCAGCCATCACCGCCATCCATCTCCAGAACTTCCTTCGATCTGCCTAACTGAAACTCTGGATGCATTGATAGCTCTCATCTCTCCCCTCCTCCAGCCCCTGGTGGTAACTATTCTACTTTCTGTCTCTGACTGTGACTACTCACGGTACCCTCACATAAGTGGGTCTTTTTGTGACCGACTTATTTTATTTAGCGTAATGGCATTAAGATTGCTTCACGCGGAAGTATGTTTCAGAATCTCCTTTCTTTTTGAGGCTCAGAGTATCCCATTATATGTATCTACCGTATTTTATTTATCCACTCCTGCATCTTTGGATACTTGGGCTGCTTCCACCTTTTGGTTACTGTGAACAATGCTGCTGTGAACACGGGTGTGCAGATACCCATTCGTGTCCCTGCTTCCAGTTGTTTCGGATATATATACCTAGAGGAAGAATTACTGGATCGCAAGGTAATTCTGTTTTTGATATTTTGAGGAAGACCTGCCATACCGTTTGCCACAGCGGTTGTACCCTTTTACATTTCTACCAGCAGGGCAGAGGGCCTCGATTTCTCCACGCCATCGCCAGAACTTGTTATTTATTTTATTATTATTTTTTTTAATGGTAGCCATCTTACTTGGTGAAGCGATCTCTCGTTTCAGTTTTTATTTGCGTTTCCCTAATCATTAGTGACAATGAGCATTTTCTCATGTGCTTATGGGCCATTTGTGTATCTTTGGAGAAAGTCTGTCCAAATCCTTTGCTTGTTTTTTTAATCAGGTGGTTTTTTTGTTGTGGTGATTGTTGCTGAGGTCTAGGACCTTTCTCGATACGTTGGCTATTAATAGTAGCTACGTGATTTGCAAATAATTGTCTCCCATTCTGTGGGTTGCCTTTTTCCTCTGTTGTTCGGGTCCTCGGAGGCACAAAAGTTTGTAATTTTGATGAAATCCAGTTTTTTTTTTCTTTTGTTGCCTGTGGTGTCGTGCCCTGATTTTTCAGGAGAGTCTAACACATGACTTGAAGACCAGAGCAGTGACGCCAGCACTGCTGGTCAGCATGACTCTTCACCAGGAACTGGGCTAAGTACCTTTCATGCATCATTTCCTCTCATCCTCATAGCAGCTCTGCGAGGCAGGTGCCATCATTCACATTTTCTAGAGCAGGGAACCGAGGCTTAGCAATTAAGTACCTTCCCCAAGGTCTGTGGATAATAAGTGGCAGAGCAGGGACTTGAACCCAAGTCTGTGGACTTGAGAGTCTGTGCACTCCAGAGCCAGTGCTCGTTAGCACTAAACTGGAGAGCTCAGTAACTATTTGTGATTGAATGAATGAACACCTGAATGAACTTGGCAGCTGAAAATCTGACAGTAGCTGTCCCCAATTCAGATGTGCCTTCGTGTTAGAAATTATTCACCAAGTTCACTGTTAGTGTTTCAGTGCACAAGTGTCTGCATCCTTCCAGCACGTTTTCTGAGAGTTCTATTAAAGGATGTGCTTTTTTTTAAAAAAAAATTTTAATGTTTATTTATTTTTGACAGAGAGAGACAGAGACAGAGCATGAGCAGGGGAGGGGCAGAGAGAGAGAGACACACAGAATCCGAAGCAGGCTCCAGGCTCTGAGCTGTTAGCACAGAGCCCGACGTGAGGCTCGAACTTATAGACTGCAAGATCATGACCTGAGCCGAAGTCGGGCGCTCAACTGACTGAGCCCCCCAGGCACCCCAAAGGATGTGCTTTCTTACAACTCAGTGAGGCTCTTCTTGCTCATGAAAGATCTGTGTATACCCGCGTATTTACTTTCTCTTTGGATTTACTTTTCTCTTTGGATTAGTTTTAGAACTGCGGTGCTGGAAGGTGGGGGGAGAGGGGATTTAAGCAGATGTTAAGTTGTCTAACTGACCAACTTGCCTTTAAGATGTTACCAGCTGCTGTTTTAATCATTCATGAAGCACCAGCCTTGTAGTCTGGAAGGCACGTCAAAAATTCTGTTTCAGGTTTTGGTTTAAAATCGAGTGTAATGGAGAGAGACGGATTCCTTCATCTCCAAGAATTGGGCTGCACATCTTTGAGAGCTGGGGACAAGGACGGAGCCCTGTAATAGGACGCTGTTGAGTTTTTTTGCCACTTCTCAAAGGAGAAACCACACAGTGTTCTGGCACATCATTAGTCAAAATGGGAAATGAGGCCTGAGAAATGATGTTGCTTGGCGTTGGGAAGCAGAATTTGCTAGTGGCTTCCAGAGAGTGAGAATCCCTCGTGTTAACTCTGTAAATTCTTAATCCAGCAATTCAAAGACTCATTGAATTCAAGCTAGAGGAGCATTAGCAGCATTCGGTCCAACCCCCCCCTTATTTTTACAGGTGAGGAAACTGAGGCCCAGGGAAAGTAGGTCAGTGACACCAACTCAGTGTCCTACAATTCAGTTCTGACCTACCTGGAGTTGTTGCAGATGCTGCTGGTTGAAGGCTGAGTCTGTCCCCAACTAGGACCCCGGTCCCAAGTTCCAGGCTGCCACCTGTCCTTCACGGCTGGCTATAAATTGAGGGTTCCCATGGCCCCCTCCTCAGGTTCAGGAATTTGCTAGAAAGGCTCACAAAATACAGGAAGATACTTAGGTTTATCGTAAAGGATTCGACTCAAGAGCAGCCAACTGGAAGAGACGCACGGGACAAAGTATGAGGGGAAGGGGCGCAGAGGGCCGTGCCCTCTCTGGGCGCACCATCCTCCCCACACCGCAGGGTCTTCGCTAACTCGGAAGCTCCTTGAACCACGTCATGTAGGCGCATTTGGTTAAGTCATCGGCCACTGGTGATGAATTCCTTTTCCAGCCCCTCTCTCATCCTGGAGGTTGGCGGGGGTGGGGGCGGGGGTGAAAGTTCCCAGTCCTCTGATGCCTGATCTTCCTGGTGTCCGGCCCCCATCGTGAAGCCGTCCAGGGGCCCCAGCCAACTCGTCATCCCATTCTCATACAAAAGACGCTCTTAGCACTCCAGAGAGTCCAAGGGTCTTGGGGAGCCGTGTGCCAGGAACTAGGGACAGAGATCAAATATGTATTGCCTACTGTATGAAAGTGACTTGCCGAGGTCCCACGTGAGTCAGTGGTAAAACCGGGGGCTTGTCTTTCCTCTTACCTGTCGTTTGCCCAGTTAAGGATATCTGTATATGGGCAGGGAGGCTAAGGAAAGTAGTAGCAGCCTGCCATTTAATGAAGTGGCAGGTTTTTTTCCCCTAAGATTTTATTTCATCTTTTCTTTTTTAATTTTTAAATGTTTATTTTTGAGAGAGGGAGACACACACACACACACACACACACACACACAGTCTCACAGCGTGAGTGGGGGAGGGGCAGAGAAGGGGGGGGAGACTCAGAATCTGAAGCAGGCTCCAGGCTCTGAGCCGTCAGCACAGAGCCCGATGCGGGGCTCAAACTCACGAACTGTGAGATCATGACCTGTGCTGAAGTTAGACGCTTAACTGACTGAGCCACCCAGGTGCCTCTGTTTTATCTTTTATTTTATTTTTCTTATTTTTAGATAGCATTCAAGAAGGGGAGAAGGGCAGAGAGAGAGAGAGAGAGAGAGAGAGAGAGAGAGAGAGAGAGAATCTCAAGCAGGCTCTGTGCTAAGCATGGCACCCTAACACAGGGCTCGATCCCATGACTGTGAGATCATGACCTGAGCTGAAATCAAGAACCGGACACCCAACTGACTGAGCCACCCAGGCAGCCCAAGATTTTATTTTATTTTATTTTATTTTTTTAATTTTTTTTTTCAATGTTTTTTATTTTTTTTGGGACAGAGAGAGACAGAGCATGAACGGGGGAGGGGCAGAGAGAGAGGGAGACACAGAATCGGAAACAGGCTCTAGGCTCCGAGCCATCAGCCCAGAGCCTGACGCGGGGCTCGAACTCACGGACCGCGAGATCATGACCTGGCTGAAGTCGGACGCTCAACCGACTGCGCCACCCAGGCGCCCCAAGATTTTATTTTTAAGTAATCTCTGCACCCAGTGTGGGGCTCGAACTCATGACCCTAAGATCAAAATGGCACTTTTCACCTACTGAGCCAGCCAGATGCCCTTGAAAGGCAGTTCTTGACCCAGGCTCATGAAGGCAGATGTTTTTTTAATGTTTGAAAGTTAATCACACTCACACGTAATTTGGTGGGGGTGACTATTTAGGTTTGAAGGTTGAAATGAAATTAGTTCATAAAATCACCTTTGGTATTTATTCTGTTTCAGCTGCTTTTTCTGGCACCAGTCCAGAGTAGACACCCTAATCCCAGGCTAGCCCTTGGGAGGCCAGGCATTGGTCAGCACTTTGCAGCTGATTTGCTGTGTGACTGTGGGTTGGTCGTGTCCTACCTGAACTCATTTGGAGAAGGGTGGATTGAACAACAGAGTCTCCCAAGTTCATTTTCATGCTGAAAGCTTAAGACCTGAATCAAGGCGGCTTTTAGCTTTTCTTTTCTTTTTTTTTTTTAACTTTATTTATTTTGAAAAATTTTAAATATATTTATTTTTGAGAGAGAGAGAGAGACAGAACATGAGTGGGGAGGGGCAGAAAGAGAGGAAGATACAGAATCTAAAGCAGACTCCAGGCTCTGAACTGTCAGCACAGAGCCTGATGTGGGGCTCGAACTCACAAGCTGTAATACCATGATCTGAGCTGAAGTAGGACGCTTAACCGACTGAGCCACCCAGGTGCCCCTATTTGTTTTTAGAGAGAGAGAGAGAACGTGTGTGGGTGTGAGTCGGGGAGGGGCAGAAAGGGGGGGGGGGGAGAGAGAGAGAGAGAGAGAGAGAGAGAGAGAGAGAGAGAGAGAGAGAGAGAGTGAGAGTCAGTCCCAAGCAGGCTCTGCACCATCGGCATGGAGCCTCATGGGGAGCTCGAACTCAAGAACCATGAGGTCATGCCCTGAGCCGCAGTCAGAAACTTAAGCGACTGAGCCAGCCAGGTGCCCCTAGTTTTTCTTAAGACCGTTAGCCTTCATAGGAGATTCTGATGTCTTTTGCATCCAACTTATATACTTGTGTGTGGATTTTTTATTTTATGTACGTATTATACACACACACACACACACACACACACAGATTTTGTAACATTTTTCCCTGAGATATAATTTACTTATGGTGAACCGCACAAATCTTGAATTGTTAGTTTCAACAAATTCTTGGTTAGTTGTAACCCACACCCTTACTAAGATAAAGACTTTCACCCTCATCCTGGGACATTCTCTGCTGCCCCTACCCAGTCAGCCCTCCCCTCCAACACACCCCTTGCAGAGGTAACCACTGATCTCAGCTCTGTCACCAGAGAGGAGTTCTGCCTGCTCTAGAAGCTTCTATATGTGGAGCTGTACAGCGTGTACTCTTTTGTTTGAGCCCCAGTAGTATTTTGAAGAAGTGTTCTGCTTTCTCCTTCAGTCCTAAGAAGTCATACGCATTCCCTCCAGCTGCTGTCTTGAAAAGTCGCGTGGTCTGGGGTCCTGCCGGTCCCCGTGAGCTCCTGTGCTTTGAGAAGTGAGGGCCCTCTGCCAGTGGGTCACCATATTGCCTGCTGAGTGTGAGGGAAGACACGGAGAGAACAGCTTGGTTTCCAGATACTGGGTTGGGTTTGTTTCTATAATTATTGGTGTCACAGCCTTCCCACTTGTCAACTGGGCAAATTGGATCTACCAGCAGACGAAAGAGACTAACTCTGACACCCGAAAATGTCACTTGTAATGGCACGTTTCTGACAAGGTGCCCGTGAGATACACTCGTTTCAATCTCATGAATGCTTTTGAACAGAGAGGCAGACTGCTCCAGGGAGCAAGAGCAAAAGGAAGGGAGGGGAAGGGAGGGGAAGGGAGGTCCGGAAGGGCCCAGCAGACGGACTGGGGAGCCAGACGGTGATGGAGGTATTGGGGGCCTCTCTTGGCTGTGGAGCCTAGCGTTAGTGGGAGGGGATTTGTGTGTTTGTTTTTCTTCATAATATCTTTAGCCTTTGTTTCCTTTTCTTAGCTTTCACCTCTAACTTAGGCCAGCCCTGGTCGTGCCTGGGCCGTTGCAGATACCTTCCAGCCGGTCTCCTTCATTCCATTCTCCCTCCCTTTCTACACAGTGACCACTCAAAACTTGGGACAAATCTACCAGAACCCTTCTGGAACTCGTGTCTCCTTGAGAATTAATTCTAAACCTAGGCTGGCATTCAAGGCCTCACTGATAGAGCTTCTTCCTGTCGGCTCTCTCCCGGACCTCTGCGTGCGCCCTCCTTCCCTGCACTCCTCACGCTTGCTCTGTGCGTGGCATTGCTTCTCTCTTGTTCATGCTTGAGATCCATCTGTCCTTCAAGACCTGGCTTGGATTCTCCCACTGCCACAAAGCTAGCCCAGAAACTCATGAACTGTGGTGGCGCTTCTGTTTGTTGCTGTGTATTTAATAATTATGTGACTGTTTTAGTGTACCATGTAGAGGGGGGTGGGAATTTGAAGTCCAAGTTGAATAATGCCCCAGGCCTGCCCTGAGAGGAGCTTGGTGCACTGGCCCAAAGGGAAGCTTCTGTGTGTGGGGTAGAAGGAAGGGAAGGGACCCAGTGTGCATGGAGCACCTACGTGACCCAGGAACAGTGCTGGGGCCTCCACTGGTTCTATCTCATTTAACCCTCTTGACCTTGTGAGTTGGGCACTTTCGCTCCCGAGGTGAGTTTCTCAGAATCACGCAACCAGCAGGACTGAAACCCAGTGAGGTCTCCAGCAGCCTGTGTGCTTCCTACCCACCTTCCCAGGCTTCTGTGGTGTTGGGGACAGGTCATTGGGTCAGGTGTCGGCTGGCTCCATATCCTACTTGTGTGTATGCTGATGGCTGCGACTTCCCTTCTGTGTTGAGGCCAGGTGATGCTAGGGCTCTGCCCCCATGTTCGGCCTTGTTTGGGAACTTGTCTGTTCCCCAAATAGTGAACCCCTTTGGGGGGTGGGGACTATGGTTCTTCATCCTCCTGGGGCCAGGGAATGCAGCCTGCCTGCTTGTCTCCATCAGTTTGGGGGAAGAATTCTGAGACCAAATTGCCATTTCCTGATTAATTCATTCTCAAAGGCACAGAACAACTCTGCATACTTTTGAAAAAATGCTGTGGTAGGGTTGCCTGGGTGGCTCATTTGGTTGGGCATAGGAGTCTTGATTTTGGCTCAGGTCATGATCTCAGGGTTGTGGGATCGAGCCCCACGTCAGGCTCTGTGCTGAGTGTGGAGCCTGCTTAAGATTCTCTCTGTCTCTCTGTCTGTGTCTGTCTCTCTCGGGGTGCCTGGGTGGCTCGGCTGGTTAAGTGTCTGACTCTTGGTTTTGGCTCAGGTCGTGATCTCACGGTTTTGTGAGTTTGAGCCCCACATTGGGCTCTGTGCTGACAGTGCGGAGCCTGCTTGGGATTCTCTGTCTCCATCTCTCGTCTCTCTCTGCCTCTCCCCAGCTCGCGTTGTCTCTGTCTCTCTCAAAATAAATAAACTTAAAAAAAAAAATTGGGGCACCTGGGTGGCTCATTCGGTTAAGCGTCTGACTTCGGCTCAGGTCATCATCTTGTGGTTTGTGAGTTCCAGTCCCACAGTCGGGCTCTGTGCTGACAGCTCAGAGCCTGGAGCCTGCTTCAGATTCTGTGTCATCTCCTTTCTCTGCCCCTCCCATGCTCATGCTCTGTCTCTCTCTGTCTCTTAATAATAAATAAACGTTTAAAAAAAATAAAAAATAAAAAGAAACATTAAAAAAAAATTCTCTCTCTCCCTCTGGCCCTTCCAACTCATGTGCGCCTGCTTGCGTACTCTCTCTCAAAAATAAAAATAAAAAGACTGTGTTAAAGTGCACATAACACATAATTTATCATCTTAGCCATTTTTAAGTGTACTATTCAGTGGCGTTAAGTACATGCGTTATTGTGCAACCATCACTAACATCCAACTCCAGACCTTTTTCATCCTGCCAAATTAAAACAGTGTACCCACTAAACAACTCCCATTTTCCCCTCCCCCCCTACGCACCCCCCCCCCGCCCCTCCCCGTTCCCTGACAACTCTGTGTCTATGAATTTGATGACTCTGAGTACCTCCTATGAATGGAATCGTAGCGCATTTGTCCTCCTGCGACTGGCTTGTTTTACTTGGCATAATCAAGATTCATCTATCCTGGAGCATGTGTCAGAATTTTTTTTCCCTTTCTAAGGCTGAATAATATTCCATTGTATGGATACACGATGTTCGCGTATCCATGCCTCCAGCTTTGGACACTTGGGTGGCTTCCACCTTTTGGCTGTTGTAACTAATGCTCCTGTGAACATGGGTGTGCAAATACTCGTTCAGGTCCCTGCTTTCAGTTATTTTGAGTATAAACCAAGAAGTGGAATTGCTAGATGTGGTACCACTATTTTTAATTCTTTTTGGGGAACCTCCATACTGGTCCACAGCGGCTGTGCTATCTTACTTATGTTCCTCCCAATGTGCACGAGGGTGCCAGTGTCCACACACCCTTGCTGACATTGTTTTATTGATAGTAGCCATCGTCATAGGTGTGAGGTGGTTGCACACTTTTGGGGGGAGTCTGTCCTTCAGGATCTACGTAGATCCAGGATTGTTCGGAGCCTAAGTGAAGGATGTGTATCTGGAGTAAGGCAGAACATCCATCCCACGGGGGGTATGTTCCTTTTCCAGCATGTCCTGTTTGCTAAATGATGCTGTATGGTGGTGGTGGTTACACAAAATCGCATTGTCGGTACCCACCTAGCCTTCCGGATTTAGAGGCGATGATGGACTAGAGCTAGAACTTGAGGGGTCCAGTTGTGGGTTCAGTGACAGAGTAACAATTAGAGCCCTCAGTTGGGCTGGTACCATTATCTTGGCCCCTTGTGAATTGATGTCATCCAGGAGAAGACACCTCCTATCTTCGGGAAAACTCACTGCCCTGGGCACACAGTCAGGTTGCAGTGTGATGGGGTGGGAGTGGGGGGAAGCGGGACAGCCCCCTGGTGAGACACAGTCACCACCCTCAGCGAGTTTTCCACTGAGAGGGAGATGAACACGTCATTTCAGTGCCCAGGGGAGTCTGGGATAGAAGTGGGGACAAGGCCCATGGGAGGCTCAGAGAGCAGAAGGAAGGTTCCCTGAGAGCGCTGCCTGAATCTCTCTCTCTTTTTTTAAATTATTATTAAATTTATTTATTTATTTTGAGACCGAGAGACAGAATAGGCAGGGGAGGGGCAGAGAGAGAGGGAGAGAGAACCCCAAGCAGACTCTGCGCTGTCGGCATGGAGCCCGATGTGGGACCCGAACTCGCCAACTGTGAGATCAAGACCTCAGGCGAAACCAAGACGCCTAACTGACTAAGTCACCCAGGTGCCCCTGCCTGAACCTGGTTTTGATGGACCAGTAGGAGCTGGCCAGAAAGAGAGAGAACAGAGTTGGAGGAGGGAGCCCGCCATTGGGCTTGTTATTGAACTTCTTCAAATGTGTGCTTTTGGGGGCGCCTGGGTGGGCCAGTCGGTTAAGCGTCCAACTTCAACTCAGGTCACAATCTCGTGGTCTGTGAGTTCGAGCCCCGCATTGGGCTCTGGGCTGACGGCTCAGAGCCTGGAGCCTGCTTCCGATTCTGTGTCTCCCTCTCTCTCTGCCCCTCCCCCATTCATGCTCTCTCTCAGTCTCAAAAATAAATAAACGTTAAAAAAAAAAAAACTTAAAGCAAATGTGTGCTTTTGTTTGAGAGAATGTCCCAAGGGCTCTTTGGTTTCCAAACTTGATACACTTAGGGAGAGGGGTGTGAGATGGCACCTGCCTCAGCGTCCTACAAGGGACAGGAGGGTGCGGGTAAAGGGGAAGGGAGCAGCCTTTTGGGTATGGTCTCCCAGAAGCCCCATTGCAGTCCCACTGTGGTGGTCAGAAGGCGGCCTTTGAGAAAGGGCCCCGCTCCCTGGCAGCCTTCCTTTGGTGGAGACAGAGAGGGAAGGGGAACCTCGGGGTGGCCAAGGGCCTTCTGCAGCGGGGGCCAGCAGTCAAACCCCCGTCTCTGCGGCTCCTCTACCCAGAGGCTGCCTGCTCTTTATTTATTTTTTTGTGTGCCAACTGTTTATTTATTTGCCTTTCAGTGAATGGGCATTGACCCGTGCACTCCTCCTTGTTTAAAAATTAGACAATGAGAAGTATGTTCTGTGTAAAGTGTGAGTCCCTACTTTCCCACCCCCACTTGGCTCCCCGGAGGCAACCCCTCCAGCTGCTTAGTGTGTGGTCCTTATGCCCTGAAGTTTCTTTTGTGCCATGGGATCCTGCTGTAGGTTTCATTTTACAGCCTGCTTTTGTCATGCCTTTGTAGATTTTGGAGCTCTTTCCATGCAGCATAGTCAGATGCACTTCATTGTGCATAGCACTCCTTAGAGTGGATCTGCAGTTTATACAGCCATGCTCCTACTCGGAGGCGGCGGATTTTCATCCTTAACAAACAATGCTGTAGCAACGTGTCTTGGTACACTTACGCATTTCTTTGGTTTAAATTCGCAGAGGTAAAAGCCTGGGTCAGACTCTTGGAGCAAATGAAACGGACAGAGTGCCCGTTTTCCCTTCACCCGCGTCCGTGCTGGGTATCTTCCCCGTTTCTGCGCATCTGAGGAGGGAAAAGGCATTTGGTTGGTGGTGGTCCCTGCTCCCTAAAGGGAAAACTGTCTCTGAGATGTGTGGATGAAAGCTTCCGCCTTTGGCTGACTTCCTTCTGGAGCGCCACGTCGTATGGAAATGCAGGGTAGAAAATGCCTGCTGGCGGAGCTGCGGAGACGCTCTGTTCCTCCTGCCTCCTTGGCCTCCCTCTGCCTTCTGTCAGGCCAGCCAGGACCTTTGCTTTTCTTGTTGAAGGGTTTGCTCCTAAGAACCCTTTTGGTCAGCATTTTTTAGTTGACTTTCATAGGAAGTATATAGGTGCCTCGCTTCTTGGCCCTCCCTGCCTGCCTGCCAGCCCTGAGGGACAGCTCCAGGGCGGCAGCTTTGATGCCCACACTCCTGGTCCCCTGCACGTTCCTGGTGACATGCGAACCTTGAGAATCCACAGGGTCTCCCTCCTTGTTGCTTAACCCAGTAGAGTAAAGTCAGGCGTTGTGCAAATCCTTTCATTAGGGGCCGAGCAGAGGAGTAAAGTTCTGGTTTCCTCCAAATCTGAGGAACGTTGTGAAAGACTGGATTTCAGCTTTGGTTCTCTGCCAGAGAGCCAGGGAGTGGGTGAGGGGGAAATTGCCCTTTAGTGAAGGTTGCTGGCCATTCTCCTTGCAGCAACCTTTAAGGCACGCACTGGTGTTATTTTCTCTGATTTATAGCGAGGCTGAGTCACATGCCGGAGACCTCCCAGGGAGTAAGTGACAGAGCCAAGCCATGAACCCAGGTTAGCCATAAAGCGCTGTTCTGCTCATAGGTTGGTTCCAGGCAGATCCCAAGAGTTGCCATCCCAGAGATCCTCCCCCTAGAGGTGAAGACGAACCAGGACCTCCTTCCTAGTGGGCCTTCCAGGTCTCTTGGTCACTTGGAAGAAACTTGCGTATCTCCTCCTTCCCTTTCCTGCATGTCTAGGCTCTGTCTGGCCCGGGGTTTCCTGGATACCACTGTTTCCATGAACTCCCGGGGGATCACCTTCATGATTTTCATGTATCCAGGGGTCACCTGTGCTGCTATCTATAGGATATTTTCTTTATATTGAGTCACTTCTTTTATTTGGGCAAATTTGCTTTTAAAGGACCTTTGGCACTACTGTCAATTGAAAACCAGTTCCACTTGGCAGTAATCCAAAATAACATAAAAATAAATACAGAGAGAGCAAAACAAGCTTATTCTAGCTGGATCCTCTTGCCTTGCTAAGGCTCCCAGCTGAGGCCCCCCTCCTTGTTAGAACAGGGAGCATTCATAGTGTTGGAACAGCCAAACTAGGGCAGAAGCAGGAGAATCTCAAGAGAACCGATTCAGTGTTTGAACAGCACCTCCCTGGCCCACTTAAAGTCATCCACTGGTGGTCCAGCCCACTCTTTGGGGAGTGCTCCGTTAGCTTCTGGCTACCCTGGATTGTGCCTGGATCGAGGCGCACTGCCTGTCTCTGAGCCTTCACTTCTGCCCTTGCCTCCACCAGGATGGGTTCTCCTCTCTGCCTCTCTTGCTCTCATGGTCAGGTTCTCCTCCTGCAAGGTGTGGCTCCAATGCTACACTTACTAAGACATGGCCTCTGATCCCAGAGCGACTGTCGTCCTCACCCCAGATGTCCTGGTTACTCCAGTTACATTTTTCATAGACCTATCCTGGCATCCTGGCACAGGTCAGATTATAGATTGAGTAGGGTGTGTGTGTGTGCGCGCGCACGTTTATCCTGTGTGGTGACTCTGAGCTGTGGGGAGGGGTGCTTTGCAGCCATTTATTCCAAGTCAACCGGAAGCCTGTGGGTGGGACAGGCTCTTGATAGAACGGAAGCCTCAGGGTGTGCTGTTCCCTGCACTGAGCCTTCTGTTCCTCCGTGCTAGATGTTCAGGCAGTGTCGCTGGTGAGCTGGGTCTTCCCAGCCAGTGTTCCCACAACTGCCACTCTCGGCTGTAGAGCGGCACCTAGCACTGGGAAGAGGCGGGCGTGGGGACCCTGAGCAGCAGGTGGCAGGAGCAGCTGTCTAGGGTAGAAAGCACCTGTGGGAGAAATGCAAGGCATGAAGCCCTCATGGAGGGTGCCAGCAGCATCGAACAGTGTGGCAAAGTCAGGTCCTCTGTAGGTGCCGAGGGGCCCTGGTGTTCTCTTGCCTTTGACCTGCTTTGGCTTTCTGGCTCCCGCTCCGCATTCACCTGGTCTTTGGGACAATCTCCTCGTCATGTGGTCCCCTCTGGCATTACGACCCCTGCTTGGCACGGTCACTTTGTGGTGTTCCCCGCTACCCACCTTCAGTAGGCCTGGCTCCGTACTCCCACCCCGCTCCCAGAGTTAGCATGCCTGCATCTCATGGCCTGGCTGGCTTTGGTCCAGAGGGGTATGGGAGGGAGGCTGTGGGTCCAGGGTGAGGCGGCCAGCGAGGGCGAGAGAAGCGAACGCTCCATCGCTTTCCATGCACTTTGCTGCTTTCCTTCTTGGCAGGAGTGGGTGTGGATGGCGGGGAGAGGCACAGGGCTGCTGAACCCCGGGAGCTCTGGGGCCGCTCCTGCTTTGAGAATGAGCCTTTGTCTCATTGGCTGGAAACTCCGTATGGGTTGGCAGGGGCCCTGGAGAGCTGTGGCCTTCCCCTGCTGGCTTCCGCACCCCTTCTAGGTAGGGACCAGGTGACATTCATCTTGGTATACAGAGTGCCCAACACTGCCAGTTTCAATGAGAGGCCAGTGCCTAGAGTTTAGTTCAGTTGGTCTTTCAAAATGAAACTATTAGACTGGAGGACTTAATGGAAGATAAAGGTAGTGCCAGGATGATACAGATATTTAAAGTCTCTGTGCCTCAGTTTCCTCAGTTATGACTACTATGTATCTCTTAGCTCAAATTGGATAATGCATATAAAACACTTGACTCATTACATCAAATGGTCTTTTCCACCATCAAAAATGTTTCTAAGGGGGTGCCTGACTAGCTTAGTTGGTGGAGTGTGTGATTCTTAATCTCGGGGTCATGGGTTTGAGCACCACATTGGGGGTAGAGAATACTTAAAAATAAAATCTTGGGGCACCTGGGTGGCTCAGTGGGTTGAGCATCTGACGTAAGCTTAGGCTATGATCTCACTGTTTATGAGTTCAAGGTCCACATCAGGCTCACTGCTGTTAGCACAGAGCTGGCTTTGGAGTCTCTGTCCCCTTCCCCCTCTGCCTCTCCCTGCTCACGCTCCCTCTCTCTCTCAAAAATAAATAAACATTTAAAAAATAATAAAATCCTTAGGGGCCCCCCAGGTGGTTCAGTCAGTTAAGCGTCTGACTCTTAGTTTCAGCTAAGGTCATGATCTCACAGTTCGTGAGTTCGAGCCCCGAGTTGGGCTCTGCGCTGACAGTGCAGAGCCTGCTTGGGATTCTCTCTCTCCCTCTCTCTGCCCCTCCCCCCTCAAAATAAATAATGAAACTCAAATGAAAATAACGGGTTTTTATTGTTTTTTTTTAATGTTTATTTATTTTTGAGAGAGAGAGAGACAAAGCCTAAGCAGGGGAGGGGCAGAGAGAGAGGGAGACACAGAATCCAAAGCAGACTCCAGGCCCTGAGTTGTCAGCACAGAGCCCCACGCAGGGCTCAAACTCACAGACTGTGAGATCATGACCTGAGCCAAAATCAAGAGTCGGATGTTTAACCGACTGAGCCACCTAGGCGTCCCATAAATTTTTAAAGTTTCTGAAATGAATGAATTTGGAATTTGGAAAGTGTTGCTGGGAAGAGTACATACTGGGTTTTTAAAAAATGGAACAAAAGTTTTACTTTAACAGTCTGACCCCTTGTGCTGCAGAAAAGTTAAAAATAGGTTACAATAGTGTACTTTCTGGAAAGAACAAAACTTCGAAATCAGACAAACTTCAGTTTCAGTCTCATCTTTACTAACCTGTTTGAGCCTCAGCTTCCTTATCTGTAAAATGGGGATACTTGTCCTTTTTTTTTTTAATGTTTATTTATTTATTTTGAGTGAGCGAGAGAGAGCACGCACAAGCAGGGGAGGGGCACTGAGGGGGGGGGGGAGAGAAAATCCTAAGCAGGCTCCAGACAGTATAGGACCCAACTTCGGGACTCGATCTCAGATCAAGCTGAGCTGAAATCAAGAGTCTGCTGCTTAACCAGCTGAGCCACCCAGGCACCCCACTAGTCCTACTTTTTAAAGAGCGTTTAAGGGTATGAGATAAGTTTGATAGAGGTCCCATAACAAAATATCACAGCCCGAGTGGCTGAAAATTTATTTTCTCATGGGGCGCCTGGGTGGCTCAGTCGGTTAAGCGTCCAACTTCAGCTCAGGTCATGATCTCACGGTCTGTGAGCTCGAGCCCCGCGTCGGGCTCTGTGCTGACAGCTCAGAGCCTGGAGCCCGTTTCGGATTCTGTGTCTCCCTCTCTCTCTGCCCCTTCCCCGCTCATGCTCTGTCTCTCTCTGTCTCAAAAATAAATAAATGTTAAAAAAAAAATTAAAAAAAATTTATTTTCTCATGGTTCTGGAGGTGAGAATTTAAAGATGGAAGTGTCTGCAAGTTTGATTTGTCTTGAGGCCTCTCTCCTTGACTTACAGATGGCTGCCTTCTTGCTGTGTCCTCACACGGCCTGACACTGGACGTATCCCTGGTGTCTCTTGGTGTGTCCAAATTTCCTCTTATAAGGTCACCAGTCAGTTTGGTTTAGTGCCCACTCTAGTGGCTTCATTCTACTTTTACCATTATTTTAAAGACCTGTCTCTAAGTATAGTCACATTCAACATAGGAATTTCAGGAGCGTTGGGCAGGGGGTTAGTGCACATACAATTTTACCCATAACATTTGCAAAACAACTCAGTGGATGGTGGCTAGCTCTTCCTATTTAACTCTGTGTTGGTGAATTCTTTACTGTTCTTTGCCGCAGATTGTATCTAATGTGTGTGGTTGTCCTGAGGGCTGGTAGTGCTATTCACTATCTTCCGTACTTTCTGTTAAAATTAGACCAATATCGTAGGCTCACGTTTAGAGACCAGGCAGGCTTCCTTCAGCTCCTGGGCCGGCTCTAAGGTCAGTAACTCATTGTTCAGCAAAACCCAGGCTTGACTTTGTAAAGTTAGCAAAGGATTATGCTTTAAGTGTATAAAAATTAAGATAGGAAACCTAACAAAAGTGCTAATAAACACCGAATTCAGTGAAATGTTACAGTGAGTGAAAGAAGCCAGACAATAAAGGCCGTATACTATATGATTCCATTTATGGGAAATGTCCAGGATAGGCCAATCTATACAGAGAGCAAGCAGGTTAGTGGTTGTGGGGGCCTGGGATGAGGGGGGAATGGGCAGTGACTGCTGATGGGGACGACATTAGTTTTTTGGGTGGAGGAAAACATTCTGGAATTAGATGGTGGTGGTGGTTGCACAACTCTGTGAATATACTAAAACCCCCTGAATTGTACCGCTTCAAAAGGGTGAATTTTATGGTACGTGAATTACATCTCAATAGAGCTGCTATAAAAAAATTGAATTAGGGTGGTGGCAGGCTTATGCGAATGGCTTTTCTTCTTTTCTCTGTTCCTTAAGTTTTCTGTAATTACTTTTTTAAAGTGGAGAAACCCGGAGTCCTACATCTCATAAAGATTACTTGGGATCCAATTTTGTGTGGTGCTGAATGCTAGCAATGCAAAGAAAATCCCCATGAAATATCAAGGGGTCACTTTTGCTCCTAAAATATCAACCACTGACTAAGATTTACAGGCCTATAAATAGAGAGGAAGTGGGTATGTATGTGCTGAAGCTTAATAATGAATTTGATGAGCTGTAATGTGCGTCTCCTAAGAGAGGGTCTGTCTTCTCACCAGTAGCAGATCTGCGGTTTGTAGCAGTATTAGCTCTTTGTGCGATGGAGTCCAAACGGTGCCGGGCATTGAAATCCATGTGTGTTTCCTTGTGTGTGTATTCTCTCAGAGAACTGCTAGTTCCCAGTTTGACATTGTTTTCAATCCAAAAGATTTCTGAGCCGTATATATTTTTAATATACGTTAAATAATTCACCAAAGAACGTGTGTGCGCGCGCGCGTGGACTGAAACATTGGTGGCTGCCTCACTTCCAATCTGACTGTTTTCTACCCAATTTTTAACCCCGTTGGCCCTATCGGCAGTCTGTTTCTTGGTTAATGACATAAAATCATCTCTGAAAGAAAAGCTAAAGACTTTTGCATTATCTTTTGCCAGTTTCCGCTTTAAATCCACCCTTTGGTATTTGCAAAGGTCAGATGAGCTATTTTGGTGTCCACGGCTCTGATTAATGGGAAATCATACATTTCCATTGGCCCCCGAGGATGAAGGATTAGTGTGGCGGCGGCGGCGGCAGGCAGGCAGCATCTGCTGTAATGTCAGAAGCGTGGTGTTGGGAATTGCAGGAGCAGCAGGCCCATGAAAAATGTAGGAGGAGGGAAGCTCTTCTAGCGCTAGCCCCTGACGAGTTTTTCTCCGTTTGCAATCATGCAAACATCTCTAGGAGCATTTGTTCTCCTCCGTTAAGCCTTGTCGCTAAGAATTTAATATGGAGAGCACAAGTACCCTTTCCCTGAGAGGGCTGTGGGCCCTGTGTGGAGGTCTCTCGTTACCTGCCAGAAGGTTCCTCAGTTCCCTGAGAGTCGGCATGTTTGTGTTCAGCTTTTTACCCCTCCTTGTAGGAGACGTCGGTTTTATTCCAAGTTAAATAAAAATCGTTGTGTTGGCTCCCAGATTTTCGCAAGAAAAGCAGGTGCCTGGTACGTTGGGGGGAATAACTGAATCCGGGGATCGCTGTCCCCACCCAGGAGCAGATGGTCTGCGTCAGTTCATCTTGTGACCTTTCTTTGCTTCTAAGACATGAAGTCTCTGAGCTCACGGATCATAAATATTCTTTAGGTTTGCAGCCATGGAGGTAAGGGGAGTGTCAAGCTGTCGTTACCATTTTCTGTTTGTCTGGAACCCTTGGAAGGAAACTGTTACGGCATTTTTAGGCACTAGATAAGCCTCCTGCAGCTGCGGGCTGTACAGACACACGAAGGGTATCACAGCAAGACTGTTTCAGCCAAGGTCAGGAAGGGGCCCTCTGCTCAGTGTCCTGCCGTCTTCCCCTGTCCGGTCACTGTTCTGGAAGCCCCTTCTGGAAGCCCCTTCATGCCAGGCACTGTGATGGCTGGCATAGCCTCTGCCTGCCTGCCCGGGAGCCACAGTGTTTAAGACACTAATGGTGATAATAGCCATCTTGTATCGATCACCTGCTGTATTGATGGGGAGCAATGAGAGGGGTGTTCTCTCCCTGCCCTAGAGCCCATGTTCTCATCAAGAGGCAGTCCCACAAACCAGTGCAGCATGGGGGTGTCCTGACAACAGGGCTGTGCTGGAGCAGAGTGAAGAGGTGACATCTGAGCCGGTCCCCTGCAGGAGCTTTTAAGGAGGAGGTGGGGCACGCTAGAAAGAGGGGACATTAGAGAAAGGCACTGTTGGGGGGCGCAGCCAGACCACAGGCTCTGTTGCCTGCATGGGGACCTGGCAAGGGGGGAGGTGGCACTGTGAGGGCTGGTGAGTGACAGTCACCCTGAGAGTCAGGTTGAACAGAGCAGACATTATCTGGAGTTAATGGGGGAGCTCAGGGAGGTTTTTAATGTGCAGGGGGAGCATGTGATCAGATTTTTGTATGGGGGAGATTGCCCTGGGGTAGTGTGGAGGGTGGGCTGTAGGAGGGGAGACTGTGGAAGTGAGGCCAGCGAGGGACCTCAGGAAGAGAGCCAAGGAGGTGGCCTGAGCCCCCTTTTTGTTTGACTCACTGCTCCTTCCCCCTCTTTCTTTTTCTTTCTTCCTTCCTTTTTTTTCTTTTTTCTTTTTTTCTTCCTTTCTTCCTTTCCTCTTTCTTTCTTTCTTTCTTTCTTTCTTTCTTTCTTTCTTTCTTTCTTTCTTTCTTTCTTTCTTTCTTTCTTTCTTTCTTTCTTTCTTTCTTTCTTTCTTAGTTTGGAGAGAAGTGGGGGTGGACAGAGCATCTGAAGTGGGCTCTGCGCTGACAGCAGAGAGCCCAGCGTGGGTCTCGATATCATGAACCATGAGATCATGACCTGAACCGAAGTCGGAGGCTTAACTGACAGAGCCACCCAGGCGCACCCTCCCCCCCCCCCCCATTTTTATTCCTGCCTTCCCCTTCAGATCATCTAGATCCTCTCCACACCCTGGTCCAGCTTCCTTTCTGAAGCCTTTTCTGGACTCTCCAGGAAGGAAGGCTCCCCTTCCTCTGCACCCCCACAACAGCGTGGGCTGGCACCATTTGACCCTCAGTAGAGACTACCTGCCTCTCAGAACTCCTTGATTCAGAATAGCAGCACTTGGGCTCTCGAGTGATGCCTGTCCCCTCGCGGGGCTGGACTCTAAGGTACCGGAGGGCAGGAGGAGTACTTTAAAGCGATTATCACAGTGGATTGGAGGGGACTCGAAATTTGGGGACAGACACACCTCAGCTTGAGATCCACTTCTGCCTTACACATTCTCTAGGAGGTGAAGTGATTTTTCTTTTTGTTTGCACTTTTTGTTGTGGATAATTTCAAACATAAACGAGAACAGGGATAACCGTGTAATGAACTCCTGTGTAGGTGCCCGTGACTCAGCTTCAAAGGTTCTCAACATCTGGCCCATCCGATCTTGTTTAATCTTGCCACCTCCCCCGCCGCATTATTTTCAGAATCCTGACCTCGTATAGTTTTATCCGTAAGCACTGAAGTCTGTGTCTCTGAAGGAAAGGGCTTTTTGTTGCGCTGGGGATTCTAAGCTGTCTGAGCCCTAGCCTTCTTGCCTGTACAGTGGAAATGACAGTTTCCTCATCCAGGGCTAGTGTGAGTAAGGTGTGTGAAGGCCTTCACCAGGATCTATTCCACAGCCGTCTTTTGTTTACAACCTGCTGGGCGCCAGGCACCGTCATAGCACTAAGAGCACAACCATGGGGGAAGACAGTCCCAGGGCCCTTTTCTCAGCCCCAACATTCACCTCCTGTGTCTTCGGGGCACGTAACTTAGTCTGAGCCTCCGCGTCCTCATCTTTAAATTTGGGAGGCAGTGATCGCTACTTCCTAGGGTAGTTTTAAGGTTTAAATGAGACTACGTGTCAGCACATAAGAAGCATTAATACACAGTAGTTGTTATTCTTTTAATTTATTTTTTTAGTAGTTCTTATCTTAAACATCCTTTAAGTATAGATATTAGTCCTGATTCTCCCAGCAGTCCTGCGAAGTTTTAGTTACTCTGCCCCATTTTACAAATGAAATGACGGAGACTTAAAAGCAAGACGATATAACTTGCCTGAGGTCTTGGGGCACATAAATTGCAGAGCCAGGAGTTTGTGCCCAGGTCTGGCTGCCCCCGAAACCCCCACTTTCACTGTGCCTCCTTGTTGAAACCTGCTATGCGGCCTCGTGAAAAAGAACATGCTGAGCTCGGGTCAGGCAGACCAAGGTCACGTGGTCCTTACCTTGGCCAGTCCTCGTTCTGTGCAAGCTGAGGATCCGCGTTGCAGACCTACGCTCCTTTGTCCGTGTCTCCTGCCTTTTTCCTGCTGCTCGTTTTAGGAGCTTGTCAGTGTTCGTCAGCACCTGCACTGGAGAGAAATCACGAGAGCAGGACGAGGAAGAAAATTCAGATAAAATGTTCACATCAGCCCTTTTGTGCCAAGTTTTAGTGAAAAGAGGCTGAAACTCTACGGCAAAATGAGGTTCGTAGGTTATCTGTGGATTTTTGTTTTCCCATCGGCCAAGATAGTGAGGAGCGGACAAGGCTTATTTATCCATTTCAACTGTAAAATTGCTAGGAATGGAAAATGAAGATAATGTGGCGGAGCCGGAAATCAAACCCAGACCCGACCAGCTCACCGCCTGACTGGGCCCATTGTTCCATATTGCCCCGGGGGCAGACAGGTTCGAGACCCAGAGGGAAGGAGTGGAGAGTTGCTCTCCGGGAGGAAGCACTGGCTCAGAATCCTGTTCTGAAAGATCTGGTCTGGTCCTGGCCTGATGGGAGTGCGCGTCATCATACCAGTGGTCAACATTTTGTCTAGCATTCCACACGTGTTGCATTTTCATGGTGCGGTGAGGTTCTCGTGTTACCCAGCTTCATAAACAAGGAAGCCAAGCAGGTAAGTGAGTTGTCTGTGGCCACCGGGGCAGAGCGAGGACTTGAATGGCATGTTCGGACCACAACCAGCCCTCTTCCTGCACCAGCACAGAGGCCTCTGGAAAATGCTTGTCAGCGGTGCCCCCTCAAGCATGTGAACAGCAGAACTGCCCGGTCGGAACAGAAACTCCAGGGGCCTGGAGCTCTTCCCCAAGGTGCTCGGCCTGCCGTGGTAGGAGATGTGGCGGTCAGCAAACAGAGAAGGCTTGGCTACTGAGATGACCTTTGTCCCCCTGTTTAGTGGAGAGATGGTCTTCTCCTGGGGTTGGGGAGTGTGTTCTGGGGTGACCTGTCTGGACAGCCGTCTTCAACAGTGTATTTTCCCAGCACTAGAACAGATTTTAGGGGCAGGTTGAGAGTCCCAGCGGTATAAGGAGTGGAGAAGCCTCCCTCCTTTTGGGTAGGGATGCAAAACCCATCACCTCATTGCTGGAATGACAGCCCGGCTTTCTTGGGATTCAGCCAAGAAAACAATTTATGAGACTGACCCACACACTTAACTAGCTAAAGCTTTGGGCTGTAATCCAGAATCCTTATTATGGAAAGCAGAGTTAAAATTGTTCCCTCTGAAACCCCGTGGCTATTTATTTGAATTAGTGAGGTCACCCCAATGACAGCTGTGGAGACCAGTCTTTAATTAGAAGAAGAATTTGCCCTGAACTTCATCAGAGTGGCATTTCTGAGGGTCTTGAGTGTTTTTCTTCCTTCCTTCTTTCAGCCTTAACCTTATTCCTACTCTTTGTTCGCAGAGCTCATTTTTTCCCTTGACATTTTCATTCCTTGTGTTCTCCAGCAGTCACGGGGCCCTTTCCTGCCCTTGGCATGCTCAAGGGAGCCCAGCCTAGACCTAGCTCTGCTTCTGAAATCCAGGCTCTTACCTCTTATTAGCAGCATGCCCTTCTGGACAAGTTACCTTACTTTTCTGAGCCCCCATTTCCTCAGCCATAAAATGGGTCTAATAGTATTTATTGCAGAGCGTTACAGGAAGCTACCACTTACTGAGAACCTTTGCTGTGGGCCAGGTACTGTTCTGAGTGCTTGATGTGTTTAAGCTCCTCTCCTCTTACTAACCACAGGATGAAGCAGAATTCTTAACGTCCCCCATTTTGTAGATGAGGAAGTTGAGGTGCAGAGATCACACGGCTGGTGGAAACTGCCCGATGCAGAGCCTACTACAGGATAGGCACTGCATAAATACCTGTTGAGTCTAAATGTCTCCCTCATCTTAATGCCCATGCAATGTGTGGTCTAGGCCCTGTAGTTTTTGCTTTAACTTTTCTCTGCGAATACTGAGTCTGTCGATCTTACCTTCAACTCTGGGCTTACTTTTTAAGCTTTGTGTTCCAGAAAATTTCAAACACATACAAAAATAGAATAGTATAATGAACCCTCCACTTACCCTTTAAACAACTCCAACAATTTTCAACTCATAGCCTATTAGATTTTGTCAGTATGCCTATCTGTTTCCTGTCCCGGTCCATGTTATTATTATTTTGAAAGTTTTATTTATTTGGGTAATTTTTATACCCCATTGGGGCTTGAATTCATGACCCCGAGATCAAGAGTTGCACGCTCCTTTGAGCCATCCAGGCGCCCCTCGTCCGTATTATCTTGAAGTGTATCCCTCAAATCATACTAGTTCAGCTGTAGAGTTCAGCCGTATATTTCAGTGTGTATCTCTAAAAGGAAATGAACTCTTTTTAAAAACAACCACAATACCATTATTGTGCTCAGAAATCACCAGTTATTCCTGAATATTTCATGTTCAGTTAGTATTCAAATTTCTAGTTGTCTCATAATGTCTTTTTTTTTTTTTTTAAGTTCGTTTGAATAGGATCTGAGAAGGTCCAACATTACAATTAGTTGATATGTCTCCTATGTCTCTTTTCGTGTAATTTGCTCCTCCTCCATATTTATTTCATTGCAGTTTATTTGCTAAAGAAACCAGGTCCTTTACCCTATAGAGTTTCCCACTATAGAGTTTGCTGATTGTAACTCCATGGTATCGTTGAATACGTTCACATGTTCCTGTTTTCTGTATTTCACGTAACCTGGACATTGGATCTACAGTCTGGTAAAATCCAGGTTTAATTTTTCGACGAGACTGCTTTGGAGGTGCTGTATTTCTTTCTCGGGAGGCTCATGAAGTCTGGTTGTCTTTTTTCTCTGTGATGTTTGCAGCTAGTGTCGATCAGTGCCTAGATCCATGGATTCTTTAGGGATTAGAGAATGGTTTCCAAACTGGATTTTAATTACCTGGAGGGCCTGTTCTTCATGATGCCTGTCCCAGGGCTGGACATAAAAAAGACTTCCGTAAGAATTAGTGCTAATTAATGAATTCTTGCCCCTCTTCCAACATCCTGGCTCACTGGCCGGTCATTAAGAAATAGCCCTCTCTGGAGTGCCTGGCTGGCTCAGTAGGAAGCGCATGTGATTTTCCATCTCGGGGTCATGAGTTCGAGCCCCATGTTGGGTGTAGCGATCACTTAAATAAATAAATAAACTTAAAAAAGAGGAAGGAAGGAAGGAAGGAAGGAAGGAAGGAAGGAAGGAAGGAAGGAAGGAAGGAAGGGCCCTCCTTGTGAAAGGCATTAAATTCTCCCATTGACTTCGGACGCCCCACCCTCAGTCTTTCCGAGGACGCTTGGGGTGTGGCTTGGTGTGTGGCAGGACCGGAAGAGGGCGAGGGGAGTGTCAGGCAGCCTGGGTGCTCACCTGGGTCTGCCTGAAGTGCAGTGTGTGATTGGGGGCAGTGGGTGGTTACAGCCCTTTCTGGCGGCCTGCACCCGGATGAGACTTAAGGTTCCTTCCAGCTGTAAATGCCAGCTGCCAACTTTTTGCCCAGTATCAGTCTCAACACCAAAAGGAAAGCAGTATTAAGGATGGAAAAGTCACACCAGAGAGGGCTGGCCTCACTTTGCATGCCCAGGGAAAGGTTTAATTTAGACGGAAGATTTTTTTTTTTTTAAGTTTATTTATTTAAGTAATGTACTACACCCACCGTTGGGCTCGAACTCACGACCCCGAGATCGAGTCGCTTGCTCTTCTGACTGAGCCAGCCAGGCACCCCCAAATGGAAGATACTTCTGTGTATTGGGTGAAAACAAATTATTTAGAGACTGTCTGCATATCAGGGTTCTTAATTTTACCATTTTCTGAGTAGGTACATTATAACTTACTAGTGGGTAAACTTACTAGTGCTTGGGTTTTGAAGTTGGACAGAACTGGATTCTGGTCCAGGTCCTGCTGCTTGCTGTGTGTGTCTGAGCAGTCATTCGGCTTCTCTGAGCCTCACCTCCCAGGTGAGAAGAAAAAGTTTCCACATGAAAGGCGCCTGGTGGGCCCGGTCGGTTAGGCGTCTGACTCCTGATTTGGCCTGAGGTCCTGATCTCAGTTCGTGGGATCGAGCCCCGCACTGGGCTCTGCGTTGGGCTCTGTGCTGGTAACACAGAGCCTGCTTGGGATTCTCTCTCTCCCTCTCTCTCTGCCCCTTGCCCCCAAATAAGTGAGTAAACATTTTTTAAGAAGTTTCCAGGTTAGCATTATGACAGGGATTAACTAAAGTAAAGAGGTAAGACACCTAGGATATTATAAGAGCTCAGTAAGTTTGGTTGGTGGTATTTTACAGTCATCTGTCTTCTGGAATAAGTCATGTATATGTGGGTAGAAGTGGAGTCTGGAGAGATTTGCAGCCTCCTGGTTGATTTGAGTGTCACAGGCTTCCTCCAGGCCAGTCCGCCTTCCATTCCCTAGTGGAGGAGTGAGTGGCTCCTTTATTCTTCCCCAGTGCCTCTCCTGGCAGTCATTTATCGTGTGGAACATCTAATTGGGTGTATGGTTGTTGTCAACATTACGTTGTGAATGAAGAAGGCAGCTTTGGGCCTTCAGTGAAGTCAATGGCACCCAGGGTCTCAAAGGTGGAAGGAGCCCAGTGGGTTACCAAGGGCAACATCTCTGGCAAAGCAATCATCCCTTCTAGAGCGTTCTGCCAGGTAGCTGCCAGCCCACACTTGTATACTTCCAGTGGTGGAAAGCTTAGTCTCACAGGCAGTGCGTAAGCACCGTTGGCCTCTTCTCCAGTGAAACAGCAAGGCTTGTCTTCGTTTTATCTGAAATCTGCCTCCCTTTCGTTTCCACCTGCCAGTCCTGGGTGCGGTCTCCATTGTACCACGCTGCTGTAGAAGGTGGATGACTAGGGTGAGGGAGTAATACGGAGATGGTCTCTGCTCTTGGTGGCACTGTGTTCTTGAGAGAGCCCCCTCAAAGCAGAGGTGCCAAGCATGTGGCACTGCCTTTGTGTGGGTAAGGGTGGAGACCTTCCCGTGAGCGTCGTGTCAGGAATGGAGCGTAATTCTCTATCAGACAGTGTCCGATGCAGGTGGATGGGTGAGACATGAGGGGGACTGACGTGGGAACTGCCTTAAGCTTCCGGGCTATGATTTGGAGCCTGGTGTGAAGTGTTAACCTTCTCACATGCCCCCTCCACCCTGCGGCTCTCTCAGATGTCCTTTGTTATGCTCCCGCGTGAATGGTGCTCACCCCTGCATTATTTAGTGCCATTCATCCCTGCGCTCTCCCGTTCCTACAGCCCGCAGGAAAAGACACTGCAGCATGTGGGCTGCGTGTCATTGCCGGGCAGTTTGTCAGCCTCGAAAGCTGCTAGCGAGCAGAGAGCCCGCGACACCAGCCGGTGATGCAGAGCCTGCGTGCTGTGGGCTCCTCCATCACTGGGAAAGGCCCTCCCACGGTGGTGACACAGAAAAGCAGGAAGGAATCTTTGTTCCATCCCGTTGTTGTGCGCCAGCCTCTACTTGTTAAAGATCTTTGGCCCTCACCATCCACCCCTGTGAAATTCCCCTAATTCCAAACCCGATGGAACCAGATGCCATGCATTGAATGGGCTAGCTATTCATCAGGGGTGGATCTTGACATACAGGCTGCCATTTCCTTGTTGGTTGATTCCTATCAAAGATAAAAGTAACAATTCTGGTATTTCTTGGATAAGATTATAGTAGAATGCCTGTTCTAAGACCGGGACGATAAATGAGACATTTCTGTGGGAGGAAGAGGTCATATTCAACAGCCTGCTTAGAGGTGACCAGATAACTTGGGACAGTCTGCCAGGGATTGCTGTCCTTTATCTTTGGGGTGCAGGGACTGATGGCCTCAGCCCTCCTGCTCCCCTAGTATTTGCCAAAACATGCTGTGGGTCAGGAGACCCTGAGCGGAACAGTCCTAGGAGGTCAGCACTGCAGTGGATGGGAGGTGTGTTCACTCCAGCCAACCTTGCGTGGTGTAAGGCCACTTTAGAGCAAGGTGGGAGAATTGGAGAGGTTGAATTTAGCTTCTTACACCTTTGTTTTTTTCCTCCAAGGATCTGAAAGCATGAAGAAATGTAGAGAAGGAGAGAAACACATTCATTATCTAACTACCCAAAGGTCACTATAAACATTTGGCATATTTCCTTCTTGTATGGTTAATGCATTTTTCTTTGCAGAAATTATACTGTAAATACAATTTTGCGCCCTGTTTTTCCCTGCACTTAACATATAGTAAGCATTTTTAATTAAAACACAGCTTATACGTATCATTTTAAAATGACTACATAATGTTCCATCATATGGATGTATTGTCATTGATTTTACCATTCATTACCTAAATGCTGGACATTGAGATTGTTTCTGTTTCTTTTGTCCTGGGCGGTTATAATTAACTCAACAATAAATATGGTAGGGCTTAAATCTTTGTCTGCATTTTAGATGATTTACATATTTTTTTATCATTTCCTGGATGAGTTTTTAATTTTGTAATTTAAAACATTTTTTATTTATTTACTTTTTGCTTAAGGCAGCTCTACGCCCAGTGTGGAGCTGGAACTTACAACCCCGAGATCAAGAGTAGGCATGCTCCACCAACTGAGTCAACTAGGTGCCCCTAGATTATTTACTTATAATAAATTCCTTTAAATAGAATTGCCATGTCAAAGGGGATGCTGATTTTTAGGATTCTTACTCCAAAAAATTGGTCCTGTTTTTTATGTGCTCAGCCTTCATTGGGATCCAACCTAACCCGGTCTGGGTTGGGGACCTAAGGACAAGTATGTGGAATGGGGTTGGGGAAGGCTTCCTCGAAGATGGGTTTTTAGGCCATGTTCTCAAGGTGTTGAACATTAACTAAGGTGGAGGCGGATGGGGATCATGTGGAGAGACTGTCCTAGAAATCCAGACAGAGGGAACAGAATGTGCAAATGCCCCAGAGCTGCTGATGAGCACAGGCCTAGAGATGCTGAGGCCAGAGGACACGGAGGTGCAGTGAGATGGGCTAGAGAGGAAGGCAGGACAAGAGTCAGCAAGGCTTGGTGACGGAATGTAAACCGTACCCTAACAGCAGCAGGAAACCATAAAGGGGCTTTAAGCAGGCCAGTGACATGATGAAGTTTGCAACTCGAGAAAGGTCACTCTGGCTGCTATGTAGAGGATGGATAGGACAGGGCAGGAAGGGATTCTGGGAGACCGGTTAGGACTGCTGCACACGAGGGGCTTCTCAGGTTTTGATAAATTGGCAGGAGAAAGTACATTTCATCTAAATTTCCATTTCTTTAATTCCTACTGAGGTTGGATACTTTTATGTTGATTTGCCAACTGTATTTCATTATTTCTGACCTGAAGGCTCTTGGAACATTAAATAGGCACCATCCCTGCACACTTCAAGATGGTGTGGCCAGACACATAATTCAGCTTTGCATCAGAGCCCTTGGAAACCTAGCAAGGGGAGGTCATGCCCTGGGTCCCTGGGACCACGGTTGTAGCTTCCAAGGTGCACCATCCCCTGTCCTCTCCAGGCCTCCCAAAGCAGGCACCATGACTGGGGCCTTGGAAAGCACAGTACAGCAGGCTCAGGGTCTGTTGACTAGAAAGAGGTCACTTTTCTACCATCAGATTGGGAAAAAGAGGCCCAGGTGCAGCAAGCACTTATTTATTTTAAAAAAATGTTTATGTTTTATTTTTTGAGAGAGAGAGACCGAGAACGAGCAGGGGAGGGGCAGAGAGAGAGAGAGAGAGAGGGAGAGACAGAATCTCAAACAGGCTCTAGGCTCTGAGCTGTCAGCACAGAGCCCGACACGGGGCTCGATCTCATGATCCTTGAGATTGTGAGCAGAAATCAAGAGTCAGAGGCTTAACTGAGCCGCTGCAGCAAACTCAATTTAAACCAGGGCATCCTTAGTGATTGGAACAGCTCTGTTGTAGAAGAACCCAGCCAAGGCTGTTTATTGCCAGCGGGCCATAAGCAATTGCTAGAATGGAAAAGGTGAGTAGAGAATAGAGCCTTAGGTGTGAAGTTTACCTCCCCAGACTCGACTCACAGTTCCGCTGCCTCCCCAAAGTTAACAGCATCCACCTTGCAGATCGTGCCTATTAATATATTTATTAGCTTGCTTGTTTGATAGCCACAGGCTTCCTGAGGAAATTGCAGGCAGGGGTTTGCGAAGAGCATACCCTGATTGGAAAAACTTTTCTTACTAGCTGGATGCTTGCCGTGCTGTGGGGTCTTGTGCCTTTTGGTTCTTCCCAGATGGGGGCTGGCTTTGTATGCAGTGTGCATGGCACCTCCAGTTCCGCCCTAATTGCTGTGTGCAGGATAGCTGAGCGCACACGGTGGCTGAGTAATGACCCTGCATTTCTCTTTGCAGCTCCTCGATTAGGAAGTCACAGGGACCTTGAGCCCGTGTTTCATTCTGGAGTGTTTTCCCCTGTTAAATCAGAATGGTGGCAGATTGTTAAAACGCTACCATTGTAGCCAGCGGCTGTGTCACGGTGCCCTACATACACATGGTCATGCCCTTGCTTTGGCTAAAGTCCTTCTTACTTGCCTTTGAATTTTACACGAAGACCAGATAGCGTAGATATGGCATAGAGTTAGATGAGCTGACCCACCAGAGGCCTTCCAAAAGTTATTTTATGATTCCTGATGACTGTTAGAGGTTGACACAATTTTTTTTTTTTAAATCCTAAATCTGGTTACAAAAGACATGCATGTTTTTCGTAGAAACTTTTGGAAAGTTACCAGCCCTTCCCCCAAAGACCTGAAGGGAATAAAACATAATTACTCTCCCCAGTACGTTGTCCCCTGCTGTTACCAATTAGGATTAGATTTCCAGGCTTTTCTTGCTTTGCATAGCTGTACACTTTTTAATACAAAACTCTATGTAGCATTTTTATCTTGTTTTTTTCCCCCCCACTTAATATGTGACGAGTACTTGCCCACCATCAGATGTTTTCCCCCTGACCCAGTGCTGTAAGTGTCAGTAGAGGGCAAGCAAGCCTCCCTAGGCTTGTGTTCCCCTGTGGGACAGCGCTGTCATCTCACTCAGGGTATCATGGTTTCAGCCAGATCTGGGCACGCAAGTCACCTTCTTTAAATACTGCCAGAGGTGACAGATTATCACGCTTTGAAGGATGGATTTGATTTTTAAAACAAGCCAGTGATTTACCACGCCCCAGTGTCCTATGCCGAGCAAAGCAAACTTGAGCTGTGGCTGCAGCGTGAGATTAGGTTTTTCTGGGTGGGTTGTGGGGGAGGAGAGGGTGGGTGGGTGTTCGCTGGACGCTGGGATGGCTCTACCAGGCCGAGCACTTGAGAGCCAGACCTAAGCCTCTGCATGAGCACCGTACGCGTGGCGGGGTCCAACAGCCACGCGGTGGCCATCAGAATCTCCTCAGGAGCTTGGTACAGATGCCCACAAGGCCAGGATCCCTAGGGGCACTGGGAAGAGAGGGCCAAGGGGACATGAACCTTCAGCGTAATTGTAGTAGGCACTGCTCATTTGCTGTCTAACTCCCATGCCTCGCTCCTGTACTGACACAACCTTGATGTTGTTTGGGCTGGCTGTGTGCCTAGCTAAGACATTTTCTTAGCTCCTGGGGAGAGCGCTCCTTCATAAATAAAACGGCACAGCCCTTCGGCCCCCGTGTCACCTTCTGCCTCTTACAGTCATAAGCATGGAAGCCACAGGCCAGGGATGGCAGAGCAAGAACACAGAAGGGTCCTGGGTCCTTGATGTAATCCGCGAGGGGCAGCTCCAGCTCTGTACTGCCTGCTTCTAGATTTCTTCTTGTTCCATGAGAAAAATCACCCCCCATCTGTTGAAGCGACTGTTAGTTTTTTTAATTGCTTGCAGCTGAATGCAATCATAACTGATAAGGTAATGTTTTAATATTTTACAAGGGGGAAATGTATTTACATATTGTGTAATTAAAAATGAAAAATAATTTAAATCCCCACAGATTTCTGGGCCCCCCATCAGACACACTAACACGGTATCTTTGGGGATGGAACGCACGTATCTGTATTTTTAGCAAACTCTCCAAGTGATTCTGATGCACTGTAAAATGGGAGAGTCACTTCTGCATTCATTAATGCCATTATTCCCATTTTATATATGAGAGCATTGAGGCCCAAGAAAGTTAAATAGCTTATCCCAGTTTTTTTAAAGTGAGATTTACATGTAGATCTGTCTGGTTGCAAAGTGCACCCCCTTGCCTGTTCCAGGAAGGCCTCACTTCTCACCCCACGACAGAGCCGCACGGCTTCTGAAAGGAACTTCCAAAACAGCAAATTCAAAGCGGTTTTTGACACAGTTTTACACTGTTGGCAAAGGATGGCGTCACTGCCACATATATGTCCCCAGGAAATGAAGGGATGTATGGTTTCTGGAATGTTTGTTTAAAAAATGGGCTCATAGGTTCTTGATCTTGCCTTCCGCTTTGGAAACAAAAATTCTTTGAATTAGCTTTTTCCGTAGACTTTCTAGGGTTAAGTCACTTAGGAATTACTAGAACATCTCACCCATGAAAGGTAATTATGGTTGTTTTATGAGTGTGGAAGACATATAGCTTGTAAGTGCTAGAGTAGTCTCCTGTGAGTTATTAGAACTCACAGTATTCATGTTATACCAAATTAGCCATCAAGGGCTGATAGATTTTATCTCTAGTTCATCAAGGCATTGGTCAGTGCTATACATTCATAACAATTAAATACACACCAGCTCTCTTCAAATAGGATCTTTGGATAAGGTGGCCACTTCAGGTTGTAATAATGTGATTTGCATGGGTATTTGGAGACCTGTATGATAAGAATGACTTTCTGATGGGGGAGAGGGTTTTCACTGTGGGCAAAGGAAGTCGGAGTGCTTGAGAGCCTCAAGGGGCTGGCAGCATTGTGTGGATAAAGTGTGGCCCGGGAGTTAGGAGGTTTGTGTTTGGGCCTGGGTCTGAATCCACCCCGTGTCAGGATCTCTGACGTAATTCCAAATAGGCTTCCAAAAAACACTCCGTTATCAAGGTCTTCCTATGTGGAAGACATTTGGGGAGGGACTTCACTCTGTCACCTTCAGGGAGCTCCTTTTGTAGTGCAGGAGAGAAGACAGATACCCAAGTCTGTACATAAGCAGCCATTGTCACGTCCCCTTTTCCTGGGGGCTGCAGTCCTGTGCAGGCCTTTATAGGTGTCCATTCAGTCCTTACAAAGCTTTGCAAGGTATAGGTATTGTGGTTTTTTGTTCTACAGATGTGGAAACTGAGGCTCAGAGAGAGTTAGCTGCTTGCTCACAGTCAATAAATAGCAGCATCAGATTTGAGCTCAGGTCAACCTGACTCCTAGGACCCTACCCATCCTGTCTGTGCCTGTGTGACCTCCGTGGTGCTCTGCCCTGAGGTGGTGGCAGGGTTGGGGAGGTGTGAGAGGAGACCTCTTTGACTGGGAGAACTGGAGAAATCTTTGCAAAGAGGCAGGAATTTAAGAGTTTAGTTTAGGAGCGCCTGGGTGGCTCAGGTAAGCCTCTGACTTCAGCTCAGGTTGTGATCTCATAGTTGGTGAGTTCAAGCCCCACATCAGACTCTGCACTGACAGCTCAGAGCCTGGAGCCTGCTTCAGGTTCTGTCTTTCCCTCTCTCTCTCTGCCCCTCCCCCATTCACACACACACACTCTCTCTCTCTCCCTCTCAAAAATAAATAAACATTAAGAAAACTTTAAAAAGAGAGAGAGTTTAGGGAGGGGGCACCTGGCTGGCTCAGTCAGTAGAGCACATTTCTTTGATTCAAACCCCACATTGGGCATGGAGTCTACTTAAAAAAAAAAAAAAAGAGTTTGGGGCACCCAGGTGGCTCAGTCGGTTAAGCGGCTGATTCTTGATCTCGGCTCAGATCATGATCTCACAGTTCATGGGTTCAAGCCTCAAGTCTGTCAGCACAGAGCCTGCTTGAGATTCTGTCTCCATCTCTCTCTGCCCCTTCCTCGTGCATGTACGATCTCCATCTCTCTCTAAATAAATAAATAAACTTTAAAAAGAGTGTAATTAAAAAAAGAGTTTAAGGTGAGTAAAGGTAAGTAAGGAGAATACTAGGTGTGTTCCTGGAATGAGAAGTCTGGTTTGATTGAAATATGTAGTTCCTCGTGCGGATGGGAGGGACAGGAAGAAGGAAATGAAGCTGGGAGAGTAACTGGGACAGATTCTTTTTTTCAACGTTTTTTATTTTTTTATTTTTTGGGACAGAGAGAGACAGAGCATGAACGGGGGAGGGGCAGAGAGAGAGGGAGACACAGAATCGGAAACAGGCTCCAGGCTCCGAGCCATCAGCCCAGAGCCTGACGCGGGGCTCGAACTCACGGACCTCGAGATCGTGACCTGGCTGAAGTCGGACGCTTAACCGACTGCGCCACCCAGGCGCCCCCTGGGACAGATTCTGAAGGGTACTCAACGCTTGACTAAGTTATAGGAAGAACATTTTGTATTTTATGTAAAACTGTCGTTGAAGACGATTTGTATTATGCTACTCATTATTCCTTAATGTAAAGGATGGCTGCCATAATTTCATATTAGAACTGAGTTTCAGCCAAAAAAAATCACCATCTTCCTCAGTGGAATGTTTTCTATTCTGCCTTTTTTAATCAGAAAGCAAAGACTATGGAACTCCATATCTTTCCCTTTTTGCCCAGGCTACCAGGGAGCCCAGGCCTGATTTGTTGTTTAATTGTAATTACTGTTTTATCTCTCCAGTTCTTGGTCAAAATTTCATCTTTCAGGGGCGCCTGGGTGGCTCAGTTGGTTGAGCGTCCGACTTCGGCTCATGATCTCATGGTTCATGAGTTTGAGCCCTTGCGTTAGGCTCTGTGCTGACAGCTCAAAGCCTGGAACCTGCTTTGGATTCTGTGTCTCCCTCTCTCTCTGCCCCTCCCTGGCTCACGCTCTGTCTCTCCCTCAAAAATAAACATTAAAAAAAAAAAAAATTCATCTTTTGTTTCATGTGATTTCCAGTCTTGCTTTTATTTTATTTTATTTTATTTTATTTTATTTTATTTTATTTTATTTTATTTTATTTTATTTTATTTTATTTATTTGCCTTGGGTATAAATTATTATTAAAAACTACCTGAAATTCCTTTTGGAAGTAGGCAGGATATATTCTTTAAGTATATTTTAATGCTAGGTAAGAAGAAACTTAGACTGACTTGTTGCACTGTTATAGGGCAACAAGGAGCTGCAACAGGACTGTGAGTGACAAAAGCTTCTGTGGCGTCTTGACGGGCTGCTTGCAAGAGGCTGCTGGGAAGGGCATTGTATCTTTGGGACAGCGAATGGCATTAGTCACTCGCTGGGAACCCCAGGGGTCCAGAGAGGCCTCAGATTGTCATGAGGGGCCTGCCACGTGTGTGTGTCTGCTGTGGGGGCTCTCTGCAGCCCCCCCCCCCTTGCCCCTGCCAAGTTGAAGTTGTCCTTCCCATGCCCAGACCACCTTTTCTTCCATGTCACAGCAGTGTCTGCTTTGGTCATTCCCCAGGACCACTGGGACCCAATGTTTTGGCTCTAATTAGGGGAAGGAATTACAGTTACAGCGTGTCGGCAGTTTTCTACACCCCACTTTCTGGAGCATTTAAGGAAACCCTCGGTAAATTGACACTGCATGATGAGTCGGGTGTCGGCTTGCCAGTCCAACGAAAAGAAGACCGTCTCAGGGTCCACAGGCCCTGAGGATGTCAGGCTTGGCGGTCTCATGTCTGAAGATCCAGGGTAGATTGTCTTAGCTATACGTTGCCTTCCTCTGGGAGCCCAGGCATGGGCTCTCTGTGTCATTCCTGGTGGTCTTTGTGAAGCCACAGGCCCCTCCCCAGAGACCTGCTGCACATCACTTTATGCTGGTACGTCACATATCACAGCTGCCTTGCTGTAGTGGAAATTCATGTTGCCGTTAGCCTTTTTTAAAGTGTTTTATTAATAGCAGCGGCTAAAGCGCCTGAGACCCTCTAGGGCAGGAGTGGTCTCTGACTGGGGTCAGGAGTTCTTGAAGAACCTGTTGAAAGTGTGTGCAGAATTGTGTACGTGTGTGCACTTTTCTGGAAAGGTCTTACCCGATTCTCAAAGGGAATATATTCTTCAACATTTTATCCCAAAACAGTTACGAACCACGGCTATGAAAAATGACCTATGGATTTCTTCCCAACATTCTTGAATATCCGTATGAAACCACTTCCCCCAGAGCCTGCTGCTCGAAGCAGCTCTAAGCAGAAGGCTGGAAAACACCCAGACTGGGTGGGAGCCGCCCTGGAAGGTCTTGGGGCCGGCTGTGCAGCTGCCTGCAGAGCCCTTTAAACTCAAGTGCCATCTCCAGCCTCGATGGGCAGTTCTTGTCCTCCCAGCCTGGGGCTGCTGTGCACCCGCGGCCTTTATGTCTCCCGGCTGTGCTCTTGCTCTTGCCCTTCACCGCTGCTCCAGCCACTGAGAGCAGCCACACAGCGTTCCCCTTTCAGGTGGTTTAGGAAAGGCCTGTTCTCCAAGCTGTACTTGGGGAATATCTCCAGACTTGGGATTAGGAACCATAGCACTGAGACTTATGACAAGCTCGCAAAACAAAATGAGGCTTTTCTCTGTGGTCCAGGGAGGCTCCGGACCCGGAAGTCACTTGACTTTGTTTTGCCTTGCTCTCCCACGGCGGCAGAAGCACTTTGTGAACCAGAAAGGGAAGCTTTGTTCTCTGGTAGTCACTGAGAAATGCCTTTCCTGAATGGTTACTGTGGATGTAAACAGCTCTACAGAAAAAAACAGAACAAAACAAAACCCAAACCTCTAAGACATAGACAGCAGCTATTTCTGTTCTAATCTGATGGACAAGCATTTATTGAGTACCTACTGTGTGCTGATAGAATTCCTGGAGCACTGGGGGCAGCAGGTCCAGGAAGAGCCATTGCAGGGTGATAGGGGCTGGAGAGAATCCACAAGCCAGAGCTGTGGGTCCCAGAAGAACGCAATTAATTCAGCCGGCGTGTGTGTGTGCGTGCGTGTGCGTGTGTGTGTGTGTGCGTGCAGGGTGTTGGGGGCCTCACGGAGCGGAGGCAGGAGGTTGTTAAAGGAAGGAGGTAGCCTCCTGTGTTCTCTTTTGACCCTTTTCATTATGTGAGCACGCATTTTACCTTCTGGTGATTAGTATGCACATAATATTTCATGCTGCCTGTTTTTCATTTAGCATTCCTTTACCGATTTCCACTTAGCCACGAGGCCAAAGTATTTATCATTTTAAAAAGCCACGTAGCATTTTTGCCTTATTGATGTACCCTCGCTGCTTGGCCATCGTCTCATTTGTTGGGAGTAACAGAGTTTTTCCGCAATTAGGCATCTGCAGAATCAGCTCTCCCCTCCCCCTAACTTACTTCCTTCGGGGCATACTGCTGGGTCAAAGTTATGAATGGTTTTATGCCTTTCCTACTGAATGTTCTTTTCTTTTTATTAGGGAAATTTTCAGACATGTACAGAAAAGAGAGGCTGTGATGATGAACTCACACATATTAGCAAGTTTGGATAGCTATCAACTCATAGCCGATTCAGTTCATCTATACCGCCCTCCCCCACCCCATCTCCTTTCCTGGATTGTTTTGCAGTGAACCCCAGACATCATATAATTGCATCTATAAATACCTAAGTGTGTGTTTCTAAAGGATAAGGAACCTTTTAAAAGTATACTCATAGCTACATTATCCCATCTAAAAAAATTAACCAAAATTCCTAACGTAAAATATCCAGTCACCAGGTGAAAGATTAAGATTCCCCAATACTTTCTTTTTTCTTTTTAATTTTTTTTTAACGTTTATTTACTTTTGAGACACAGAGAGACAGAGCATGAACGGGGGAGGGTGAGAGAGAGGGAGACACAGAATCTGAAACAAGCTCCAGGCTCTGAGCTGTCAGCACAGAGCCCGACGCGGGGCTCGAACTCACGAACCGTGAGATCATGACCTGAGCCGAAGTCGGATGCTTAACTGACTGAGCCACGCAGGCGCCCCTCCCCAGTACTTTCTGTGACCATTTTCAGGAGGCCAAATGGCTGTTTGCACCGGTGTGTACAGGAGGGAAGGTTTCACTTGACAAGCGGTTCGGAGGCTGGGATTGCTTTAGGGAAAAGGGTGCCCTGCCCGCGGGTCCTGGCCTCAGAGAATGCGAGAGGAGAGGCCTCTTTTCAGGGCCTCTGCTACTTGTCTTGTGTGATTTCGTGCTGCATGTGCTACACGGGGTGATAGGTGCTATCCACCCGTTGCTCAGGCTTCCTCGGATAAATCTGACTGCACTGCCGTATCCACATACCAGCCTGACTTGGGTGCGATGTGCAGAAAACGTCAGGCTCATTTCTCCCTTTGGACTCCGCTCCATTGAAGAATGAAATATCCTCATGCTGTTTCTTCGGTGCTAAAGAAGCTAGATAGATACTATGTTTCTTTTTCTACAATAAAAATTCCTAGATGCTAGGAAATGCCTATTCCCCATTGGATTCCCCACATGATCATCTTATTTGCATGTTTCCCTTGGCAGGCTTTGTTTGGTATTATTCAAGGTGACCCAGTTAGAGCCACTGTTTAAAGTCACGTTGTCATTAATAAGTTATACAACCTGTGTGTGATAAGTCTGTTAGCTCTGAATATTGTACAAGTAGGAATACATGCTGTGTCTGGTCTCTTCTTCATATTTAAATATGGTTACATTTAAATGTAATCTCCCTGTTTGTTCTCAATGTTGATATTCCTGATTTTTCTATGTTGATGGATAGGAGCAATTTCCCAGATGATTCAGAATCCTGTTGTATCTGTCTTTGGAATGCTAATCACATGTGTATATCATGTCCGCACCTCCCCTGTGCCAGCCCAGCTTGCTCTCTGTTTGCTCCTTCTTGACTAGCTGGGGCCCCTACTAGGTGGTGAAAAACCGAGTCATGGGACACCTGGGTGGCTCAGTCGGTTGAGCGTCTGACTTTGACTCAGGTCATGATCTCGCGGTTCGTGAGTTTGAGCCCCACATCAAGCTCACTGCTGTCAGCATGTCAGCACAGAGCCCACTTCAGATCCTCTGTCCCCCTCTCTCTGCCCCCAACCTGTCCCTCCCCTGCTTGCACTCTCTCAAAAATAAATATTTAAAAAATAAATAAATAAATAAACTGGTTCAAAAGAAAAACCAAGTCATGAGTAACCCAGTCTAGGAAAAGGGGGAATTAATAGGCTTGGTCAGGATGCAAATGCCTTTTAGATCTTAGGGTAAGAGGGCTTTTATTCTTAGGGAAAATAGTCTCTAGAGTCAATAAAAAGGTTTACTTATGTTCAGGACAGCCTTATGCCTGGTGCCTGGCTTTTTTTTTTTTTATGTTTATTTATTTTTGAGACAGAGAGAGACAGAGCATGAATGGGGGAGGGTCAGAGAGAGGAAGACACAGAATCCAAAGCAGGCTCCAGGCTCTGAGCTGTCAGCACAGAGCCAGACCCAGATGCGGGGCTCGAACTCACGGATCGTGTGATCATGACCTGAGCCGAAGTCGGACACTTAACTGACTGAGCCACCCAGGCGCTCCTGGTGCCTGGATATTTTTGATGGAAGAATTTAAATAACTGGGTTTTAGTTTTGGTTATGAACTTGCCATTTTATTTCTCTGTTGCGGTACAATATTCCGTTTCTTTGTTTATAAAACAATAATAAGAGAACTCATTAAAAATTTTTGATGTTTATTCATTTTTAGAGAGAGAGAGCACAAGCTAGGGAGGGGCAGAGAGAGAGGGAGACAGGGAATCTGAAGCAGGCTCTGTGCTGTCCGTCAAAACCCGATACGGGGCTCAAACTCATGAACCATGAGATCATGACCTGAGCCGAAATCAAGGGTTGGACACTTAACTGACTGAGCCACACAGGCGTCCCTGATGACAGAACACGTTTTAAAAGATATGTCTCTATGCCAAATGCTTCAAGATACTGATTATTTTCACTTTTTTCTATTTCTCTCCCAGGCCTTATATCTGGTGCATCTTTTTTTTGTTTGTTTTAAACAATTTTGTGTCTTGTTTGCTTTATGCCATCATAAAATGCTTCTATGTGATTTTAATAATGGCTGTATGATACTCAGTTGAGTTGATAAATGTACCATAATTTCCTTAGCCATCCTTTTTCGATTTCATATTGGAGTTTTGTGAGTTTTATTCTTTTTAAGTTTATTTTTTTGAGAGAGAGGATGCAGGCATGTGTGCGTGAGCTAGGGAGAGGCAGAGAGAGAGAGGTAGAGAAAAATCCCAAGTAGGCTCCACGCTATCAGCGCAGAGCCCCACACGGGGCTCGATCCTACTAACCGTGCGATCATGACCCGAGCCGAAATGAAGAGTTAGATGCCCAACTGACTGAACCACCCAGGCGCCTCTAGTGTTGTGAATTTTAAACAATTCTATATTGAACATGTTCCTGTGTATAGCCTTTTCCCCTTTTTTCAACAGCTTTGGTGAGATATAATTCCCATAGTAGGCAGTTCACCCATTTGAAGCGTACAAGTCAGTGGTTTTTAGCATATTTGCAGAGTTGTGTAGCCGTCACCTCTATCAATTGTGGAACAATTTTATCATCCCATACACATTAGCAGTCCATTCCTGTCTCAACCCTAGGCAACCACTAATCTACTTTCTGTCTCCATAGATTTGCCTCTTCTGGACATTTTGTATTCATGGACTCCTACAACCTGTGGTCTTTTTTTCCCATTAAAAATGTAACGTGGAGCACCTGGGTGGCTCAGTCATTTAAGCGTCTGGGTCTTGATTTTTGTCTCAAGTCATGATCTCATGGTTGTGAGATCGAGCCCGCTTCAGGCTCTGCACTGGTGTGGTGCCTGCTTGAGATTCTCTCTCTCTCCCCCCCCGTCTGCCCCACCCCTATGTGCATCGAGTACATTAAGTGCATTAAGTGTACATTATTGTACAACCATTTCTACCATCCATTTCCAGAACTTTCTCATCTTCCCAAACTGAAACACTATATCCATTCAACACTAACTCCCCATTAACCTCCCTGCTGCTCCTGGCAGCCACCCTTCTGCTTTCTGAGTCTATGAATTTGACTATTCTAGATACCTCACGTAAGTGCAGTCATACAGTATTTGTCCTTTTTTTTTTTTTAATGTTTATTTTTGAGAGAGAGAGAGAGAGAGCAGGCGAGCAGGGGAGGAGCAGAGAGAGGAGACAGAGGATCTGAAGCAGGCTCCACGGTATCAGCTTAGAGCCCAATGTGGGGCTCGAACCCACAGACTGTGAGAAGTCCTGAGCTCACAGACCTGAGCTGAAGTCAGACACGTAACCGACCGAGCCACAGTATTTGTCCTTTTATGTTTTGCTTCTTTCACTTGGCATAATGTTTTCTAAGTTCATCCATGTTGAAACACATATCAGAATTTTGTTCCTTTGTATTGCCAGATATTATTCCATTGTATGGATATGCCATATTTTGTTTATCTTTTTCTCACTCAGTAGACGTTTGGGCGGTTTCAACTTTTTGGCTGTTACATTAATGCTGTCATGAACATTCATGTACAGGTTTTTGTGTGGACATACGTTTTCATGTCTCTTGGGTGTGTATGCCTATGAGGAGAATTGCTGGGGTGGGTGGCTTTTTTCTTTGAGATGTTTCTTTAAGTGGAGTCCTAAAGAGAGTATTAGGTCAAAGGATTAGAATCTTTTACAGCATACCCCTTGATAGCTATTGTCCAAGTTGTTTTTCCAAAGAGTTCTTAAGTGTATGCTACCTTCAAGAACCTATGTTCTGGTTTCACATCAACCTTCCTAGCAGTGCGTGTTATTCTTTTAACGGTGTGTTAATTTAAGAGTAAGAATTTAACTTTATTGTTTTACCGGGGCTGTTTTTTATTAGCCGCTATGCCTCCCAAGACAAGGCCTCCAGATGGTAAGACTAGCTTATAGTTGAGCCTTACTCTGCTGGGTTGCCTTTGACTGCTCCCCACAAATGCTTTGACTGCAGGGAGAGTGTTTCTCTTTACCTAGTTCTGAAGGACAGCGCTTTGCAGGAGTTAGTCAAAGCACTCTGGCTTTACTGAGCACAGCAGGAGTGAGCCCGGGGGAACTTTGGGGAGTCTTTCTCCCAGCTTGGGCTTGGAATTTTGTAATCGCTCTTTGAGGCAGAAAGGAGACCTTCCTTTTTAGTTTGGTTCAGGATGATGCCTGTGGTCTCTGGCTGGTCTAGTAGGCCGATTGGTGCCTGGCCAACAGAGTGCAGCCCTGTCACGGTCCCTCTAGGAGGGACTTAGGGTGGCCTCCTCAGCCTCTGCCTTGAAGACTGTTACCCCCGCCTCTGCCCTCTGCACGCGAATTCGGTCTTCCCCCAGGTCCAGGGCGCGGAAGGCGTGTGTTTAGAGTTGTAGTTCATATTCCCCACACTCTCCCTGTGTGCTGGGTTCCCCATCTGGTGTTTTGTATCAGTCACTCTAATCTTCACGACCACTCCGCCGAGGCGTAGCAACTCTTTGGCCCCCTTTCATGGCAGACCGAACTGTGGTTCAGAGAGTTTAAGACCTGTGCCCAGGGTCGAATGACCCAGGACTGACGCCTACAACACCAAATTCACAGCCATGCCCTTGACCAAATGCCCTTCCTGTCTCCGCTTTTCCACGGAGCCGGTCTGGTAACCTGCCCCTGCTTCCTGCCGGCAGTCTCTGCGCTCCAGTACAGCCCCCATGCTGCTACCGGGGGGGGGGTCTGTGTCAAACGCAAATATTCTTGTCACTCGGGTTGGAAAGGCCCGTCCGTTGCCTCCTGCGGAAAGCGCACACTCCTTACAGAAAATGAAAGGGCTCTCCCAGCTGGCCTCCTGTCACTGCTTCCCTTCACCACAGCCCGGCGTTGCCGTCCTCACATCTCTGCTCGCTGGTGCTGCGGGCGAGGACCCTTCCTCCTCCTCCAGATTCCTGCCGTTTCCTTTCACAGGCCCTTCCTCCCCTCTCTCCAGCGTGATTAACTATTCCCCCAGTCATCTGTTGCCCATCAGTCTTCCTATTTTCCTCCCTCCCGCACACTCCTGTTGGAACACTCCCCACATTCTGTACTGGCTGCTTATTTGCAAGTCTCCTGCCTGGTGACCTCCTTAAGGGCAGGGGCTCCGTCTTGCTTATTTTTCTGTCCCACTCCAGCACAGTGCCTGGCGGGGGGAGGCCTCTCAGTTAAAGTTTTTGAATTAAACTGAGAAGCCTTAGGGTGGCCTTGCATGTTCCCGCTCCCCGAGGGCTGGCATTCAGTCTCCTCGAGGACGTCGGCCTCCATAATCAGGAGTCGCTGAGCACGGGCGCTGCCCAGGGAGTGAAATTTGCAGGCGCGCCCGTCTGCTCTCAGGGTGCACGGCCCCTTGAGAGGCACTCTGGGGAAGAAGGAATCAGCAGCATATCTGCTCTGCTTTAAGGCAGCTCTAACCTTAGCACCAGCTCCCCGGGGACCTTTTATCTTCCCCGTGGTCCACTGGCCCACCTGCCTGGCTGTCACGAGAGCAAACTGCTGGGCTGGCTGGGCTGGGCCCAGCCCACTACCACACCCTCCTCCTGGCCCCCGGCCTGGCCCTGGCCCTGGCCCCTGCAGAGACCTCTCCTCCCCCCAGTTGCCCACTGCCACCCCGGCCCTCAATCCGTGTCTTCCCCCAGCTCCTCTCTCGCACACTCGTTTACTCCACACATAAAATATTCCAGTAAGTACAAAGAAGAGAGCACATCAAACCAGTGGCTCTGCTTCTAGAGAACACACCCCGAATGCATTTTAAAATCTGTGGATCCCTCTCAAGGGAATTCCAGTTAAAAAAGAACTTGGATCAGCAGCCCCGGGCCTGTGTGGCTAACAAGCTTCTATTTTCTCTGTTGTTTGGCTGGCCTGAAGGACTCCTTTGTTTGGGGAGTGGGAGCATGTGGTGTCCTAATTAGGCCAGGGCGTGGAATTGTGGCTCAGACAGAGCTGCCCTTTGGAATTGAGCTCTGCAGACAGGAGAAGAAGTTCGGGATGTTGTGGGTCTGTCCATCTTTAAAGAAAACAGATCAAAAAGAAGGGAAAACTAAACGCAGTGTGGTATTCTGGATTGGATTGCGGACAGAAAGGGGCATGAGTGGAAAACTGGAGAAATCCAAGTCTGGTCTGGAGTTTCGTTAATAGTGCTGTGCCAGTGGTAATTTGTAGTTTTGATAAATGGACAGCGGTTATGTAAGAGGTTAATATTCGCAGAAACCAAGAGAAGGGCATATAGGGACTGTATAATCTCTGCAACTTTTCAGGAAAGATAAGATTATTCCCATGTTAAAAGTTTATTTAAAAATTTAAAAAAGAAGGGAAAAAACGGATCCAGCAGCTAATTGGACTTGACCTTTCTTTTATCAGCACTCTGTTTTACATTTCAGACCCCAGGAGTCTTTTAAGCCCTCATCTGTGTGGTCAGGAGGGTTCCTGCATCCAGGAACTCCTGAGGCCACAGGCTTTTCTTTGCCCCACCGTCCTCTGTTTGGGGATGAGTCCAAGTCCAAGGTGCGGTCTACCAGGAAGACCTGGGTCATGACAGTGCTGCTACCTGCCAGCTGTGCACTGTTGGACTAGTCACCAACCTGGGCTTGATGATACTCTTCACCTGTCAGAATGGGGCTACCCTGCCTGGAGGGGGAGGGGAGGGTTAAATAAGGGAACACAAGTGAAGAACCTGGCCCAAATAGAATGTTGTGCCTGGTAGACTTTGGATTTCTTTCTTTTTTCTTTTCTTTCTTCCTTTTTTTTGGGGGGGGGTGATAGAAATGAGAGCTGGTTTCCTTGAAGACTTGAGAGCAGTATTTCAGTGCTGGCTTTGAGGGCAAGAAGCTGTCATTGGGAAGCTAGCAGCAACATTGTACCCCCCCCCCCATATCTCCCTCCCCATGCCCCATTTCTAGAAGTCCAGGAAATGTGATACCTGTTTTGAGTAACTCATGGGGAATCTTCTTATTGGATGGCCTCTCACACCTCTTGGAGTTTTAACATTTGGCTTCCTCAGGAAATTGTGCCGTGGCTATTTCTTTACCTTGCTGATGGGCCATGCTGTTTGGGGGCTTCCTTCTGGAACAGGAGCCCCTTGTGGCTTCTGGGCATGGAGGTCTCCTGGCTCAGAAACTCGGAAAACAGGAAGGCTGGAGATCCTAGTATGATCCTAGGGCACTGAATCTGCTGGGCACAGCCTGTGGATAGCTATTTACCTGTAGGTGGCACTGGTGACACAGGAATGCTGAAGGAAGGGGCGCCCAGGGGAATGTTAGCAGAATCCCTTTCACAGAAGCTGCAGTAATAATGAAAGCTGGGGCGCCTGGGTGGCTCAGTCAGTTGAGTGTCTGACTTCGGCTCCGGTCATGATCTCGCGGTTCATGAGTTTGAGCCCCACATCAGGCACACTGCTATCAGTTCAGAGCCCACTTCACATCCTCTGTCTCCCTCTCTCTCTCTCTCTCTGCCCCTCCCTGTGCTCACTCTCTCTCTCTCTCTCTCTTTTTCTGTCTCTCAAAAATAAACATTTAATGGGGCACCTGGGTGGTGTAGTCGGTTAAGCGTCCGACTTCAGCCAGGTCACGATCTCGCGGTCTGTGAGTTCGAGCCCCACGTCGGGCTCTGGGCTGATAGCTCGGAGCCTGGAGCCTGTTTCCGATTCTGTGTCTCCCTCTCTGTCTGCCCCTCCCCCGTTCATGCTCTGTCTCTCTCTGTCCCAAAAATAAAAAAAAAAAAAAAAGTTGGGAAAAAAAAACATTTAAAAAAATAATAAAAGCAATAGCCATTATCACGGCTTGTGGAGGAATGAAAGTCTGTATCCTAGGCTCTGTCCAGTGCTTTGTATGTGTTGTTTAGTCTCATAACAACTGTTGTGAGAAGTGCTGTTACTGGTATAGCACTTTATCGATGACAGAAAGGCTTGGACAGGTCAAATTACTGCCCTGCGGTCACACAGTAAATGGCAGAACCAGGATTCACCAAAGTCTGAGTTCAAACCCCCTGTTCACTCTCCACTCTGCACTATCATGGCCCATTTCTCCTGATTCAGAGTCCAAAGGGAGAACACAGAAACAGCTGGGAACCTAGTTCCACTTTTGCCAGACTGCCCAGGACCTATCACCCAGGGGCCTTGGAAGGATTTACAGTAATCATCTTACTTCTAAAAGGCCCTCATCGGGGCGTCTGGGTGGCGCAGTCGGTTAAGCGTCCGACTTCAGCCAGGTCACGATCTCGCGGTCCGTGAGTTCGAGCCCCGCGTCGGGCTCTGAGCCATCATCAGGCTCTGAGCTGATGGCTCAGAGCCTGGAACCTATTTCCGATTCTGTGTCTCCCTCTCTCTCTGCCCCTCCCCCGTTCATGCTCTGTCTCTCTCTGTCCCAAAAATAAATAAAAACGTTGAAAAAAAAAATTAAAAAAAAAAATTAAAGGCCCTCCTCAGCATAAGGTTGGGCCTTCCTGAGGAACTGAAGATGCCCTGCCTTCATGCAGCTTCGGGTTTAGATATGGAGCCAAGAATATATTTATGGCTCATCAAGCCAGTGAGATTGGAAGAAACTCAGAATGCTAGCGTTAGAATGGTTTTGAAAGCTCATCCTTGCATAGACTATGCCTTCAAGTGCTGGGAAGCTCCTCTCAGGGCATCACTTGGGGATGGCATGAAAGGGGCTCTGGAAAGGTTATGGGATTGGAGCGAGTTAGCTGGTGTGAAGGCTTTACAACCAGGGAAGTCTAAGGTGATTTCTTCAGGGCTGGAGGCAGAGATACAAGGCCCCCTGGATTGCAGAGTCCTCTGGATTCTGGTGTACTTCTTGCTTTTACACCCTCCCCGGCCCCGCCCAGCAGGTAACCTACTTTTCCGTGCAGTGAGTACTCAGATGGGTCTTCTCTTCAGCTTTGTTTGTTCTTACAGCATATGATCAGGTTTTGTAAAAGTGTGTGTTAGCCCAAGAATGCCCATTTTCACCAGCTTCTCTTCACCAAGGTACTGGAAGTGCTAGCCAGAGCAGTTAGGGAGGAAAAAGAAATAAAAAGCTTCCAAATGGGAAAGGAAGTAAAATTATCTCTGTTTGCAGATGGCATGACCTTGTATGTAGAAAAAAAAAACCCTAAAGACTTCATGGGGAAGAAAACACAACAAAAAACAACTAATAAACAGATTCAGCCAAATGGAAGGGTACAAAATCAACACTCAAGAGCCAGCTGTTTCTATACAATGAACAATCTAAAAAGGAAATTCAGAAAATCCATTTATAATAACGTCAACAAGAATAAAATCCTTAGGAATTATCAAAGAGGCAAAGTCTTGTACACAAAAACTACAGAACATTGTTAAGAGAAATTAAAGAAAACATAAATACATAGAAAGACATCCCATATTCATGGATAGAAGACTTAATATTTTTAAGATGATAATTCTACCTAAAATGAGCTACAGATTCAATATGGCCCCAATCAAATTCCACCAACATTTTTTGCAGGAATAGAAAAATCCATCCTAAAATTCTTATGGAATCTCAAGGGATTCTAAATAATTAAAACAACCTTGAAAAGGAAAGGCATTTGGAGGACTCACACTTCCTGATTCCAAAACTCACTGTCCTCAGAACAGTGAACAATGTGGTACTGGCATAAGGACAGACCTAGACCAATGGAATAGAATGGAGAGCCCAGAAATTAACCCTCTCACATGGTCAATTGATTTTTGACGAGGGTGCCAAGACCTTTCAGTAGAGAAAGGACAGTCTTTTCAACAGATGGTGCTGGGAAAACTGGATATCCACTGACACAAGACTGAAGTTGGACCTTTACCTTATTCTATAGGAAAATTCAAATATGTCAAAGACATAAGCATAGAGGTAAAACTACAAAAGTCTTAGAAGAAAACACAGGGAAATAGCTTCATGACATTGGATTTAGCAGTGATTTCTTGGCTATCACACCCAAAGCATAGGCAACAAAAGAAAAAAGTAGGTGAATTGGACTTAATCAAAATTAGGAACTATGGGGCATCAAAGGACATTTTCAAGAGAGTGAAAAGACAGCCTGTAATGCCTTGGTGGCTCTATCGGTTAATCCAGTTTTGGCTCAGGTCATGATCTCACAGTCCTTGAGTTCGAGCCCCGCATCAGGCTCTTGTGCTGACAGCTCAGAGCCTACAGCCTGCTTCAGATTGTATCTCCCTCTCTCTTTGCCCCTCCCCAACTTGTGCTCTATTTCTCTCTCAAAAATAAATAAGTGTTAAAAAAAAAAAAAGCAAAGAAAAGACAGCCTATAGAATGGAAGACAATATTTGAAAAAATATACATCTGATAAAGGATTAATATCCAGAATATGTAAAGAGCTTATGCAACTCACCAAGATGACATGACCTTATGTGTAGAAAACCCTAAAGATTTCGTGAAGAAAGAAAGAAAAAAAAAAAAAACTCTCAGAACCCATAAACAGATTTAGCAAAACTGCCTAACTCAAAAATTGGCTCAAATAGACATTCATCCAAAGAAGGTATACAAATGGCCGGTAAACATGTGAAAAGGTGCTTAACATCACTAAGTCACTAGAAAGTGCAAATCAGAACCACGATGAGACATAAAATAACAGGTGTTGGCGAGGACATGGAGAAGTTGGAACCCTTGTCCGTTGCTGGTGGGAATGTAAAATGATGCAGCCTCTGTGGAACACAATTTGGCAGTTCTTAAAACATTAAACATAGAATTACCATATGATCCGTAATTCCACTTCCGGGTATATACCCCAAAGAATAGAAAGAAGGGACTCAAACAGCTGTCTGCACACCCATGTTCTTAGCAGCATTCACAGTAGCCAAAAGGTGGGAGCAACCCATGTGTCCATCCACAGGCGAAGAGATACCCAAAGTGGGGTATATTCATGCAACAGAATATTACTCAGCCTTAAAAAGGAATGAAATTCTGATAACCTGCTACAATGCAGAATAGCCTTGAGAACATTATGCCAAGTGAAATAAGCCAGACACAAAAAGAGAAACAGTGGATGCTTCCACTTCTCCGAGGTTCCTAGAGTCCTCACATTCGCGGAGAGAGAAAGCAGAATGATGCTTGCCAGGGGCTGTGGGGAGGGGAGTGAGCAGACAGTGTTGAATGGAGACAGTTTCAGTTTGGGAAGATGAGGTTCTGTGGGTGGACGGTGGTGGTGATGGTTGCACAGCAGTGGGAAATGTACTTCGTGCCGCTGATCTGCACACTTTCAAAAGGCTAAAACGGTGAATTTGATGTTCTGTGTATTTTACCACAATAAAAAGAAAACCCCACTATTACCAAAAAAGAAGAAAAAGGACACATCGGCCAACATACTGTCAGAATGGGGTGAGCGGCGAGGAGCGTGAGGGTCAGAGATCACGCCGGCCTGTTGGCTCACTTGTCAGGAAAGCTAACGCCCAGAGAAGAAACGGGAGTAAGTAGTCCCGGGAGCTCAGCATCCACAGAGGCCGAGCCAGGATCACTTGACTCCTTGTCCTCCTGTGGGCCAGGAGCTTCGTGAGGGCAGACTCTAGGCTGTGTTGCCTTCCTCTGTGTCCCCAGTGTCCAGCATTGGTAGCTGTATAGTACATTTGTGGCGGCTGGATGACTCTGTTGGCTCTCCTTCCCCTGAGTTAGTGTTCTCAGCCCTGGCTGTATGATGAGCCACCCGGGGGGGAGCTGTTAAAACATGTCAGTACCTGGCTTTGTGCCCGAAAGGTTCGGATCTGAAGGTGTGGACTGGGACCACGGCAGGAATATTTGTAAAAAGCTTCTGGGTAATTCTAACTTGCAGCCACGTTTGGGAAGCACTGTCCTACCTCCTGCCCTCTTTGGAGCTCTCTCACTGGGGTGTGTGAGAGAGAGGCGTGGTCGTCTCTCTGGGGCCGTCACACGGTCACTGGCTGGTTCTTTCTGGTTTATCTCGTCAACGTTTGTGTTCTGCTTAAAGAAGCTGCTGTTGTCTGTCACAGTGTGTGCGCAGGGTGCCATTAATTTCCTCCCGGCTCCTTGGCACCAGGGCACAGGTATCAAAGCCACTCAGAGGGCTGTGGTTGTCCTCTTACAGCTCAGACTGGACTGTACCTTAACCGACTGCCTGTCTGACTCTCCAGAGGCCTCTCCCATTATACTGACCTCTGAAGGTAGGGTCTTCGTCATCTTCAAGTGCAGTGCATGGCACGACTCGGGCTCTGCCAATCTAGAGCGAAGGGCACGGGCACCGTGGGGTTTTATTTTGCCTTAAAGTTACAGAGAAAGCTGCCTCACAATAGTCTACAGGCTGACCAGACATACTTTGTATACCTTCTTCTTGTCCTGTTACCTTCCTTTAGAGGGGTGTGAGAGGAGCAGGGACAGCTGTCATAGAAAAGGACATCCTATAAAATAGGGATGAGTATTTGGAATTCATTCTCTTGTCTCTCCGGTGGATGGGGAGCAGCTGCAATTAACATTCACAAAGCATGTTAGGAATTTGAAGCAATAGACAATAATGGCTCTGTGTAGAATGTCAGGATTGATTTTTCTTTCCACCCGACTGGTATATGCCAACCTGCCTCACTAGCATGTAGTAATCGAGAAGGTTCATCTCCTATTATTGGTGCATATTATCAGAGGAGCTTCCTGCCCACCCCAACCCCCTTTTCTTCTTCCTCAATACCTGGCATGAAAGAACCCTGAATCATGTTCCTTTGTGCCAGTGCCTCTGGGCTGCGACCCACACTCTTGATTGTTGGGGAGGTAGATAATTTGGCTATTTTTTCTCCATTCTCACCAAAAGGATGTTGCTGAATGCAAAATGCTAAAGCCAGCCCTCTTTTGCCTTCTGGTGCTAGCTGCTCTGAAGTCACTATATTTAACATCAAAGTGTAGACAGCAGCAGCCAAGAAACCAAGCCACTGGATTGTGAGGCTCCTCCCAGCAGGACCGCCTGGGATTTCAGACTGTGGGGGTGGGGGTGGGGGTACAGAAATACCAAGCCTGAGAGAACACGATCATTGCCTTCAGGGTCTAGGCTTCAGGGCATCCTGGCTCCCAGCTCCCACCTGGCTGGAGGCAGCCTTTTGTGAATGGAGAAAATGCCTTGTCAATAGCTTTAGGATAATATACTGTCTTGCACTGAAGGTTTAATGGGAGCTGTGTTTGCTTCTGCGCAGCTCTGCCCATCCCAGCCCTGCCCTGGCCGTCCCAGCTCTGCCCTGGCCTTCCCAGCCCTGCCCTGGCCTTCCCAGCCCTGCCCTGGCCTTCCCAGCTCTGCCCTGGCCTTCCCAGCCCTGCCCTGGCCTCCCAGCCCTGCCCTGCCCAGTCCTGCCCTACCCTGCCCAGCTCTGCCCTGCCCGATCCAGTCCTGCCCAGTCCTGTTCAGCCCTGCGCAGCCCTGCTCAACCCTGCCTTGCCCAGCCCAGCTCTATCCTGCCCTGCCCTGCCCTGCTGAGCCCAGACCTGGTCTGCTCTGCCCTGCTCTGCCCTGCTGAGCCCAGCCCTGGTCTGCCCTGCCCCGCTCAGCCCAGCCCAGCCCTGCTCTGCCCTGCCTTGCCCAGCCCAGCCCAGCCCTGCTCTGCCCTGCCCAGCCCTGCCCTGCCCTGCTTTGCTCATCCCAGCCCTGCCCTTCCTGCTCAGCCTTGCCCTGCCTAGACCTGCCCTACCTAGCCCTGCTCTGCCCTGCCCAGCCCCAGCGCAGCCCTGCCCTGCCTGGTCTTGCCCAGTTCAGCCCCTGGCCATTAGCATATCACCAGAGAACTCTGAAAGGTTAGCGTTTGCAGCCAGGGTCACTGGTGTTTTGATCTTTATCCGTCCCCAGGGCTGGCTGATGGGAATGACTTGCCCCATCGCTCCCTGGAGCGTTGTGTTTCTGCTGTTGCACCAGGATTTATCTTAGGTTTTGACGATTTACGTGACAAAAGAAATGAGATTGAATTTTGCTTCCTCTGGCCCGGGGACAGGACTGAGTGAGGGAGCACGCTTTGAGTGGCTGCAGTTCCAGGGGCAATCAGATACAACTTTGTTCCCATTGCTGGGAATTCTTTTATGAGCAGAGAAAAATAAGAACTGATTTGAGCTCCTTTGTCAGCCCTACTTCCCTCGTCTGTTTCAGCAGAGCCAAATACCCACGGTTGTATTTATGTGGCATTTCCAGCAAAATGAAAAGAAAGCAGCATTCTTTTTGGGTTGGTTCTTTATAATCAAAACGAGTATATATCTTTTAGCTTGGAAACTCAGAATCCCAGTAATTGAATAGAATGCGCTACCCGGAGGATAAGTTATCATGCCTTTGAACCCCTTCCCGGTATTATTAGAGGAAGGGAGCGGGTGAATATAAGGTTAATGGATTCTGCTGCTAAACCGAACTTGGAAATGAGGTTTCATTGATTTAATATTTCCTCTATTAAGCCTCCCAAGACAGTGTCCCTATGGCCCTACCAAAGTGCAGTCACAGACTTTCTTCCTCATGAGCGTCTGTGCCGCAGCCGGTGCTGTGACAGGGACGGATGACCAGCTCGGAGTGGCCGTTTGGCCAGCTGGCCTCTCCCTTGGCCGGCTGAGAAGGGTTGGAAGCCCGGGCCTGCGGGCAGAGTGGCTTTTTTGGGATTGGTCTCCTCTTGAGCATGTGCTCTGCACTCACGGCCACAGACGCTCCCCTGTTGTGTGAGACCTTGGGGGGAGTCACATCGTCTGGGAGTGGACACCTTGAAGGGGAGGGCCGTTCAGAGACAGCTGAGCGTGGCAGGGAGAGCAGAGGGCCAGAGGCGCGAATCATTTCACTCACACAGTTACCGGCTCCAGGACCTGGCTGTGGCCTTCCGCCTCGGGCTGATGCGCAGTGCCAAGGGGACACGCTGCTGGGTGATTCCCAGATGCTGCCTCATGCCTGTCCCCTCTGCCTTCCTGTAGCCTCTTTTCTCTAGTCTTTTTCTAGTTCTTAGTCTTTTTCTCTAGGCTAAGCTGACCGGTGCTTCAGGCCATTCTTCCTGGGGACCTGCCCCTACCCTTCCCACGGTGGCTGTTGTCTGTCCCCACCCTCACCCTCCAGGTAGCTCTCCTGCTGTGGCTGCTCTTTTCCACACGCAGGCGGTGGACAGGGCAGGGGAGCAGCGTGTCGGGGACCTGTCTGCCTCCAGTGAGTCTCCGACACGGGTTCTCACCCCTGCCTCTCCCTCTCCACACACACTTTTTTTCTTATGGGCACACACCAGATACTCCCTCTGTCCCTGCCAGCCTGGCACCATCGTGGACTTTGGTTAAGGGTTCCTCAGATCTCGGAGCCTTCCCAGCACCCTGCCCAGTCCGCTGCAGGCCCAGCATTCGCCTGAGACACAGAGCCGCCTCATTTATGGGCGCGCTTGCTTGTTTCCACGGGTCTTTGGGTGTTAAGGTTGATGAATAAAGAGGGTGGAAAAGTTGGGGATGTGTCAGTTTTGGCAAAAATTAAAACAATGGGGCACTTACATGCAGACTGAAGCTGTTGCACAAATGTCTTGAGCAGTAGCTACATTTTTGGAGTATATTGTCACTGCTTATAAGTACAGCCTTTGTTTGGATGTGTGAGTTCTAGTATGTTATGTAAAAACAAGTGTCACTTCCCCAGAGCTGCATCCAGTAAAACAAGGACAATTTCAGCACGTACAGAGGTCGTTTGTTTTCTTATCTATCAGTGGAAGTGTGGGTTGTATGAAGAAAATGGTGGTGATGTTATCCCTCTCATGAACTGTACAGGTAGGATGGGGCACGTTTAGAATTTGTCTAAGCTACGACCCCAGATCCAAAGTCCAGCTTTCCTAGGGGCACCTGGGTGGCTCAGTAGGTTGAGCGCTGGACTCTTGGTTTCTGCTCAGGTCACCATCTTGTGGTTTCATGGATTCGAGCTCCGCGTCGGGCTCTGCACTGGCAGCACAGAGCCTGCTTGGGATATTCTCTCTCTCTCTCTCTCTCTCCCTGCCCCTCCCCCACTTCTGCTGTCTCTGTCTCTCTCAAAATAAATAAACTTAAAAAAAAAGTCCAGCTTTACTAGCAGGTGGGGCGGGATCATGCAACTTTGTAGGCTTTGGAGACAAGCAACCTGAGATTGGATGCCGGTACCCCCAGTCCCAATGATGAGATCCCAGACAAGTACCCAGCCTTTCTGAGCCTGTTTCCTTCCTTTTCAACGCAGGAGGGAATAATACCTACCTTAGGGGGGTTGTGAGTGTTTTCATTTAATTTTTGAAACTTAATTGTGTCGAAATACACGTAACGTGAAGATTACCATCTTAACCATTTTTTGAAGTGTTCCGTGCGTTCACATTGTCACGCAGCCAATCTCCGGGACTTTCCATCTTGCAACACTCAGGGCCAGATCTCTCTCTGGATGCTCCCTTGTGAAAATAGCACCCTTAGAACTGCTCTGTCGGCCCAGCCCATGTGCTTGGGAGGGGGGTGTGGTGGTTCCAGCCCCTTCGTGTTTCCTGCCAGGGCCCCCTGATTCTGGGAAAAATGTAAATCCGTTTTCTCTCTGACTTTACAGAAAAGGCAACAGATGGCTCCCTGCAAAGCGAAGACTGGACGTTGAACATGGAGATCTGCGACATTATCAATGAGACGGAGGAAGGGTATGTGTCCCTCCCCCACCCCCACCTCATGTGAAACTTGTCCTGGGGGGTCACTCAAAGCCCGTCAGGGCTTAAGGGCGGCAGTGTTGTACTTTTTGTTTTGCTTTTCATCTGTTTGCTTTGGCATTTAATAAACTGACGCTCTGTCTTTCCTCCTGCCTCCACCACCCCCCACCAGCCCACCCCCCATCAGCAGCGCTTGCCTTAGAGCAGTGACGACCTCTTTTACTAACCTGCTTTGACTCACAAGTGAAACTGAAGTTGCTTGGGTACTTGGTCCCCCGTGGTTGTCACCTCCTCTGGTCCCTCCTCCCCGGCTCTGCCTCCCCTTCCCCCAGAGCGAGGCTGTCTCTGCCCTGCTCTGCCGGGCTGGACCCGCAAGAGGGAGAGAGGGCCCACGGTGTCCACAGAGGGAGGCAGGGAGTGGAAGTCCGCGTGAGGCACGGAGTGTCTCTTGCCCCACAGGCCACCCCCTCACATTCCTGTGCTGCCAGGTCGGTCCTTCTGGCTGTTCATGTCCTCTTCTAGCTGCATTCCAGCTGCATTCTGTTTACGCTTCTTCCCGATTTGTCTGTGTTTGGCCCTCTGTCCACACCGTAAAAGATGGTATTTGCCGTAGCCCTCTCCAGCCCTCCCTAGAGTGATGAGGAGGACCGTCCGGACTCCGGCTTACATCTTGGCTCTGGCCCTTGCGGCCTTGCCCTGTGTAAACCGGGGCTGAACAGATACTTGCTGAGTGACAGCCTCGTGCTGGGCCCCAGGGTGAGTGCCCAGGGCACAGCAGGGAGCAGGACAGACGCCCTTGAAGCCATTACGTGTTCACATTACATGGTCAGTTGGTGACAAGATTGGAGAGAAACGAAGCCGAGAGTTAGCCATTTTAAGTGGAAAAATCAAGGAGAGCCTCACTTGAGAAGGTGACGTTGAAGAAAGACTTGAAGGAGATGAGGGGGTGAGGTGTGAGGATGACACCAGGGAAGAACCTTCCAGACGGAGGGGACAGCAAGCATGGCAGTCCCAGGACAAAGGGCAGGTAGTAATGTTGGAGGAATCACAAGAGGTCCCTGGGGCCAGAGCGGAGAGAGCGAGGAGGGGTGAGGTCAGACTTGTCCCCATCCAAATAGTGTGGGCACCACGGGGCTCTGGCCTTGACGTGGAGGGAGGGGATTTGAGCAGAGAGGGGCATGGTCTAATACTCATTTTAAGGAGATCACTCTGGCTACCATGTTCAGAATGGTCTGGTCGAGCGTGGGAAGGACAGAGGGCAGAAAACGGGAAGCCAGTTAGAATAATACAATAACCCTGGTGTGGGGTGATGGTGACTTTGATCCAGAAGACCTTAGAGGAGGGAGAGAGAAATGGTCAGATTCAGAACATATTTAGAAGGTGGAGCCAGTGGAGTTTGTGAGGTGGATGGGGGCATGAGAGAAGAGCCAAGAAAACTCCACTGTTTTGGTGTTTATTAATGTTTTATTTATTTTTGAGAGACAGAGAGAGCGACAGAGGATCCTAAGCGGGCTCCACGCTGACCGCGGGGAGTCCGAGGCAGTGCAGGGCTCAAACTCATGAACCATGAGATCGCGACCTGAGCCAGAGTCGGATGCTTAACTAATTCACCCAGGCGCCCCCTCTCCAGTGTTTGGAACTGAGCTGCCATAAGGGGGAGCAGGCAGAGGGGCAGAGATCAGAAGGTCGGCTAAAATCCCGCAGATCTGAGCTGCCCGCTGGGTGCGGTGCTGCCGGGTCCTTGGCACAGAGGGGTATGGAGCTGGGGGCAGCGGCCTGCGCTGGAGGTGTGAGTTCGGTGCTGGGGTCTTCCGTGAACGATGGCATATTGCTGTTCCTAAGTGGCGGTGGTCAGTTTGGTGCCTGGCACACAGCCGAGTCACGGAGAGTTGTTGGGGACTGTGCATTTCTGATACTGGAGCTACTGCGCTCCTTTCTTCCTCTTGTCTCCCTCTCACGGCCTCCTTTGTCCGGTTGTCCAGCCACATTCATTGACCCCACAGGTGGAGGTACAGCCATTGCCAGGATGTCGAGATGAGTGTCCCTCACCGGGTGAGGGGCTCACCCGGTGGGGCCGGGCAGGCTGTGACCGAGGTGTGTGCCCTTTGCAGCAGACACAGAGGGGCAGGCTCCGGGCTGGACCTCAGTGGGGCAGGGAAAGCAGTGTGGCGTGTAGATCAGAGTGGCACGAAAGGGCAGTGTGCTGGGGACACGAGCGATCTGGACGAGCAGGGAAATAGTGGGGAGGGGGTGCCCCTTGGGGAGGGAGGGCTTGGCATGGCGCTTCAGGTCGGTCGGGTTGTAAAGAGCCGTATTCCTGTGTCATCCCTAGAGTCAGGCTGTAGCCTCCGGGTGCTCTACCTTTTGCCCTTTCCCTCTCGTCCCCTGACTGTCTTTCAGAAGACAAGCCTTCGCTCACAGTAAAAGTCTTTAGTGGACTGAACTCTGCGTGATAACCCGGTCCCTCTGCCACTCCGTTTGGGGCCCTCTCCCCTTGTCCTCATCCTTTAGCCCCACTGATCTTTTCAATTCCTTGAACTTCCCACTTGCAGTTCTCCACAAATGTGGGCATATATGAATATCTGTTAGAGTGGAGCTTCCTCCTTCCCAGGTCTAAGAGGTGGATCACCTTCCGTTCCCAACCCCTGAGTCCCCTTCTCCCACAGTGGCCCACGCTCCTGTTCCTGAAGTTTTGAGTGAGAGCCCTGGGCCTCATGGACGCCTGGGGATTTTCTGTCTTAGCCTCTGCAGTGAGGGGGCGTGTCAGATCTCTTCTGAATTGGGAGAAAAACTCTAAAAGGTCAGCTAATGGTCGGGCACCCCTTCAGCTCCTCCCTGCTTCAGGGCTTTGGTGCTGGTGTTCCTCTCCCTTTCATTGATTAGTTCTGGCACTCACTGGATCTCAGTTTGAATCTCATTTCCTTGACACCCCTCTCCTGATTTGGACAAGTGCCCTGTCTGTGATTTCACGGTACTGTGTGTTATACTACACCCCTCACCATTGAAACTTACATATTTGCCCGATGCTTGTTAGAGTGGCTATCCCCCCGCGGACCCCCCTCGACTGTGCGCTCCATGAGGGCAGGATTCTGTTTCACTGACCATTTTATCCCAACGCTAGCACAGTATACATACACATAATTGACTCTTGGCAAGCACTAGTTAAGGAAGCGAGTAAATGGATGGAGTCCCTAAGGGACTTGGTCTGATGAGGAATACAGAACATAATCCTAACACGGCGAGACCAGGGAAGCTGCATATGACTGAGAGAGACTAGAGCTGTGGCGGCTGGCTGGCCCTGGGGCTGTCAGCGCAAAGTTCTTGGAGGAGGTGACACCCAAGTGGAGTCTTACAGCAGATGAGGGCACCAGCCAGGTAAGGTGGGGGGATGGTGGGGGGGTGGGGCAGGGAGGTGGCCGCCCGGGCTGGTGGACAGTGTGTGCAGCATGCCCGTAGGAAGGGGAGTGTAGCGGGAGCCTGGAGCCACCTGCCTAGGCTGGAATTCTAGGTCCTCCACTCCCTTGCTGTGCACCCCTGTGTCTCACTGTCCTCATTTATAAAATGGGGGTGCCAGCAGTGCCTATCCCATGGGGTGGTTACAAGGATTAAAGGAGTAAATATTTGTGAAGTGTTTGGCCGTATATGTGTCCATATCCTGCTCTACATAGGAGTTTGCTCTTTATACACGTTAAAGACTCGCATTGGCGTGACTTCTTCACTTTTCATTTGTGGTGTTATCTGGCCGGTCCTTGGTAGTGATCTCTGTGGGTTTGCTGCCCTTACCCTGTCTGCCATTCTCTGAACACTTGCTGTGTATATGCCAGGCCCCCATGCCAAGCCCTGGATTGCACCGCTCGTGCACTCAGTCCCGCAACAACCCCAGAAGGTAGGGACAGCCTGTTTTAATGTGGAGGAAACTGAGGTCCAGAGTGGTTTGCTCACTTGCCAAAGGTCCCACAGCACAGCTAAAAGGGACAGAGGCCGGACGGAAGTGCAATCTGCCCCGGCTCCAGCCACCATAGTTCTGCCCACACATAGTTATTCAAAGCCACACCTCTGGCAGGTGGCGGTCCTGGTGGGTACAGAGTCGGTCACCGGCCCCACAGGCCCCTCCTTGGGCTTTCCCTAATGTCCAAGGCTGAGATCCCCTCCATCCCCAGGCCTTGTGTGGCAGTCCCCCATACCCTGAATCATCCATCGGCCATTAACCAGGAGCGCCTGACTGAATAATCTACCTGGGAATGTTTTAGACCCAGTTTACCAGGCCTCTCCCAGACCTTCCTAGTTAGGGCCCAGGTGTGTGGGTTTGAATCCCCAGGTGATTCTGACGCTGACCTGGGTCATTTTCATGACCACCTCTAGACCTTCCCTTGCTGATGGCATCTTCGTGCGCCAGCCTCTTAAGCTGGAGGGTGTGCGCAGGAATAACCACCTCCATGACTGCAGTAGACCACGATGGCAGCAGAAAGGCGGGGGGGGGGGGGGCAGGGCTGGAGGATGGGAGGGAGAGGAAGAGTCTGCCGTGGTGGAGGTGGGGTAGTCATGTCCTCCTGGGAGGGAGTAAGGAGCAAGCGGCTCAGAAGCAGCAGTTCTGGAGCCAAAGGCCAAGATGGGTTCAAGTATGACTGGAAAGAAGGGTTCTTACGAGTCTGGGGTGGAGGAGACCTTATGGGAGGCTGAAGATGGCCCAGAGGCCGGATCCTGAGGCCCTGGGTGCTGCCCTGAGGGGCCCCCCTTTCTGCTGAAGGCTGCCAGGGCGGTGGGGCATCTCACGGGGCCCTTCCCCCCCTCCTGCTCCTTTTCCCTGCTCCATCTTGGCTCTTGACTCTTCCTTCTCTCCTTTTTCCCTGTTTCCAGCTCCTTGCTGTCTAATCTGCCGCTGCTGCTTGAAACTTTGCAATTCCTCTGACATGACTTTGATCCTCCTCTCTGAAGCTTCTCCCCCGGGGAGAGAGATAAATACTTGCTTTTGTGCTCACCCAGTCACTCTGAGGCAGTACTTCCCGCCGCTGAATTTCCATTTTAACTCTAACCCAGGAGCCTGCTGACTCTCTGATTTCCCACCACCACCATCACCCCCACACTGGGAGAGCTCTGTGCGTGCCATGCTCTGTGAGCTAGAAGTGATCGCAGCCCTTGGAGGCTGTGCCCATTTTTCTGCTCCGTGGAAGTTCAAGAGGAGAGGGACGAAGCTGGATGGAGAGGGACGGCAGCCGGGGGTCAGGGCTGACCGTGGCTTGGCAGAGCCTTTGAGAAAGAGGAAATCAATCCATGCTCCTGGCCAGCAGCCGCTGACCTTCACCAGCTCAAGTCCACAAACAGTCCTCAAAGCCAGGAGCTTGTCAAGCCCCGTATTTGCAGAAATCAGCATCCCTATTTGGAAACTGCAGCCGTACTGCAGACACACTTGGCAGGGACCCCTTCCCCAGAGAGCTCGTCCCATCAGCCTTTGGGCTCAGGAGCCAAGAATTCCTGCAGGCAGCCACGTTTCAAGTTGGGAATGGGAAATAGGTGACTCAGTGTTTTAAAATTTCTTCTAGAAGCCTTGTCTTGCTCCTGTGTATTTCTGTCTAAATTGGGCTGATTAGCAGAGTTCCCACCCTCCCTTCCCCCAGCTTCCTCACACATATTGGAAAGGACTTTTTCATTTGGTGAAGAAATCATAAACACTTCTGAGCTGCAGGAATAGGAGGTCCCTGACTGACAGACCTTGAGTTTTTCAAGAGACCCAGATGTACTGACACGCTGGTCAGGGGAGGGCTGGAGCCCACTTATGATAGCAAAGGGCCGGCCTGCAGCTGGCCCAGGGGCTCCCCGGAGCTCGGGTGCTGGGTGTCAGAGGGCAAGGCCTTCATGCCAGAGGTGACCCTGAGGTCCCACAGCTTTGTTGGATCCTGGTTTAGAATAAAGTAAATAAGCTTGTCAGACGCACGGGCTGCACCTACTAGGTGCTTCTAGAGGGCTGGCTGGGGACCCCAACTCCCGGCTCTAATCCATGATTTAAGAAAGAACGTGTTCCAGGTTCCAAACGATCAGCTTATGAACCTGCCTCTGGGAATCCACATCCGCTCCATTACCTAAAAGCACATAGTTCTGTGGGTTTTGAGGAGACTTAAGTTTTCTCAGGGCAAAAAGGAGCTCCATGGAATTGGGGAGGAGCAGAACAGCCAGGCCTCAGCAAGGACCTGGCCATTCTCTCTTCTGCTTCTGTGTCTGTTGTCTCTTTAGTGGGTTCGTTGTTGTTCTGAATAAATAATACTTGAATTTGAGGCAAAATTCAAAAGGGCTGTAAAAAAGCGGTCCAGTGAAAAACCCACCCCCTCCTCTGTCACCCAGTTCCCCTCTTCAGGGGCAGCCAAAGTTGCCAGCTTCTTGGGTCTCCTTTCAGGGATTCTTTTCCTCTGCTGTCACGTGCACTATGTATGTATGTATGTATGTATGTTGTCCTTTTATAAGCCAAAGAATAGCATACATTATACACTTTCTACAGATGACTCTACTCTCATATCTTTGAGTTCCCTCCATGTTGGTGCATAGAGTGTGTCTTTATTCTTTTTTTTTTCACGTTTGTTTGTTTGTTTGTTTATTTGAGAGCATGAGCAGAGAGGGAGGGAGAGAGAATCCCAAGCAGGCTGTGTGCTGAGAGTGCAGAGGGCCTCGGGGCTCAGTTTCATGAACTATGAGATCATGACCTGAGCCGAAATTAAGAGTCGGACACCTAACCCACTGAGCCACCGAAGTGCCCAGGAGTGTCTTTATTCTTGGCTGCAGCTATGTAGTGTTCCATTGTGTGTATAAACATGATTTAAATTAACCTGTTTCAGGGCGCCAAGGTGATCTCAGGGTCATGAGTTCGAGCCCCACGTTTGGGTGTAAAGATTACTAAAAAAGAATAAATCTTAAAAAAAAATTTTTTTTTTTTTTTAATGTGTTTCAGGGGCACCTGGGTGGCTCAGTTGGTTAAGTGTCTGACTTCAGCTTGGGTCATGGTCTCATGGTTTGTGAGTTCGAGCCCTGCATCGGGCTCTGTGCTGGCAGCACGGAGCCTGCTTGGGATTTTGGTCTCTCTCCCTCTCTCTCTGCCCCTCCTCCACTCGCGTTCTCTCTCTGAAAATAAATAAAGTTACAAAAATTAACGTGTTTCGCATTGATGAAGATTTAGTTTGTTTCCAATCTTTTATGTTTATAAACATGGCTCCTATAACCTTGTGTATAACGTACAACCTCGTATATATGCTAGTCCACACAGACGGGGGTGAATCTGTGGGTCAGTGCCCCAAGTGGAACTCGTGAGGGTTTTAACATGTCCTTCTCTCCAGGCCAAAGGACGCCATTCGAGCCCTGAAGAAGCGGCTCAACGGGAACCGGAACTACAGAGAAGTCATGCTGGCGTTAACAGTGAGTGCTGCCCTCATGGGGCATGGGAGTGTGGGGGGGAAGCATTTGGGGAAATCCACATTCCTGGCCTTGCCCCACCCACAGAGCCTTCCCACTGTCCACTCAGCACAGCCTCCGGTAGCCGTGGCCTGTGGACGGCTTGGGGCAAGTGCCACTGGAGAGCAGCAGAACCTTCCCGTAGTGACCTTGGGTTTTCCTGCCTTCCCCTGAAATGGGGGATGGGCTGCAGTCTGGTCCATACCAGCAGAAGATAAGGCATGGGCAGCACTGACTGCTACAAAATCCCAGAGCAGAGAAGCCGAAGAAAGGCCTGGGTCTGGCTGTCCTTGCTGCCACCAGTCTGCTGTGACGCAGCGAGGCCAGCTGCCTCTCCAGGTGTCAAGGTTCCTGCTTCCAAACCTGCCGACTTCCACCCAGAACCTGCCTGGGACTGTGCTGAGCTTTTCAGGGGGTAAAGCGATTGTTTACAGTAACCTTCCCAAACAGATTTCATCATTCCCTCATGCAGATGAAGAAATGGAGACTCCGAGAGGTCCGGGGGTTCACCCAGACTTCGTGGCTAGTGAATGCCCGGCTGTAAATTATGGGGTAAAAACTGGTCATTGGTGCAGAGGTTCTGGAAAAAGTCAGCCTAGTGACTCCTTTCAGGAAGGAACAGATCAGATTTTTGCCCTTTCTTAAAATGTTAGGAAATTCAAAGGGACAACTTCAGGTGTTATTTCTGTCCAGAAAGCTAACAGTTACTCAGATGTGGCAAAATCTGGGCCACAGTGAGTTCTCACAATGAAAACTGTTAACAGGTCAGCACGTGGGCTTTTCTGTAGGTTTGAATAGTTTGTTTATCCCAAACAGCTCTAACATGTTTCCTTTTAAAGCAGGAAAACTGTTTGGATTTTTCACCCAAGTGAAAACCCAAGACTTATTAGGAGAGAGTTCTCTGCCAGGGAATTGGGGTTTGAATAACAAAGAAGAAAAAGACCAGCTGAGAAGTAGTGACTTGAAAGCTTTTGGTTTTTGCTCAGAATTTGATCCTTGGCATTCGTGAAACCCAGGGTGATACCCAAAACGAATTGTTTTCAGTAGCTAAAATCACCAGGGAATGAGTTCTAACATATCAGAACATTTTCCTGGTACCTACCCCTTTACACACCCAACCTAACGGTAATCGTGTTGCTTGGATGGAAGTCTTTCTAAAGGGGTCTCTGCCTTTACTTCCTGCTGGAAGACCATTGAACGGCATTGAACATTTCCTGATGGTCAGGTCTGTTGTTATTATTATTCTCCCAGTTTTAACGAGATTATTGACATGTAACATATGTAAGTTTAAGGTACACAGTGTGATGATTTGATACATGTGTATATTGCAAAATGATTACCACAATAAGGTTAGTAAACACCTCTGTCTACTCACGTAATTACCTTTGTTGGGGGAGGGGAATAGCATTGAAGATCCAATTTCTTTTTTTTTTTTTTTTTAAAGTTTATTTTTGAGAGAGAGAGAGACAAAGAGCACGCACACGCGCTGGAGGGGGAGAGAGAGAATCCCACCCAGGCTCTGTGCTGTCTGCATGGAGCCGATGCAGGGCTCCGTCCCATGAACTGTGAGATCATGACCTGAGCCAATATCAAGAGTTGGATGCTTAACTGACTGACACCCCTAAGACGCCCCTGGGATCTAATTTAACTGTCAAATATATACTGCAGTGTTGTTAATTATGGTCCCCATGCTGTCCATTAGATCCCTAGAGCTTAGTCATAGCTGGGAATTTGTACCCTTTGACCAATGTCTCCCCATATCCCGTGCTCCATAGCCACCATTCTACTCTGTGGCTGTGAGCTCCGCTTTTTTAGGTTCTGCATACAAGTGAGAAACACTAGGTATTTGTTTTTCTTTTTTTAAATTTTAGTTATTTTTGAGGGGGAGAGAGAGCATGAGCAGGGAAGGGCAGAGAGAGAGGGAGACTGAGAATCCCAAGCAGGCTCCACTCCGTGAGTGCAGAGCCTGATGTGGGGCTCAAAACTCACGAACCGTGCGATTATGACCTGAGCCAAAAATCAAGAGTCATACACTGAACAGACTGAGCCACCCGGGTACCCCTGTTTTTCTTTATTTAACTTACTTCATTTAGTATAATGGCCTCAAGCTCCATGTTGTTGCAAAAGGCAAGATTTCCTTCCTTTTTATGGCTGAATACTATTCCAGTGTGTGTCTGTACGCATGGATAAAGAAATACGACATACACATATATCTCAACATTTTGTCTATGCGTTCATCTATCAGTGGGTACTTACGTTGTTTCCGTGTGTCGGCTATTGTGAATAACGCTGCCGTGAATATGGGGGTACAGATATCTCTTTGATACCCTGTTTTCATTTCTTTTAGATAGATACGCAGAAGTGGGATTGCTGGATCGTATGGTAGCTCTATTTTTAATTTTTTAAGAAACCTCCATACTGTTTTCCGTAGTGGCTGCACCCATTTACATTTCCAGCAGTGCCCAAGGGTTCCTTTCTCTCTACATCCTCATCAGCACTTGTCTCTTGTTTTTTTGATACTAGCCATTGTAACAAGTGTGAAGTGATCTTTTATTGTGGTTTTGATTTGCATTTCCCTGATGATAAGTGGTTGAGTACTTTTTCATGTGCCTGTTGGCCATGTGTGCGTCTTCCTTGAAGACATGTCTATTTCAGGGTTTTTTTTGCCCATTTTTTAAAAAGTTTATTTATTTTGTGGGTACCTGGGTGGCTCAGTTGGTTGAGCGTCTGGCTCGGTTTTGGCTCAGGTCATGATGTCACAGTTTGTGGGTTCGGGCCCCACATCACGCTCTGCGCTGATGGCACAGAGCCTGCTTGGGATTCTGTCTCCCTCTGTTCTCTGCTTCTCTCTCTGTTAAAAATAAACCAATTTTTAAAGTTTATTTATTTATTTTTTTAGTAATCTCTACATCCATCCTGGGGCTTGAACTTACAACCCCTAGATAAAGAGTCACATGTTCCAACTGAGCCAGCCAGGCCATCTTTGCCCATTTTTAATTGGATTGGTTTTGCTTATTTGTTTTTTTGTTTGTGTATTTATTTATTTATTTGCTATTGAGTTGTTTAAGTTCCTTATATGTTTTTGATACTAATCACTTATCAGGTAGATAGTTTGCAAATATTGTTTCCCATTCTGTGGACTGCCTTTTTATTTTGCTGATCGTTTCTTCTGCTGTGCAAAAAGCTTTTTAGTTTGACGTAGTCCCAGTTGTTTATTTTTATTTTTGTTGCCATTGCTTTTGGTGTCATATCCAAAAAAATCTTTGCCAAGACCAGGGAACTTTTTTCCTGTGTTTTCTTTTGGTAGTTTTACGTTTCACGTCTTGAGTTTAAGTCTTTAGTCCACTTCAAGTTAGTTTTTTGAGTGCTGTAAGATAGGAGTCCAGTTTCATTCTTCTGCATGTCATTATGCAGTTGTCCCAATACCGTCTGTCAAAGAGACTGTCCTTCCCCCCATTGAGTCCTCTTGCCTCTCATCAAATATTATATGTATATGTGGGTTTATTTCTGGGCTCTCACTTCTGTGCCATTGTCTATGTTTATGCCAGTACCATACTGTTTTGGTTATTGTAGCTTTGTAATACAGTTTGAAATCAGGAAGTATGATGTCCCCAGCTTTATTCTTCTTTCTAGAGATTGCTTTGGCTATTCAGTCTTTAATGGTCCCATATGAATTTTAGGATTGTTTCTTCTACTTCTGCGAAATCTGTAGATGGCTTTGAGTAGTATGCACATTTTAATAATACTCTTCCAATCCACGAACACGGGACATCTTTCCATTTATTTGTGTCGTCTTTCCTTTCTCTCATCATTGTCTCATAGTTTTCAGGGTACAGATCTTTTACCTCCTTAGTTAAATTTATTCCTGAGTGTTTTGCTTTTTTCTTCGCTTGTTTGTTAATGATTGCTTAGAGGCACTTTTGTTATTCTGTGGGCTTTGGCTGCTGGAAAACGGCTGCTGTGTGTTTCATGCCCTACAACCCACAGGGACACCGATTCACCAAAGGCACTTTTGACAGAGTCCCTAGAGTGGCCCAGTGGCCCTTGCCAGCCAGGGACGACCTCCTGCATTTCCTCCTGCTCTGCTAGGCTTCAGGGTTGCTTTGTAGCACATGCCATCTCTGTCCAGGGCATTTCCAAACCTGTGTGTGAGCCCGAAGGTCTAGCCTAGGCCACACTGGCTTTAAAGTCTGCTGTCCTGGAAGATGTAAGGGCGTGCTCCCTAAAGGGTGTGCCTGGGACAGGTGTCCTGGCCCACTGTTGCCCTGAGCCTGGCAGGAGAGCCACAGCTGGCCTGCCATGTTGGCCTTCCTGCTCCTCTTTTCTCTTTTTCCACCACACCTGCTTTCTTCCCAGCCTCCTCCCTTCCCTTCCCCACCTCTTCCTGACCAAATAAACCATTCTTCCTGCCACCTGCCTTGGCAGCAGCCTGATGCCTGCATAGGCCAAGTTAGGAGAGGGGATCCTAGAAAGAAGGGGAACTGTGAGTTCCTGGAGGGTAGGAAGAACCCCTCTGGTTCATCCCTGTAGCCCCCATGGTCACTGTTAAGAGTGAGTGCTGGTTACCTTGAGATCGTCTGGAATTGAGCACGTACAGAGGCTAAGAAAGAGAATGCCCCCCTCCCTTGGCTGCGGATGACCCAAAGATGCTAAGCTTTGAGGTCTTCCTTGGCAAGCCGAGCAGAACCCAGGGTCTCTCACAGTGCAGGCAGCAGTGGGGGAAAGGAACAGTTTTGACTGGCTCTGTGGTTGCCAGGCTCAGGGCACATGCCAGCGCTGGCCTCCTCAGTGAAGTTACTGGCATCTCCAGGCCTCAGCTTCCTCATCTCTAAAGTGGGATAACACCCACCTTACAGGGCTATTTCAAGGACCAGGTGAAAGAACAAGAAATCTAGTACCTGTCGCCTGTCATCTGAGGGACTCCCAGCTGATCTTCGAGGAGAGCCATGGGGGGAGGTTGGCCCTGTGGCCTCGTTGTGGGTGAGGAGACAAGGGCTCCAGAGAAGCCTGACCCACTTAAAGAGAATCTAATTCTGTGAGTCTAAAATGAAATGCCGTAATGTGGGGGCTCCCACACAGTGCCTGGCGTGTAGTCTGTGCTCAGTTAACGTTAAGAGTGTGGGCCTTTCCTAACCGTCACGCTTTGTCAAGGTGACGCCTCGTTGCGTGAACCCAGCCCTGTGGAATGGCTGCCTAAGGTAGCCAGTGATCAGCTCACTGTGGGCAAATGAAGATAACTGAGGCAGCCAGAAATGTCCCCTGTTGTCCGTCACATCCCTGCTAGTTGACTGTGGCATTGGGGGGTACTGGTGTGGGAAGGGCTGGGTGATCGTATGGGTTGGTTTACAGAGAGCTGAGAAGTTCAGAAAGGTGTGTCGAAGGCTGGGGGACACTCCAGTTGGTGCCTCTGAATTCCAGCCAGCCTCTCCCCTGTCGTGTGGGGACGGGAGAGCTTTTCCCGTTCCTCAAGTGTGTACGACAGCCTTCGAAATGATGATCGTATCACCATAGTCCTCCTTTACTGCCGCACTCCTCGCAGGGCGCTGTGTTAGATGCTTCAGACAGACTCCCTCATCCTTACTACAGTCCTGCAAGGGGGCGCTCACGTGCCCATATTACAGATGAGGAAGCTCAGCACAGACAGACTCATTCTGGGCCATTAGGGGAGCAAGTGGCAGAGCTGAGATTCGAGCCCACAATGGCCGTCTGGCCAGAACCCACATGCGCTGTGCTTTTCTTAATGGCTACGGCCTGTGTAACTCATTTTTTCCAGACCAGGGATGGGCGAACAGGGTTTGCGGTGAACATGGACCTTGAAGCTGATTGGCAGCTGAGGCCCACAAACCATTTATTCAGGGTACAAAATCCTTAGTCATTGCCAATTTTAGTTGCAGAGGCAGGGTCGTGTGGGGCGTGTGCACCCGTGTGTGTGTGTGTGTGCACGCACGCTTCCTCGCATAAAAGGGCAAGTAATTCACAGGGTAATTTGGGCTGTCACAGCAGCCCTCTCTGTGACAGAGCCTATGTCCCATTGGCTAAGGTCTCACACCCAGAAGCCCGGAGAGAGGAGTTAAAATGCTAATTGTCAGGGACCACTCTGTCATTTCGATCTCATTAAAACACCAGCGTCCTTCTCATGCAAAACTGGTGCCTCAGTTCCCAACTAATTGCCTGATTCTTGTTCAGGGACAGGCAACTTCAGACAGCAAGGGACAACTGAATTAGAGCATAGGGATGTGGTACCATCCAGGTCTGACTCTGGAGGAGATGGTGGGAAGGACCATCCAGGAGAAGGAAGGGGGCAGGGTGGGGGTGGAAACTCAGTGGCCTGGGCAGCTCCTCTGGGTCCCATGGTGGTGACCTCTCTTTCCTTTCCTACCTCCTCAGGTGCTGGAGACATGTGTGAAGAACTGTGGCCACCGCTTCCACATCCTTGTGGCCAACCGAGATTTCATCGACAGCGTCCTGGTCAAAATCATCTCTCCCAAGAACAACCCTCCCACCATTGTCCAGGACAAGGTGCTAGCTCTGATCCAGGTAGGGTCAGCTCCCCTTGTCGGGTTTGTTGGCACGGAGTAAGATGGGGCCCTTGACCAGTGGGTCTTCATGCTTTCCCATCATTTGGAGGAAAGAATGGAGGGAGGCCCTTTGGGTTTAAATACGTGTTGCAAAAAGCACCAGTTTTTTACATTCCTCCCGCTGGAATAAAAACCTGAGTGGTAGCCCACAAGCCAGTCGACAGAGGTTTCACCAGTTTTCTGGGTGCCTGGATCTCTGTTACCCCCAAGGGCAGGTGGGAGACCTTGATAGGCCTCTGAGCCATCAGGGACATTGTGGGATAGGAAGGGCCATGATAGAGTCCTATGCAGGGGCTGGCGAGGCACAGGGTCAGAGCCAGCTCTGTGGCAGGTGGTGCCAGCGTGGGGGAGAGGGTGTTAAGGAGTGATTCACTAAGGAGATGACATTTCTCTTGGACCCTGAAGGATGTGAGGAACTTGGCGGAAAGGTCAGGGTGTGAGAAGTAAGTAGCACAGACAAAGAGAATAACACGTGCGTCAAAGACAGCAGTTGACACGTTTGGGATGTATTCGTTATTGATTGCTCTGTAGCAGATTATCCCAAAACTTAGGGGCTTAAAACAACAGATGTTTAGTACCTTGTTGTTTCTGTGGCTCAGGAATTCAGGAGCAGCCTAGATGAGCGATCCTGGCTCAGGAGCTCTCATGAGGTTGCGGTCAAGACGGTAGCCAGAATTGCCTCATCTGCAAGCTCGATGAGCTGGAGGAGCCACGTCCAAGGTGACTCACCACATAGCTGTTGGCAGGAGGCCTCCGTGCCTTGCTGACTGTTGGTAGGAGGCCTGAGTTTCTTGCTGTGTGGACTCCTGAGTGTCCTCGTAACATGGCAGCGGGTTTTCCCTAGAGCAAGTGATCCAAGCTGCGGTGCCTCTTGGGACTGAGTCTCAGAAGTCACACACCGTCTTTTCTGTCATACTCTGTTTGTTAGAAGGGAGTCACCAGATCTGGCGTCAAGAGTATGGGAATCAAGCTGCATCTCTTAAGAGAGAGGATGTTTTAAAACCATCACGTGGAGCACAGAGTGTAATGAAGAGTGGCTGGGGCTGGGAGGGGAGGCCAGAGGGATGGTCAGGGTCTTGTGGGCCATACATGCTGACGTTTTATGCTTTGTCCTGTAGGCAGCGGGGAACCACTGCACATTTCTGAGCTAGGCGTACGCAGACAGATCTGGATTTAAAAACAATTTTTTTTTAACTTTTATTTATTTTTGAGAAGAGAGAGACAGAACATGAGCTGGGGAGGAGAGAGAAAGAGGGAAATGCAGAATCCGAAACAGGCTCCAGGCTCTGAACTGTCAGCACAGAGCCCGACGCGGGGCTCGAACTCAAGGACCTCGAGATCGTGACCTGAGCTGAAGTCGGACGCTTAACCGGCTGAGCCACCCAGGCACCCCTAGATCTCGATTCTAGACAGAGCACCCTGGTGGTAGGCTGGGAGACACATAGGCCAACGAGCACATCCGAGGTGGGGCGATTAGTGCTGTGGTAGAGGAAAGATAGGGCCGGCGGGAGCCAAAAGGAGAGGGTGGGAGTGGGGCCAGGCAGAAGGCACTGTGATCGGGGTGGGCACCGGGGCATTCGAGGTGGTGGGGGCACCTGAGGTTGGAGAGGAAAGTGGGGCCCCAGCCGACAGGTCTGCTGGCTCTGTCTGTTCTCTCCCGCGTCCTCTGCCTGAAAGCCCTCTTCATCATTGAGACAGCTCCCAGAGCCCTCCCACCACTAGGTTGACAGCACTTCCCCCTCTCCTGTCATCCTCTTTTATGGTCTTCTCTGCTTCTGTGCTCACTTTTCTATCCTCTGCCTCACTCTGAGTTTCCTGAGAGCCCAGGGACATTATATCCCCAGGGTCTAGAGCCGTTGACTGTGTAGAGTAGCTGTCTGATAAGTTGTTTTTCTTAATGAGTGGGTGAATGTAGTTTGCTGAAGCTCTAAGGAAGGGGAGGAGTGTGGGTGACAGCAGGGCCCCTTCCCATGGTTCCTTAGGTTTCCCCTAGCTCTTCATTCTGCCCACCTGGCATATCTCCATGTCTCTCCCTCCCTCCCCCTCCCCACTCTTCTTCTCTCTCTTCCTCCACCTCTCTCCATCCCTTTCTCTCTCTGTCTCTCTCTCTCTCACACACATACACACACATGCACACGCAGGTGCAAACCACCTTACCCTCTTCCCTCCCCACCCCCACCTCTGCCCTTGACTCCCTCATTCTGGACTTCCCCAGTACACTCCCCTGCCTCAAGACCCCCAGTATTTGATGGCAAGACAATAAATAGTGGCTTTTTCTCACCAAAGGGGGGCACCCCCGCCTGAACCCTCGGCAGGCCCACTGTGGCCATAGGCAAGGTCTTTCTGTAGTCAGACGTGGAAGGAGTCCTTCCTGTGCTCGGCCACCTCCTGACAAGGGCGGCCGTGGCAAGGCTTGTGATCCGTGCCACTGGGACTGTGCGGGGACCTCTGGCTGAGGACACAGGGAGCCTTGTGCACTGACCGTGGCTGTGGTTGTTCCCAGGGGCAGCCCGACCTTCCCATCAAGGTCACCACCTCCTCTCCGCACTGCTTCTCCCAGCTGTGTGACCGCAGCAAGTGTTTTAACTTCTCTGGGCTTCTGCCTCTGTATGTGTACAATGGGGGCCTTGTGTTCCTGCCTAACCTACTCCTGGTCCCAGAGGTCACCCGGAGGCAGCATGGCGGCCGGCACCGTGTTCTGAGGGCTCCCCCTGCTGGCCTGGCAGCAGTGCATGTGCACCGCCTGCAGGGGCGGGAGCAGGAAGGGGCCCTGAGGGCCTCGCTCGCTTGCTCGCTCCTGTCCGGCCAGGATGCACTGGACAGTCTCCCTGGTCCAACTGGGAAAACCCAACGGGCTTTGGATAAGGGTATAGTTCCCGGTGGGCTTGCTTACCTGCCTGGGGGGGAGGGTCCTTCTCCAGGTTCTGGAGCTTCACGAAGAACTTTTATCTTTGGTCGTGGCCAACCAACAGAAACAGATAGCATTCAGAGCTGGCAGATGGCTTGGCTTCTATAATGCGGTGAACGAAAGTATAAACAGGATCTTCAGCCTTTTTTAAAATTGAATTATACGTACAGGAAATCACACGTTAAAAAAGCATGTACAACTTGACAAGCTTTTACGAACTGAACACACACGTAGAATCTAGCCTCTGTGTCATGAAGCAGAATGTGACCTGCCCCCAAAGAGCCCCGACTGCCTGGGGTGACCACCTCACAGCCTAGATGGGTTTTTCCTGTACTTTTTAATTAATTTATTTATTTTTAATGTTTATTTATTTTTGAGAGAGAGACAGAGCACGAGCAGGAGAGGGGCAGTGAGAGAGAGGGAGACACAGAATGCGAAGCAGGCTCCAGGCTCCAAGCTGTCAGCACAGAGCCCGATGCGGGGCTCGAACTCCCGGGCTGTGAGATCATGACCTGAGCCAAAGTCAGAGGCTTAACTGACTGACTGAGCCACCCAGGCGCCCCAGGTTTTTTCCCATACTTGAACTTCATCCGCGTGGACTCTGCAGCAGCACTCAGTCAGGTCTGTGTGTCTGGGGCCTTGTTTGCGGGCCTCACCTTGTCATTGGTGTGACCAGATAGGCCTCCCGTGCCCCCTGCTCATGTCGCTGCAACGGGTCCCTTTGGCGGAACGCGCCGCCATTTGTGTCTCCTTTCCACTGAACACTCGGTGTTTCCAGTTTGCGGCCTTTGGGAAAACCGCTGCTGTGAACAGCTAGCACGTGTCGTTGGGTGAACATACGTATTCGTTGTTATTAGGTACGTATTAAGGCACGTGGGTGAAGTTGTGTCTTTGTTGGCCAAGCACAGTCCCGTATTAGCAGTTTCACGTGGCTCAGCCTCATCCCTGGGAGTGGAATTGCTGGGTGGGGAACGGCCGCGCTCTGGTTGAGTGGTTACTCTGGCAGATCCCTGCTGCTCTTTCCCACCAGCATGTGAGAGCTTTCATTGCGCCCCGTTTTCACCAACGCGTCCTCATTCTGGCCCACCTGATGCCTGTGTGGAGGCATTGCACCTTGTCAACCTGTTCTCAACTCCCCCTTTTTTTAATTAAAAAAATTCTTTTAATGTTTCTTTACTTTTGAGAGAGCCAGAGAGAGCCAGAGTATGAGCCGGGGAGGGGCAGAGAGAGAGAGGGAGACAGAGTCTGAAGCAGGCTCCAGACACGGAGCCCGACATGAGGCTGGGGCTCACAAACCATGAGAATGAGATCATGACCTGAGCTGAAGTCGGACGCTTACCCGACTGAGCCACCCAGGTGCCCCTCAACTCCTTTGAGGAAGAAGATTTTATTTATACGTTTAAAAACTGCACCACCCCCGCCTCCCCGCCCAGAGAGTCTGATATTCCCCCCGGAGAGCATGTGCTACTCCCACCATAACACAGAACAGGGCAGGGGGTGACAGATCCCTGGACCTTGTGCCAGCCCGTAAGTGGGCAGCAGGCCACAGTGGAAATGCAGTTAGACAGGAAAGAGGTTCAGTTAAATGTGTGAGTGCCAGAGCCACAACAGGTTCTTCCTCACCATCCTTGCCATCTGGATGTTTCCTGGTGCTCTCCGGAGTCCAGCTGCCAGGAAGTGGCACCGGCCCAGTCCCAGCCCTGCCCTTGGGGAGCTATCGATTTTATGGAGAGACAGAAGCTTGCAGATGATAGAGGGCCAAGGGCCTCCCCGGGGAGCACTTGAGCTGGCTTGGGGATATTTGAGGGGCAGCCCTAAACTCTGAACGTATCGACACTTGAAAAGCTTTTTTTTTTTAAATTTTTTAATATTTTTATCTTTAGTTTCACTTTTTAAATTTACATCCAAATTAGCATATAGTGCAACAGTGATTTCAGGAGTAGATTCTTTAGTGCCCCTTACCCATTTAGCCCATCCCCCTCCCAGTAACCCTTCCAGTAACCCTCTGTTTGTTCTCCATATTTAAGAGTCTCTTCTGTTTTGTCCCCCTCCCTGTTTTTGTATTATTTTTGCTTTCCTTCCCTTATGTTCATCTGTTTTGTGTCTTAAAGTCCTCATATGAGTGAAGTCATACGATATTTCTTTCTCTAACTTCTTTTAGCATAATACCCTCTTGTTCCATCCACATAGTTGCAAATGGCAAGATTTCATTCTTTTTGATTGTCAAGTAATACTACAGCACTTGAAAAGCTTTTGAGGCCAAGGGGTTATATAGACAAGTGCCCCCCCCCCCCCCCCCCCCGCCCCGCTACCCAACCTGTCCCAGGATGCTTGGTTGGTGTTCCTGGTAGTTGTGAGACCTGTGGCTCTGACAACCAGGCATGGCCTGAGCCCACTGTCCCTTTGATTGCTTCCCACCTCTGGTAGGAGCTTTTTCTTTTCTCTTTTCTTTTCTTTTCTCTTTTCTTTTCTTTTCTTTTCTTTTCTTTTCTTTTCTTTTCTTGTCTTGTCTTTCTTTTTTCTTTTCTCTTTCAGTTTTATTTCATTATTTACTTATTTAAAACTTTTTTGAAGTTTATTCATTTTTGAGAGAGAGAGACAGAGTATGAGTGGGGGAGGGACAGAGAGAGAGAGGGAGACACAGAACCCAAAGCAGACTCTAGGCTCTGAGCTGTCAGCACAGAGCCCGACGCGGGACTTGAACTCACGAACTGTGAGATCATGACCTGAGTCAAAGTGGGACGCTTAACCGACTAAGCCACCTGGGTGCCCCTTCTTTTTTTTTTTTTAAGTTTATTTTTATTTATTTTGAGACAGAGATAGAGGGCAAGTGGAGGACGGGTGAAGAGAAAGGAAGACAGAATCCCAAGCGGGCTCTGCGCTCTCAGCACAGAGCCTGATGCTGGGCTTGAACTCACAAACCATGAAGTTATGGCCTGAGCCAAAATCACAAGTCGGACACTTAACCGACAGAGCCACCCAGGCACCCCAAACCAGCTTTTCTAACAGCCTCCCTGTTCCTTAGAGAAATGGGTGCTTGTCCTTCCGTGTCCCCATGGCTTCCTGCCCACCATTTCTTCTGATTCCTTTCCTGGGATGCTGATCACAGGCATTGTTGGCCTGAGATTGGTCACACAGATGCCATTCCCGGAGCCACATGTTTGCCATCAGCAGCCCTCTACCGAGAATCCGTGGACACCTGTCCCTCGTCCCCACATCCCAGCCTCCTGTCATTGAGGCGTCTGTGTCCCTGGCTGCCCTCTAGCCATCTGTAGCCACCCCAGCTCCACTGAACCCCCCCAAAAGAGACACCCCTCAGGCTGTGTACGCCAGGGGCCCCGCCCTTCAGAACGCCTGGGGAAGACTGCCCTCCGAGCCCAGTGCGTGAACTGCCAGGCAGGGCAGCTGGAAGCGTTTACCCAGGGATTGACCCGTCTTGAGGGGAGCTGGTCTCTCTGCAGCAAGAGAGCAGGGAAGCCTGGTGAGCTGCTTTCTCGCTCCCAGCCTTTGAACCGCCTGCCACTTTTAGCACCCTCTCCATCCTGGTCCCTCGGCTGGGCTTTGGCTGCAAGCCTTTCCGTTTCTTCTTGGGGGGTCCCATTTGTTGAGAAGACGGGGATACTCGTGCTCTGTGCCATATCCCTCTGCCTTTCCCTTCGGTTGTTTTCAGGAACAGAAATGATACCATCCCAGTAGGGTAGCCTCCTGGTGGCCATGCCTATCCTGCGTGCCTCCCCCCCTTACCCCTTGCCCTGCCTCCCCACCCCCCTCCTCCTAGCAACAGAGTCTAAAAATACTCTCTTTCCACTGAAGGGGTTTTTTTTTTTCCACCAAAGAAAGTGAGCTGACTGGGGAGGAGGAGGGGGCCGGAGCTGCTGGAGGTGTTGTGTTCTTGGAAGGTGTCAGAGACCCGGCGGCCGGACCTTTGGCCAGATTATGGACTGGCAGCTCTCTGGAGACCCTGTCACCAGGAGTAGGAGGTCTGATCTGGGGGCATAAGCAGAACGTGGCAGAAGCGAAGAACAGAACCCATCGTGTAAATGAGCAGTCGTTCGTTGATCTGAAAGTTGATGATTTAAAACTGTGTTAAAATTTGAGGGATTTAGAAGCAAGTCGGGTACGGTTTGTGTTGGTATAAGGCCTCTGTCTGGGGTCTGGTGTACAATCCCAAGGAGCGAAGGAGAGAGAAGCATGAAATTCTCTTTTCTCTCCTTCCTGGACCTTCCCCTGGGCCTTTCGACCCCCTAACATTGTAGGCATAGGCCCGAAAAGGGAGAATTCCATAAAGAGCAGTGAGGTGGTCACTCTGTTGTTAGCCAGCCAGCCCCTGTGACAGGGACCCCTCAGAGTGCCAGCACTGCCGTGTCACTTTGCTTTCCTATAGGGCAGCCTGCCAGCCCCACCCCTGTGGCTCCTTGGCTTTAGGTTGGGGACCCAGAGTAGACCAGACTTCGAGGTTTTCCACCTCTCCCCTAGAGCAGAGTCTGAAATCTCAGCTGGGTCAATCGTGTAGAGAGGCTCCTGTGTTGTCACTGTCACCTCAGAATGTGGACAGCCTCTCTGGCCATCTTCCTGTGTTCTCTGATGGAGCTTGGTAACTTTGAGTACGAAATTCAATCTGACTTGACAAATGACGTCTGACTGCCTTCTCTGCAAGGGCGAGACTCGCTGTGTGCCTTCAAACGTCTGACCTGGTGGAGAGAAGACAGGAGCACAGGTATTTGGGCATTGTCCCCGGAAGTTGAGAGAGGCATGTAGCGTCTCTGGGTTTCTCCTGGTTCTGTGTTTCCACCTACGACTCCTCCTTTAAAGGTGCCCCTGCCCTGTTCCCTGTTGGCATCAGAATCTTGTTCAGGAGAGAATGCTGCCAGGAACGTATGTGCTGTTAGTGGCCACCTCAGCCACACTGCACAGGGGTCTCATACAGGGGTCGAAACAGTGGCAGGTGGGAAGTGAGTAGCTTAGCCAAGACTGCTTGGTTGCAGATAACAAATTCTAACTCCAGCTGGCCTAGGCAAAGAGGAGAGTCTGTCAGGACAAGGTAGGGCTTCCCAGAACCCTGGGTGTGACTGGACCTGGGAAGGGACAGGAGGGATCAGAAAAGCCCGCCAGTCCTCTCGTCTGTACCTCTCAGCACACTGGTCTCAACGTCCCACATGTAAGCTAGCTCTTGCTCCCTGGTCCCCGCTGGGCACATGGCTGCCCACATCTAGAGTGGACAGTGTCACCTACCCGAGAAGAGCAGCCCAGCTCTCCCCAAGCCCGGGACCTAGCTCCTGGGTGGAGGGGAAGCTGACTGGCCCAACTTGGGGTGTGTGTTTCCCTCTTGGTGCCACAGAATACATAGTACTGGAGAAAGGGGGCCTGTTGAGTCGCCGTTTGGGCAGGTGCCCCAAGAACTGTCCCCCGTCTGGAGAGCACAGTGATGGTTCTTTAATTTCCATTCTTCCTATCTTGGAGTTGGCTGAGGTGGAGAACAAGATAACTGACAAGCCGTCCCCTGGAACTGTTGGTCCTCCGGTTGAAATCGAGGCAGGAAGTGGCAGCAGGAAGGACCATCATGCTTTTTTCTCCCTGGCCTCCCACCACAGACTGTAAACCTAGCCTTAGACCCTAAACGAACACGCTAGCTGCATTTTGAAGCTAGAGTCGCAGGACTCAGCTGGATTTTGAATCAGGTGGCAGCAGCCAAAGCAGCTGGTGGAGAATGGGGCTCCGGGGCACTCCCTGGGGGGCAGGCCTCAGGGGTGCTGCTCTCCAGCTGGTGCTCCGATGGGCCTCCGCAGGCACCATGGGCCCCACTCAGAATCCAGGAGGAAGTGTCGGCCGAGAGGGGCCGTCCTCAAGCGGGCATTAAATCCCTGAGTGTGCACATTCGATAAATGGATCAAGGAAGCCAGGCTGACAGTAATGTTTGTGGTGAGATGTATCAGTCATAATGAGCAAGGCTTTTTGGAAACTGACCTTTTAACTTCAAGTGGGTCTGGTGGTTAGAGATAGAGTTTCTGGGGCTGCCTCAGGATTGGTTGGAACACAGTGCTAGAGCCAGGGAGGCAGGGAAATGCTTGTGACAACAGCAGAATTGGCAACGGAACCGTGGGCGCGAGACGCCGCGCCGCCTCTTCTGGGTACGTATAGGGTGACAGGACCTTTTTGAAGAGCTGGGCTTCGTTTTGGGGGAGCCCTTTGGAGATGCTGCTTTTTTTTTTTTTTTTTTTTTGATCCTGTAACTTCCAAAGAACCAAATATTTAAATTCTTTTTTGAGTGTCATGAATCAATGATCAGTGTCTACTGGGATGTTCGTTCTTTGCTCTCTGTGTTGTGTTTTCAGCGAAGGGGCTCTTGTGGCCGTGCTTTCCAGTGGCTTCTCCGATGTGGGCACGTGGGCGTTGCCACGGTGGGCAGCTCCGGGCTCTCCCTCCCCTGAGCCTCTGCCACCTCCCCTTTCCGGCCAGGCGAGGTGGTCTCCGCTTTTGCGCTCTCTGATCCACTGAGGAGACCTTGCATTAGCCTTTATTTCCGCCACACATCAATTTCTCCTTTCCTTTCTGCTCAATTTGCCTACGGTTCCTGCCTCCGCCCACGGGAGCTCTGCCGAGCAGAGCCGCGGCACTCCGGTCCCGATGGCATCCCGCGGGCACGGCAGCGAGGCAGCCTCCGCACGCCCTTCAGCTAAGCATCGCCAGGAATTGATTTCCCGGCGATTAGGGAAATGCCTGCATTTTAGGATGCGCCACAGTGCTTAGGTGTTATTTCTCCGCATCTTCTCCAAGGAAATGCTACACGCTGAATTAAGTTTTTGTGTTTTTGTTCATGCTCAACAGCACCATTGCAAACCCAGATTTCGCCAGCCCCGTCGTGGCAGCGCTGGCGGGGGGCGCGGGGGCAGAGTGGGTTTGGCCAGCATGATTGGCATTTGAGGGTCGGAGGGCACTGGCCTCTGAGAGAGGACCTGGGCTGCCCTTGGTGAGAAATGCTTCCTGACAGGCCCTCCTTTATCCTCCCAGGCGTGGGCTGATGCCTTTCGAAGCAGTCCTGACCTCACCGGCGTTGTGCATATATACGAGGAGCTGAAGAGGAAAGGGGTCGAGTTTCCCATGGCAGACTTGGATGCTCTGTCTCCCATACACACACCACAGCGGGTAAGCTTCCAGCTGGCGTTTTCTAGAAAGACCTATTGCAGAACGGGCAGGCCACTGCCACCACCCTTCTGCTGCTCCGTTTGAATTATTCAGCTTGTCATCACGCGTTCTTAAAGCTCGAGGGCATTTCTTTTTAATAACAAGGGGAATGCAGGAGTGAGACGGCTGGTTGACTGGTGATTAAGTGGCAGCCGTGTCTTCCCCCACCCCCGCTCCCACTTCTCATCTGACTGTGCATAGAGGATATAACAGAGGGATCGGTTCCGAGATTTTCCTGGAAATGGCTGCTTGGGTGGAGCCAGCCTGTGAGGGCCCATCCCGTGAGGGTCACTAGCACCCGCTTTTCCGAGGGCCCAGGAATCTCCCTTTGGGAGTGCCGGAGCACCTCCGTGTCCACGGCAGTGCAGAGGAGCTGGTGACGTCACTGATCGTGGGGCAGAGGGCAGCTTTCAGTTTTTTAGACTGTACAAGCCAAATAGATCTAAATTTTATTTTGAACTGAGTGTTCGGTGTCAATCCAGACATGCTTGAATTCCTCCAGCCTTGGAATTCAAAGCCCAGAGAAGGCCTCCTCCCACTGAAGCCTCTTACAACGTGAGGCAGCTCTGTGCTTCAGAATGAGAAGCACGCAGGTGATGGTGACCGTTCATCCTGGGAAGCGAGTACTTCTACTGGCTGGGAATCAGCGCCTGGCCCCCCGGGGCGGGGTGGGGGGAGCCAGGAAGCTCCAGGATCTGGGAGAGAGGCGCCTTGTGCCAGCACACACACTCTGCCTCACTGGCCCCATCTGCCCATCTCCAAAATGGGGACAAGGAGTCCAGAGTGCCTGTGCAGGTCTCTTCTGTGAACACAGTTAACGTTGAGGCTTTCTGAGATGCTCAAAAGGGAAAGCATAAGGAATTCTACTTTGCAAAGCTTTGTTCTCATTATGATCCCTCCAAACCACTTACCATGCCTTGTGGAATAAACGTAACCTGTTTTATTTTTCTAATAATGACACAGAACAGTGTTGTTTTGTGCCTATAATTACAAAGAACATTCGGTAAATTGCATAATTGCTATTTATATTAGTCTACTTGTAAAGGCCAAAATATAATCTTCTGGTACCAGATAGGGATGTGTGATTAGCAAAACTTCATGGCAGCCCCCCTCCACTCGGATTCTGGGGGGCCCTAATAACGGGAACCCTGACCAGAGCTCTCATGGAGTGCCCTTGGCGCTGCCTTTCTGAGTTGCTTGGTTTGTCTGGGAGGTAAGTAGAGGGAGGAGCCCTTGGTACCCCCCATTTGTGGACGGAGAGACTGGGTGCAGAAGGGGCAGGGATTCCCCGAGCCTCACAGGTGAGCCGTAGAGCCAGGCCCGCTGCCTCCCTGCAGGTGGCTGTGGTGGGAGGGGCTGCCGGGGCGGGTAGGCGCCGGGCCCAGCTGCACGGGCAGCCCAGGTGAACAGAGGACTTTGTTGTTGCCGTGCCAGAGCGTCCCCGAAGTGGATCCGGCCGCGACCATGCCCAGGCCCCAGTCGCAGCAGAGGACGAGTGCCAGCTCCTATTCCTCGCCTCCTCCTGCTCCCTACTCCGCTCCGCAGGCCCCGGCTTTGAGCGTGACTGGCCCCATCACGGCCAATTCAGAACAGGTACTTGCACACTTCCAGGCCATAGGCAAGTCGGCCGACTGTCCTTGCTCGCCCTTCCTAGAGATGTATGGATGCTTTCCCTGACCAGGCATTGTGCTAGTGTCCGCGACCCACAGACGGAAGGGAGGGCCCACCGTGCAGTGGGGAGATGGGTGCGGAGGCTGCGTGGACGGTGTGGTGGTGCGGTTGCGGGAGCAGGAGCTGAGAGTTAGTGCTACCTGGAGGGGAGCCCCGGGAGCCGACGCTGCTGAGGCTCTCGAAGCCGGAGCGGGGCTTGTCTGACAAGGCATGCGCCGGAGGCGTGGAGGAGCAGGGCGCTCGAGGGAGCAGCAGGTGGAGGGTTTGGGGGATCAGTGCAGGTGCAGGATCGGAGAGACAGAGGGTGAGGCCAGCGCACGGCCATGGAGTTGCGTTGTGAACAGCCTCGTGAGTCACGCGGAGCGGTTTGGATTGATCCTGTAAGAGGCGTCAGCCATCAGAGGCCGGTGACCCGCTCAGCAAGGTGCCATGAGGCCGAGGCCGGGATGAGGAAGGCCCTTAGGAAGCATTCTTCCTGCCTTTATTCCAAACCCTGCCCACCTTCCCTGAGTTATTTCCTGAGAGGCCAATGCCATTGAAATCCCAACCTGGATTTTTTTAGACGAGTCGTGGAGACTGGTATTTAGATGAATCTGTAGAATTGCCATTCAGTAAAATTTGAGAACCGATCAGACTTGAAAAAAGAAAATCCATTCCAGTGTTTGTGACAACGTCATTATTTACGGAAGCCCACATAGACAGAGGGGTCAAGCGATGAGGCGTGGTTAACCGAAGTGTTGTGCCAGGGTCGCTCACGTTTCCGTTCTCTGGCGGCCCCGAGGAGGCGAGCAGGAGGAGGTGAGCTGGAGGTCAGGCGGGCCTGGACTTGAGTCCCCACTCTGCTCCTCACTGTGAGGCTTCAGCTGGGTCACTTTAACCTCCGTCGACTGTTAGTAGAACGGGGCGGTGGTTCTTCCTCTTACCCACCCGACATGAGGTTGTCGGGCAGCTGGATGGGGCGGCCTCGTGATAGTCCCCCCCGAGTGCCGCGTGCCCTTTTGAGGAGAGGAGGTCGAAACCCACAGCTAAAACACGGGCTGTACGATAACGTTCTATTCTGTTCACTCCATTCTGCCCTTGCTCGCTACTCACGGTGGCCAGGACCTGTCCCCAGAAGGGAAGCCCTGGGGAAGAGGGTCCCTGGCGGCAGGCTCTGCTGCTACGGGCAAAACTGTGTCCCTTTCTGCCCAGAGGGAAGTCTGACATGTCTGGAGTTGGATGGTCACTGAGACCCTCCACTGACTCTTTGTCGGTTGCGTGGGAGCTTGGGAAGAGCCCTGCCAGCAGCCAGAACAGTCTGGAGAAGGGGGAGAGTGGAAGAGCGGCCTGGCTTTGAGGGCCCTTCTGATCCCATGTGGTGTCTGTTGCATTCCTGAGCTTCCAGGGTCAGAAAGCTCTTCTGGCTAAGACTGGGGAGGACTTCGCCCACTGGGAGGAAGCGGAGGGGAGAAGAGCCTCTAGGGATCTCACCCAATGCTCTCATTGACCATTTGTCCATTTTCCATCCAGTACGTATTTATCGAAGTCTCCTGTCGCTATCCCTGTGCTCGGAGTGCAGACCTCAACTCAGCAGAGTCCCTGTCCCCAGGAGGTCAGCCAGGACAGGGGCGGGGGTCTGCGGTAGGAGCTGCGCTGCTTGGTTCTGCCTCAGGGACGGACGGCAGGGGAGAGTCAGAAAAGGCTTCAGTGAGGAGAGAAGGTGTCATTTGAATTAGGTCAAAGCGCAGTTAAGAGCCATAGCAAATCCAGTTCTCTGGATGTTTTAGTGGAAGAGGGATCGATACTGGGTGCCTGTGGGCCAGCACCTTGCAGGGTCTCACTTGGGTTACTCACAGCAGCCCCGTGAGGCCGTCGTTTTCACCTTTGCATAGCTGAGGAACTGAGGCTCAGATTAACACCTGTCCTTTACGGTGTCCCTACTGCAAGAAGGAGGGCCCAGGCCCAGGCCTTGGGGAGCTCTGTTGGATGGGAAGGTCAGGTAGTTTTCAAAGGGACCTTGGTAGGGAGCTGACTTGCAAGGGGGTCTCCCCTGGAGTCTTCTTTTGGTCCCTCTCCCTCATTCTTGCCACACTGGGAAAGCGCAGCTAACGCCAGCCAGCCTCTCAGAGGACCATAGTGCTTAGATTGTGCACTCCTGGGGCCAGAGTCTGTAACGAGGGGGTTCCTTATGAGGACCCCAGTCCTGAAGAGCCCTTGGGGATCACACACTCCACCACTTTCACTGGCAAGAATAGGGACGGAGGCCTGGGGAGATTAATGCCCCACTCAGAGTCTTGCTGCGGGAGGGCCGAGCCACAAGCCAGCTCAGTCCACACTGGACCCGGCGCTCTTTCCCTGTACAGCACTGCCTCAGTGTCACAGCAGCGTCACCCGTGACAAACTCTTGGTTAACCAAGGGCCCCGTGGGGGTGGCCTCACTCCCGCATTTGCTTCTCCCTTAGAGCTGCCATCGCCCTCACACCCAGACCAGAGTGAGATAAGAAGCCGCCTTCTGCCCAGCACATGCAGAGGAGTGACCTACATGTCACAGTGAATGGGACTGTCACCAGACAGGTTCAGGTTGACTGACGTCTCCTTCCTGCTTTCCTCCCCACCCCCACCTCCCCGGCCTAACAGATTGCCAGGCTTCGGAGTGAACTGGACGTCGTTCGAGGAAACACAAAAGTCATGTCTGAGATGTTAACAGAGATGGTTCCCGGGCAGGAGGATTCGTCCGATCTGGAGTTGCTGCAGGTGAGGGGGGGCCTCGTCTTGTGGAAGGTCTGGACCTGGGGAAGCGGCAGTGAGGCAGGAGCGGAGCCCGGGGGGACTGTCGTGGGAAGGGACATGTAGGCTCACACTCAGCCTCATGTTTCCTGGCAGCGATCAGATGCCGGCACCAGGCTCTCCTTTTTATTTGCCTTCATAACATTTTTTGCCCTGATAATAAATTGCCGACTGTAGAACACGTGCCCCCCAAAAGATGAAGGAAGTATAAGGAAGAAGAGAACTCGTTTTCTTTGATTCCAGCGTCCACAAGTAACCCCTGTCGATGTTTTGATGCATTTTTTTCACGTTTGTTTTCATTTCAGGTGTAGTTGAGATCCTATTATGTGCCCCGTTTTGTGTATTGCTTTGCTTCCTCAACATTATGTCGTAAACATTTGTGACAGGACCTCCTCAACCTTTCCTACACGAGGGAGCCCTTCTCGCCACACTTTATCCCCCAGAGACTCCTGAGACTGAAATTAAATAGAAGCTCCTTTTCTTTTACTGAATACTGAGGATTCTGGGCTGGGGTCGCCAACATTATGGTTCCTGAGGACCCGTTGCTAACTGGTCTCCTCGCCCCCTGGACGCCGAGTGGGTCTGGGGGCATGACAGAGCCTGCAGGGCCGCCCTCAGACTAGTGTCTGAGCCAGCCAGATCCAAAGCTAGTGACCAGATCTCCACCACACCCATCTCAGACGACTCTGGCACTTGTAGAAAATGGCACCCGCACTGCCCTTAGAAGCAGTGACCTTCTGGAGGGGTGGAGAGAGGGTGCCATAAACTGCAGGTGCCAGGATCTTTTCAGCGGGAGGCAAGATGCTTGAGTAAACAGGTCAGGAGCCAGACTGGCTTGGCGAGCTGGCAGGAGTGCCTCACGACGTGCCTGCTTCTGCTGTTCTTGTCTGGCGCTCAGAGTCGTCAGTCTTGGCCCCCCAGGCGCCGTACCTCCCACCCTGCTGCTGGCACACAGCTCGCAGCCTATGAAGGCCCGGCTCTGATGGCCCTGCCTTTCAGCAGTGTGCACAGCGAAAGTGACCTGGTCCCAGGCAGCCTCTTGTTGTGCCTGCTTCCTCCTGGGAAGCCGTCGGCTCCTAAGGAGGTGAGGTGAGGGTGGGTGAAGGCCTGTTCTGGGGCTGACACCGAGCAAAGCAGAGGTACGTGGAGTGTGGTCTCTGCTCTGGAGGACCTCCCAGCCTGGTGCAGGAGGCAGACAGGAAACAGCTCCTCTCCACGAAGCCGTGACATCGGGTTGCTCTTGAAGCCGAACCGAGTACTCTCAACCGGCCCGAACGAGGAGCCCTGAGCGGCCTCTCGCAGACCTCACCCCTGACACCTGCAGCAGACCAGGTTGGCCTGTTTGGCAGGTCCAGCTTTCCACTGCAGGGGACCCAGTGTCCCCTTAATGCGTCACTGACCTCCATTCCCAGCCTGCAGGGGGAGTTCTTCCAGGCACTGGAATCTGAGAGCAGTCCAGAAACAATCGAGAAACTGAGAGGGCCTCTTGAGGCAGCGTTGTGCTGTGTCAGCGTCCGAATTCCTGCTGACAGGGGGTTTGCAGTGGACAGAGCTGAGCTCCTGGCAGCAGGGGGTGGGCCGAACAAAGCCAGCATGCTTCCAGACAGCCATAGCAGACCCAGACAGCAAGCATACTCCGTGCGTGCGTGCATGCGTGCGTGCGTGTGTGTGTGTGTGTGTGTGTGTGTGTGTTTAAACAAGCCCATCAGCCAAGACAAACAGAACCTAATCTCCTGGCATCAGCTCACAGTTTTCAAAAATAGGTTGCTTCCCATGACGTTTTCCTTCCCTCTGTTTTGTTCCAACTCCAAGCCTACCAGCCCTCCCTGCTATCGTATAAATCAAACAGAGAAGGAACGACTCCGGGTGCCAGTGGGAGGCTGGCCTTCCAACACGGGAGATTCAGGAGTTGGGCAGCTCTGTGTGAACAGCCACGGCTCTCCTTGCCACTGGCCTCGCTCCTCAGTCATTCTTGACATCTTCCCTCTTCTTCTTCCTGGGACAGTTGGAGCCAGCTGGGCAGGGGCTCCCAAAGGCCAGGGCCACCCCAGACAGCGAGACTGCCACATGGGAAAACGCCACCATCTGCTTGGAAAATGATGGGATTGGAATGTGCCCCGAGGACCCCTCAGTTGAGCTGGAGGGCAGCCAGATGGCTCAGGGTAGAAGCTGTCCAGAGCTCACAGTGCTGGCCAGGGCCATGGAAATAAACCCATTTGTCACCACCCCAAATGTTCACGCCAACAGAAGCTGCTCCCGACTGGAGTGTAAGCTGCTGGGTAGGAGGAGATGCAAAGAGAGGAAACTGTAGGTGTCGGTCCCGGGACGCATCGGTGTGGCGACCATAACCACGGGCGGGAACGTCCCAATTGCTTCCTGTGCCTGGCAGAGCATTTTCAGGTGTGGCCTTGAGCAGAGCCACAGCGAACCTCAGCAGGAGAGCCATTTGCTTCAAGGGAAGCGGAGGCCACTCCTCATGCTGTGCTGTCAGCGTAGCCGGAGACCCTGAGGGAAACTGAGGCAGGGTGCCCAGAGGGAACACTGTGCCGTGTGGGATCCTCCACTCCCTGAGCTGGGAGAGTCGTCCTGGGCAGTCCGGCTCCACACATGTGCTCGGATACCACCTACAGCGTGTTGCCTGGTGTCCCTGCCTCATCTTTCTCAACGTCTTCTTGACAAGACAGGCTGTTCACGTGAGCCCATGGAAGCATTTCGTTTCCAAATGCACGTCCTAGTTAGACTTTGGGAAGCGCCGCGGCGAGGCAGAAGGAGCCACCGGGTTCACATCCAGGCCCTCCCGCTGACAGGCTGGGCGATACTGGGCCAGTCGCCTACCCCTCAGGGCCCAGAGTGATCATACTGAGCTTAGAAGGGTAGGAATCATCCATTTAAGGTGGCGCACAGGCCCATCATACGCAAGTTGGAGCCCCCGTGATTACCATCGGCACCCCCTTCTATACAGCGAGCTAAAGTCTGTCTCCCTGTAGCTGCTACCCTGGTCTGTCATCTTTGACGACAGAACAAAACAAAGTCTTCTTTGGCAAGGTGGGTCCTTAAATGTTTGAGGACTGCCATAAGCCCTTCCACGGCCCAGTCTCTGTGTGGGACAAACGTGGCTGTTGGCCGCCCACCTCGTAGATGACCTGTCAGTTCTCAGCAGGAGTCGGATGCTGTAAATGGAGAGCATTTCCATCAACACAAGACCTTCCATCTCTTTCTCATATGGCCGGTAAGCCAGGTCTTCCCCCATCCTGTGTGTGGGCACTTGGGTCCGGGCCTGAAATTTGAGACTGCATCTGTGTCTGCTAGAGTTCACGTCCTTAGCCGCAGCCCGTGAGTCCAGTGTTTGAAATCTTTAAAAGATCCCGAGGCTGTCATTCGGTATTCTCTGTCTCTCCCAAATTAGCCTCTTGAGCTTTGTCTTCAAATAGTAATAACTTTTAATTAATCCAGTGATGCCAAAATTGGGCATTCCTACGTGGCCATCCGTCAGATAATAAAAGAAGCCCTCCTCCACATTGTTTCTTCAAGTAGCAGATGGTATATCCCCTCTTGCGTCTTGCATCATTTCAGCAAAAACCAGGATGTCCAGGACCATTTTCTCTAGAGAAATCTAGTTTATTCTACATGTTTAGCTTCATTATCCCCCCTTCTCTTCAACAAAGAGTTTCTCCTCCTTCCCCCCCCCCTTCCTTTGCAGCTATAGAAAAGAGATCTTCAGGACCTTGTTCCGTGCTCCTTAGAACTTGGAGAGGGTTCAGAGGAAATCCATAAAGATGATTAAAAGATTGTTTTATGAGGTGGGGATGAGAATGTCCCTTGAAGAAAAGATAAAGGCATTGGGATTAATTAGACAGAAAGAGGATATTTTAATACGTTCTGATCGATGGAGGGCTTTCGCACAAAGAACACTGACCAGCTGTTCTCCTCCTCTGTTGAGAAGCCGAAATCTTCAGCACGTAGGAAATTCCTGTCCTGGCTGTTGGCACAGTGGGGAGGACGACCTGGGCAAGACTTCGGGCCAGAAGACGGTCGCTCCATTTGGTTGGTTTAGAGATGGAGGCAGGCAGAGGAAGGTCTCCCCAGCTGCGCCTGCCCTGGGGTCTGGCTGCGTGTGACCCCATGAAGGTCATGCAGGCGGCCAGCTGGTGGTTGGTGGCAGAAATCTCAACATTCTGGTTCTTCTCTCCCCTTTGATCTCTGTCTTTTTTCTCACTGTTTATTTATTTTAAGACGATGGGAGCGCCGGGGTGGCTCAGTCACTTAAGCATCCTACTTTGGCCCGTGTCTTGATCTCGCGGTTTCTGAGTTTGAGCCCTGCGTCGGCTCTCTGCTGTCGGGGAGGAGCCCTCTTGGGATCCTCTGTCTCCCTGTGTCTGTGCCCCTACTCCGTTCTTGTGCTCGCTCTCTCCCTTTCAAAAATAAACATTAAAAAAAAAAAAAAATGAGGATGACCTAGGATCACATTCAGTGCTGGCTGGCTCATTCAGTGGAGCTTGCGACTCTTGGTCTTGGGGTTGTGAAGTTCGAGCCCCACGTTGGGTGTGGAGATTCTTTAAAATTAAACAAACAAAAAGAAGGTGGTGACTTAAAAACTTGAAGGAAGGAGATGGTAAAACTTTCTCTGTGCAGAGACCCTTGGACATCCTTGATTTAGAAGCTCCAGGCCAGACTCTCTGGGCCAGTTTAGGCAAAGTTCTTTGGGAGGTGCCTGGGGACCTCTCTCGGGTTGGGCCACAGAGGCTTTGCCCATGGGGTGGGTCGGGGGCCATCTCACTGCCCACGCCAGCTGGAGGCTGTGGGAGCAAGGCAGCAGGTGCAAGCTCAGAGCAAGTGTTTCTGGTTCCTGCAGTTCATGAGATCACACATTCTCTGCCCTTGGGTCTCATTCTTCCCAAGAGCTGAGTCGTAATGTTAGAGCCAGGAGAGGTCTCAGAAATCATCTAGCACTTTCCAAACGCCTCTGTAAAGAAATGGAACCCTTGTCTCCACAAGTAAAATTCTCCAGAGAACTGCAGTGTTTATTTATTTTGAGAGACAGCGTATGAGAAAGCATGAGCGGGGGATGGGCAGAGAGCGAGGGGGAGAGAGAGAGAATCCCAAGCAGGCTCCTGCCATGTCAGTGCAGACCCGGACTCGGGGCTCGATTCCGTGAACGTGAGGTCATGACCTGAGCAGAAACCAAGAGTTGGATACTTAACCGACTGAGCCACTCAGACGCCCTTGTACTGTTTAAAATAGATAAAAGCTGCCGTGGGGTGGGGTGTCCCAAAACCCCATGCCGTGGAGGCACTTTAGCGGCACTCTGCAGAGCTTCAGCACTTCGCTGACCCCCTTTTCCTTCCCCGGAGAGAAACAGTTCCAGAGGGTGCTGGAGGCTCGGAGAGCTGATCTAGTCAGTCATGGCTGCTTGCTGCCTGCCACTTGGTTCCCAGAACACGGGAGGGCCTGGGCTCCGTGGGGGAGACTGAATCCAGCCCTGCCCTTTTTCTTCTAGTGGTTCTGTGCTTTGGGCATCTGGAGCCATGTTACTGAGACGCTCCCTGCCATCTTCTGAGGGATCTAGTTTGATTCTCCGTGGGTTCCGGTAGACCATCCTTGAGGGCTGCTCTGCGTTCTGAGGCTTCCAGTGGTTAGGGTGGGGGTAAGGGCTGGTCTTCACTTATTTGAGGCTCTGATGGAGGGGCTCTGGCGACCTGGGGCCGCAGCCCCGAGTAGAGGTATGTCCAGAGTGATGTGGAAGTTTGAGAAGGTTGGGGTTGGGGGGAGTCTCCAGAAAAGATCGAGCTCCTTTGGCTCCTCAGAGATTTTTGGCAAACACCTTGAGTGCCGGTCTCCTCTATACCAGGCACGCCCTCACCCAGGGAGAGGGAGTGACAGGGTGGCCCAGGAAGGGGTCCTGGCAGACAGCAGAGAGGCAGGCGCTGCGCCTCTTTGCTCTGTCCGCTGCCCGGCCTCCTGTGTCCCCGGGCTCCGTCTCTCCCACTCCTCCATTCCCATGCTCTTTGGCTGGTCTCTGGCGTGTCTTCCAAAGCGCTGGGCAGGATCTGCTAATCTGCTACCCGAGAATGGCCAAGCGTCTTTTTTCTTTTGGTTGACGGGGGCTGGTCTTTTAAAGTTCATCTAAATCCGTGTTTCCTTCTTGGCCCTAAGCAGGTGCTCCTTGAACTCTAACAGTGTATTAGAAATACTACAATCATTTATACCGTTCATGTCAGTCCTGGCTCCTGGAATCCTTCATGCAATCTACTGTAATGGCTTCTTTCATAAGTGCCTCTGTGGGCTTTCGTTTCGTTTTGTTTTGTTTTATGTTGATGGCCTGGCTTCATTTTAGCCCTCACTCATGAGCGTACTTTGTGTCTAATTTGGGTTTCCACTGGGCCTTTGGCTTTGACTGTTCCCGTGGTGACTGGATTTGACCTGTGAGTGTCCACCAGCATCCATGGCAGTTAGTGTGACAGTCCATCACTCGAGTTCTGGAAAGGCTCCAAGTCCCAGGCCAGTTCCTGAATGCCCCTCTCCTGGCCGGCCTGGGGATACGAGCCATTCACAATGGTAGAGAGTGGCCATTTTGTGGTATTTCACTCTTTACTGGGCATAATGTCTTGTGCAATTCATTTTTGGTATTTGCCTCTTGTTATTCAGACACATGGCTGTATGTTTATAAGTGCTTACTACTGGGTCACTGGGGCCTGGGATGAGTCCTGGAGAGGGAAAATTAGATTTCTAGGTGAAGGAGAATTCCCCATTCTCTGAGTGGAGAGAGTGCTAGGTAGAAGGCTAAGCTGATGTGGATAACTGAGTGAGGACAGTGATGGGGAGCTGGTGGTTTGCATGCACCGAGGACTCAGAGCACCGTAGAGTCCAGGCCCCCATCCTTCTTCCTCCAACCTCAGCCTGCTTCTGACCTCCCCTCCTCTCCATCTCCTGCTGGTGGGAATGCCACTCCCTGCCTGGGCTGATCTGGCCAGGGCTCAGCTGGCACCGGAAGTACCAGCTCGGGGGTAGGGAGAGAGGAGTTTTGACTATCCAGTGATTTGCTGGGAGCCTCCTATTTCCAGGTTGATCCTGCCTTCTCCCAAACAAAGAATGGGGGTCTTAGGAGAACCAAGAGTGGGAATCTGTTCATAGAAAAAATTAGAAGGTCTAGACACTGGGCTAGCTGTCCCTAGAACCAAGAGAAACATTAGCATTCTAACTCTACAGAGGGCCAGCAACTGGGTAGACCCACGACCAAGGCAGTGTTTCCATAACCAGACAGACCGGGCGCAACAAGCCAGAGAATCTCCAGGTGAAGCTGTTTTTCTGCCGGTAAACACCAGACTAGTTTGTACCCAGCTGTCCAAATCTAGATACCTTCTGTCTTGGGAATTACAGCTGGAGTGGGGTGATTCTGGGCTGACCCACGTGGGCTGAGCTGCTTTCCTCAGCTGCCTCCGTTCTTGGGGAAGCAGCCCCCGCAGGCCGAGCAGCCAGGGGAGGGGTGACAGCAGAAGCCGTGTCCGGGCCTGGTGTCTGGCTGGTCGTGGTCTACTTATTCTGTGATGGACAGGTCCGTCGAAGTCCCGACCTTGCTCTTACCTGCAGGATCAAGTCTAGGACACGCATCCCCCTTCAGTGGCGAGGCAAGAATGTGTGTGTGAATGCGTGTAAGGGAGCACTACTTCGGTGCCGTGGACCGAGTGTGGACAGAAGGAATGCAACTTGCCTTCAGTAATTCTCCCTGGAGCATTTAGGGAGTAGCTCCTACGTGTCAGTCATGGGTACTGGAGAAACGGGGACAAAGGATGCCGTCTCTGCCCTCAAGAAGCTTCAGTGTAGAGTGTAGAGCATGAGGCAGACCAGGAGCCCGGTCATAACACCCCATGTGCAGTGAGCACAGTGTTACAGGGCGCCATTGGGTGCCTGGGTCCCTGCTTTGCGTTTGGCCACCTCTGTGGTCCACTCGGCAGATAATTCCTGGGCCTTTTCCCTGCGTGTAGCTCCGCACAGGGCATGAGGGGGAATAAATGGTGGCACCTCCCTCATGGCATTTAATGGTCTAGTGGGAGGAGAAACCTAGTTCTAGGCAAGCTCTGGACAAGATACAAAGCTGAACAGAGATCGTGTATGTGCAGTGAGTAGAGCAGTGACTCCTACCAGAAACATTTCAAAAGGAGGTGGTTTTGAGGCTGAGCTGTGAGAAGGAAGGACCTCTGCCCCTGCCCTCAGCCCCTTCATTCACTGGGTCATCAGCTGCCTCCTGCGTCTAGGTGGGCAGGGACAAGCTGTCCCCTGCTTCGCCCCCATTGGGACTCGGAGCTTTTGTCCTTAGGCTCTTCCTGTACTCAGGGATGCTGCAGGGCCAGTCTGGGATACAGGATGGCAAGGAGCCCTGGCAGGTAGGTGAGGGAGCTCCACAGGCAAGTTTCAATGAGAGCCTAAGTCAGGCTGCCATCTGGAACAGGAAAAGCCTTCGGTAGCCAGGCTATGAAGTGGTAAGGGTCTGTCTTCAGAGGGATAGTCCTTCCGGGGGTAGAGAGGGCCCCAGTGGTGACTGGGAGCTCACGAGAGTCATCAGCTGGGAAGAAACATCAGAGCTTGCTGAGCTCAGACCTCAGCGAAATGTCAGACGCGCCACCGAAGTACACCTGGTGTGGTCGTGCTGCCGGGAGTGTAAAATGAACTGATCTCTTTCTTTGGAGGGTCTTCTGCCGTTACCGGTCTGTGTTCTAAAGGACCACGCCCTTTCACCCAGAAATTCCACTTCTAGTAGCTTGTCCTGTGGCACATATGCAGGAGCACGTGTGTGCGCGAATGTTCCTCGGTGCTGTGTTTGGGCCGGCCAAAAAGAGGCCTCAGCCTGAATGCCCAGCAGTTGGGGGGGAAGGGGAAGTGTATTATAATACACGAAGGGACGAGGTCGGCTGTACAAAGCCGTGGGAAAAAAGGTTGTCGAGAATATTTTGCTGAAGAGAAAAAGCAAGCTGCAAAGAATCCTGTTCTTAGATGTAAGGAACGGTCTGCGCAAACACGTACCGATGTACGTACGACGGCTAGCTGTGGACGCTTGTCCGTCTATTGAACAAGAGCTTACTTCCCCTGCGGTGACAGGAGGCAGAGAGGAGCCTTCCACTTTGCATCCCACCCACGTCCAGCTTTCTGGACAAGCGTGCACTCTTTTTGTGACTTTTAAGAATTGGCGCACATTTTCCCAAAGGAAGTGGAATGTGACCAAAAGCGTCCCCAGCAGGCTAGCCAGAGGCGCGTGTGTTCCCTAGGAGCTGAACAGGACCTGCCGGGCCATGCAGCAGCGCATCGTGGAACTCATCTCCCGCGTGTCCAACGAGGAGGTCACCGAGGAGCTGCTGCACGTCAACGATGACCTCAACAACGTCTTCCTCCGCTACGAGAGGTGGGGGTTAGGGCCCTTCTTCTCCCTGGGAAAGGCTGGTGCCCTGGCAGAGGGATTTCTTTCCTCAACAATGGAGAGAGGGGGAGGGAGAGATTAGAGTTGGAAAACGGTCAGCAGAGATGCTAATGTGTTCCCCGGCTGACTGGGAAAATGCTTCTCCGGTTCTCCTGGGAACCAGGCCGGCTGGGCGGAAGGTGACGTGGGGAATTCGGCTCTGCCCTTTGCAAGCCTCAGGCCGCCCAGCCTTCCCCAGTACCCCCAGCCCCTCGAGGGTGGGGAGGGCAGGGCCCCAGAGCTTCGCACCTGCTCCTTTGAAGATCCTTTGAGTTTGAAAAGGATTAAGGGGGGGGGGGGGGGGGGATTCTCTACTAAGGAAAAAAGATTTCCTCTTTCCCATCTTTAAAAAAAGAAGAAAAAGATTTTTTCCCTCCCTTTGCAAATGTCAGTGTGTCTAGAGTGTTCCAAAGAAGGCAGGGTGTAAGTGCCGGATGCTGCTGCTTAGGGAAACACACACACACACACACACACACACACACACACACACACACACACTCACATGGGTACATACACGTTCATTTGAGTTCTTTCTGCAGCCAAATCATTTTTGGATTTGAGGTAACCAACTTGAAAATTCTTTTCCTTTTCCAAAGCCTCCCCCGGGAGCAGCAGTTGTCAATAGGAGGTAATGGCAGGTACAGCTCCCATATCATCACTCCGGTGCCTGTACCTTGGGCTTCCCCCCAGTGAAGGCACCAGAAAGCACCTTGACCAGGCCAACCTTCTCCTAAGTCTGAGGCCCTCGGAGACATGGGGCCCTGGCATCAGTTAGGGTCAGTGTGACAGATAACTTGCATCTAGGGGACTTCAAGGGTGATTTTGCTCTGGGTGTCCCAGCCCTGGGCCTTGTCTCAGCTTTGACTCTGATAGTAGGGATGGGGGGGGGGGGGGGTCGTTTGTCCATCTGACAGACAAAGAAACCTCTGCAGTAAGAATGTGGAGCTACCCAGGAGCCTCGTGTGTCTGTTGGAGATGGGGAGCAGATCTGGGGTGCCTCAACTCCCAGCCCGAGACCCCTCAGTTTTGTCATGTGGTTCTGGTTTCTCTACTTTTAATGGGCGTGGCCTTTCACCTGTAAACCCATTTCAGCCCCTCCTAGGATAGGAAGACGGGCTAAAGTGGGCATTTTCCCGAGTCTACCATGCCCAGTCTGACCACAAATTCAGAAGCAAAGCCTGGGCCAGCAGGCCCTGAGGTACCATTCTGGCTTGAGACCTTTTGATAAGACTAATCGTCCCTCGAAGATGGTGGGGGAAAGGTACCCCAGGATTAGAAACTTTTCAGATGGGTTGATACTCCCCTTCTCTTTATGGGCCATGGCTCATAAAAACACACAAGTCTTTCTTGAGACCACAGTGGATACACATCGCCTAACCAGATGGTCCTTCCTGGGGATCACTGGTCACCAGGCACAGACCCCGGCCAGTGGGGAGACCTATGTGGAAGGACAGCAGATCTCCATAAACCCTGCTGTCTCTAGCCTCTGGCTGGAGAAAGTCTCTTAGCTACTGCTTTGCCCATGACGTTTCAGAACTCTTCAGTGCAAGGGCAGCCTACACACGTGCCTCACAATTGCTCTTGTGTTCCCACCTGGTGTGAGAGTGACTTGGGTATGCCACAGGAGAAGCTCACTGTGGTCGCTCCAAGCTGAGTCCCATCCTCAGCTACTGGCGAGTCTTCTGGCCCTGCCGGGGGCCTGTGCTGGTCTTCCTCCTCTGGCTTTCTGCCCTGTGTGCGCCCCACCCCCTTTCCACCAGCAAGCTGAGCTGGGGGCATTTTAGCGACACAGGCTAATCACTCCTAGCGCGGCTCTGTGAAATAGGGAGGGGGCTGCGCGTCTCTCCTGGCTTTGCAAATAGACCTCTGAGCGCCCCCCAGGTAAAGTGGTTGGCCCAGCCACCCCCTCTAGGGGCAAGAGGGGCACTCTGGGCCCAGTATGTGAGAGGACAGCTGGGAAAGCTTTTGGTCCCCTGGATGTGCCAGCCAGCACCTTCGTCCCTCCCCTCAGCCGGCTTGTGGGTGAGCCTGGAGGCTGGTTCTCCTCCAGGGCAGTGCCCCCTATGGAGGAAGGCATGGTGAAGTTGTGTGTGGGGAGATCCACTTTCCCTGGTCCCCAGGTGGCCCCGATTGGTCTCCTTTCCTGGAGGCTCTGTCCCCAGGAGCTCTTCACGGGACCAGGGAGCATCACTGTGCCACGTCACGCCCCTTACTCTGCTTTCCCTTCCCCATTAGGTTCGAACGATACAGGTCAGGCCGATCAGTTCAAAATGCCAGTAACGGAGTAAGTATTCCTTCAGAATTCTCTCATCTCCAGAGGCTGGGAGGCCTATCTCCATTCTGTCTCACCTTTGGTTTTTCTAATTGGGACTTCAACATTTGAGCAATTAGGGGCGCCTGGCTGGCTCCGTCTGTAGAGCGTGTGACTCTTGATCTCGGGGTCATGGGTTCAAGCACCACATTGGGGGTAGAGTTTACTTAAAAAAGAAAAAAAGAGCAAGTTCAGGGCGCCTGGGTGGTTCTGTTGGTTAAGCGTCTGACTTTGGCTTGGGTTACGATCTCGCGGTTCATGAGTTCGAGCCCTGCATCTAGGTCTGTGCTGGCAGTTTGGAGCCTGCTTGGGATTCTTTCTCTCCCTGTCTCCTTCTCTCTGCCCCTCCCTCCCCATTTGTGTGTGTGCCCTTTTTTTCTCTCTCTCTCAATACATAAATAAGCTTCAGAAAAAAAAAATACAGAGCAAGCTCTGGTTGGTGGGATACTGAGGAAGAGCTAACAGGCACATTCCTGGCAGGAGGGTGGCAAAGAAGCCCCAAGTTACAGCTCCTGGGACAGTGACTGTCCTGGTGGCTGGTTCAGCCCTGCCTCCTTTGGTGGGGGGAGGAGCCAATGCAGAGCTCACTAACAGCCAGGCCCACCATGGACCCTTGAAGTTCCCTGAAACCCAGGTGAGGGAGACTGCCTTGTTCCTGTATTGGGGAAACGTCGATGCTTTTCCTCGGGGACCATGCACGATGCCTGCTGGCTTTGGAGCCCAGCACCAGGGCTCCGAGGCTCACCGCTGTCTTATGCTCTGGCAGGTACTGAACGAAGTGACCGAAGACAACTTAATAGACCTGGGGCCGGGGTCTCCAGCTGTGGTGAGCCCAATGGTGGGGAACACGGCACCCCCATCTTCTCTCTCCTCCCAGCTTGCAGGCTTGGGTAAGTGTCTCATAGGGACAAAGAGGGTCTCCTTTGCAGGCCACTTCGTAATTGTGAGTCTGGGCCAAGGGTCCATTTCTCTCTCTCTGTTGGAAGTCCCAGAGAGAGCATTTTGAGGAATCCGTGGGAAAGTGTATTCCTGAGGCCTGGCCAATTGTACCATTTTTAGTTCATGACTCTTGTCCCTAAACTTAAAAGTTTAAACCTGAGTTGGAAAGAAGGGGTGGAGGGAGTTCCAAGGAACAGGAAGTTGTTTGCTTTAAAAGAAAGGTAGCTGCTGTGTTTTGTCTGGAATATTCCATGTGGTTAAAGTGATTGTCTTCTCAATATAAATTAGGCCAAGGATGGCAAATAGGTTTTAGCTCATTGGCTACTTGGGACACAGGTCTAAGAAGGATGCTGAAGCCACATCAGAGCTTGGAAGATGAGTCTGTAGTTGATTGGTAATGTCTGCCACAGACTTGGAAGTAGGAAGCGATGACACTGATACATTTGCTCTCCTTGAACTAACATCAGCCTAAAGTGCTCCACTGCCTGAAACCTAAAACAAAAGAAACTCACCACTTTTCCACTTCTCTGTTTGAAAGTGTGTATATGATTCTAGATGCTGCAAATACACTGGACGATACGAATCTATAACAAAATGACAGTATTGAAATAATAATGCATGGCCCTTGCAAAATTCTGTCTTGCTCTTTTCTGTTTCCTTTTTTTTTCTTAGTATTTCTCTTTATACCTTTATTCCATTTCAGTCAAACAGGGTTTTTATTTAGTGGCCTGTCAGTTACTATAATCCTGGCTTCTCGGCATCTCCTATATTTGTAGCTACTGTTTTTCTTTCGGAACAGATTTCTCTGCCTTGAATCCATCCAGCATATGGCCACCATATTTAAAATCCAAAATTCAAACTGAATTCTGCTGTCTTCCTTCTTTTCTTTTTTTGAATGTTTATTTATTTTTGAGAGAGAGGGAGAGAGAGAGAGAGGGAGACAGGATCGGAAGGGGGCTCTGCACTGAGAGCAGAGAGTCTGATGCGGGGCTCGAAATCACGAACTGTGAGATCATGACCTGAGCTAAAGTTGGACACTTAACTGATGAGCCACCCAGGTGCCCTAGCTGCCTTCCTTCTAGCGTTCAGTCTCTGTCCACAAGCATTTTTCATTTCACACACCCTGGACTTCAGGTTCTGTACCTTGGTACTTACCTTTCCCCCTTCTCCCTGCAGCAGAGTCCACTTGGCCTCCAAGCCCCACTGTTGGGTCAGTTTTGAGTCTTTTCCAGTGTCTCAAGCTAGGTACTGGTATTGTCTGGCTGGCTCCCACCTACTCATTGCACTCCTTTAGGCCGAGGACCATGTCAAATTCAGTTTGGTGCACGCAGGAGCTGGCTCTGAACGTGGTGGGTGCCTGCAAAATATTTGTCCAGTAAATACGTGACCCAGGCCCTTAGATATCCTGACAGAGTTAGTGAGGCACGCACTGGTCAGAGAATTGTGGGAAATCTGCAGGGGTACTGGCCCTGGGCCCCTCCCCACTGCCAGCAGTCTTCGCTTCCATTCATGAGGACTCTTTGCCCACCTTGAGTAGCCTGGGGGCGGGTGAGGTTCAGTGGCTTTTCTGTCCCCCAACTGGGTCCCACCATGGCTCCTCCTGCATGTGGTGGGCTGGGAGTGCAGAGGAGAGGCCTATGTTCCCCCTGCCTGACCCAGAACTCTAACCTGCCCACTGGCTTCCTAACTTGGGGATCCTTCATTAAGCCCACGGCCCACATTTTATTCTCACCCTACCCTCCTTTGTTTTGTTGCCGCAGACTTGGGGACAGAGAGCGTCAGTGGCACCCTCAGTTCACTCCAGCAGTGTAATCCCCGTGATGGCTTTGACATGTTTGCCCAGACGAGAGGGAACTCCTTGGCCGAGCAACGCAAGACGTATGTGGGGACCGTTTCAGTGGCTCTCGGAAGGTATTGGGGGAGGATTGATCCAGGCCTGGTCACAGGCCAACACAAAGACGCCTTTTATTTACCAGATCCAGGACTGCCAAGAACGTTGAAATATGGCTGTGAAAACTTGGCATTAGGCTCAGATTTTGAATGAACACCAACCCCCCCCCCCAACCCCCACCTCCCCGCCTCGGGGTTGATTGTAGTCGGGTCTCTCCCATCCGCAAGAGAGTGCTCCTCATTCTCTCTGCTCCCTGTGCTGCTGCTGAAGAGGAACTAGGAGCTAGGAGGGTGCAGCCGGGCAGGGCCTAGCAGCATGGTTTTCCTGCCCGAGTGTGTGGGCAGAGGCTTCCCTGACGGCAGCTCTGGCCAGGATAAGCCATATGAAACTGGGGAAATTGATCCTAAAATAGACACCCTCCCCCGCATCTCAGGGAGGCATAGACACATGCTTGGAGCTTCTTGTTCAGCCTTAAGGCAGGCAGGTGCTTTCCTGGAGCCCAGCACCTCAGCTTTCTCAGTCCCATGCTCAGGCATCAACAAGTTGACCAGAAACCCAAGGCCGCCATGCACCTCTCACCAGCACAAGTTGCTTTTAACAGCAAAAGAGGTCAGAATGCAGAGGGAGAGAACCTCCACAGTCAGTGACAGACCCCAATCCCAGACCGTGAGACCACCTTCCTTGTCAGATGCTACCGAGGCTGCCGCTTCTGAAATAATATTACTTGCAGCGTCAGGGCACTTCTGACGTCTCGTCACTGGGCTTTAGAGATGCCCTGGTATTGTTACTTGAGAGGAACAACGAGGTGTATGGTGTCCCAGACCCCAGAGGAAATGAGGGGCTGAGCCAGTGCTGGGACCATAGCCTCCGCCCGAAGGCCAAGTCTGCGGGAAACTAGAAAGTGATTACAGGTCACCGCCGCGTCCCCTGGGACCACTGGGGTGGGTACTGACTGCTTGCGTTGCTTGTCTCCAGGGTAACCTACGAGGACCCCCAGGCTGTTGGAGGACTCGCTTCTGCACTAGACAGTCGGAAACAGAGCTCCGAAGTGGTAGGTCTTTCACCCTGTTTACCTGCCCAGAGTCCTCCAGAGGGAAAGTCGGGCAGCGTCGTAAAGCTGGCGGGGTAATGAAGCAGAAGCTGGGTTGCATGGAGGGCAGGACACACTGGGGGAGACGGGCGTGAGAGCACTGTGCTGCCTCATTGCGTCCTCACTCCAGCCCCTGGGTGATGCCCACCCAGTCAGCTTTCCCATGAAGCCCAGAGCAGACGGGCCCAGAGAAGGGACAGCACACTCTGGGCACCGAGTGTGGATGGCAAGTGGGGGTCTGTCCTAGGAGGTCCAGCTCCACAGCCCCTTGTCTTCCTACCTTGATGGCCCTGAGCTCTCAGGGCGCAGGTCTCCTACAGCCAGATAGGGCCTCTTCCCAAATGTTACACAGCCCTGGGGGTGGGCAGTGCTCCGACAAAATAACGGCCCTTACGAGGAAGGGAAATGCTCACCTGAGCCGCATCTCTGCTGATCATTTGTAGTTGGCCTAGAGAAGCAGTACCAACCCACTAGAAGGCAGCTGATGGGCAGGATTTGTCTGGGGATCTGGGGCTGGAGGAGGGAGGAGCAGTGGGTGGAGGCCAGGAGGGTGCCCTGGGCAGCTCCGTGTCTGGAAGGAGCACGGCTAAAGGCAGAGGTGCTTGGAAGTGGAGGGTGGTGCTTGTTTGAGCCCCAGATGGCAGCTGTGGATTCTGTACGATTTCAGGTCACTGCGGGGGAAAGGATTTGTGTCTTAATGCTTCTCATGAGATCGTACCCCTTTTCGCCTAGGAATGCGTGTGGCTGTGTGTGAATGAGCGTCTGTTTGCAGGGACGGGGAGGGGGAGAGCTGTGGGGATAAGGGCCCCGGAACGGCTGGACCTCTTGTCAGGGTCCCCCAGCTGGGTTAGAAAGGAGCAGTGCTCATCTGCCCACTGGACGGGGAGGTTTGCTTCAGAACAACGGTTCTTGGGCTCCTGCAGCCCCTGTCCAAATGGGCCCAGGCAGGCAGCAGTCTGCAGCCTGGTTTCTGGAAGAAGGTTCACCCTGGGGAAGGGACTTGTCCCTCTCTTCTGGCTCAGCCAACTGGGTGGGAGGGGTGTGCGGCCCTCTGCACTGGCCACTAGGGGGCACAGAAGAGCCAGCCCAACTGCCTCGGGTCTCAGCACCCTGCCTTTCCACCCCTGGGACCCGGAGTCCCCAAATCTGCGTAGTGGTCGTGGCTCCATTTCTCCCATTACTTAGAATGTGTCCCCCCGAACCGAGAGAGGGTGTTAGGAGGGCCCACCACCGGGCTGAGGCCACCAGCACACTGCCAGGTGAGGACATCTCCTCCTGGCCCACCCTGACCTGGCCTGTAGCTCTGTCCCTCAGCCAGGCCAACTTGGTTTGCTTCCCACTCCGTCCCCAGGGCCTGCCCCCGTCCGTGCCAGGGTGTGCCACCTCTGCTGTTCTTAGTGCTTAGGCCTGGATCCAAGCTCAGGAGATGTGGCCAGCCTCCCGCCCTTCACCCTTTGGGCGTGTGGCTTGGCCCATCTCCCTGTTTTCAAAGATCTTGATGACTCCAGCATGTTTTCCACCTGATGGCAGGCAGATTACTTTCATGTTTACTGCTCGATGAGGGGAAGCAGGGCTTGTGGTGCCTGTGTCCGTCTGTGTGAGTGTATGTATATCCCTGTCTGTGTGTGTCTGTGTGTGCGTCTGTGCCTTCGTATATGTGTGTGCGCACACCCTCACTCACATGCATCTCGAGGCCAGTATTTCAGGTCATGATGTTCCATATCCTGAACCGTACCGACCTGGATACTAGAACTGGGCCAAAGGAGAAATTAAGAACACAGCGAAGGGGAGAAAATTGTATAGCCACACCTCCACAGTGCAATCCAATCAGAAGTCTTAACTTTAAATACCTTTGTGACTTCAAAAAGAGCAGTATGCCCAAATTCAGTGTTCAAGTTAAGAGTTTGGAAAAAGAACACCCAAGGAACTGAGAAGGAGGAAAAAAAAAAAAAAAAAAAGCAGAAATAACTTAGAAAAAAAAAGGAGAAATGATTTGGTAAAAGCTGGCTCTTTGAAAAGTTGACCCTTTGCCAATTCCGAGAGCCCGCCCTAATCAGGAGAAGTGGCCGTGGCCAGCCTTCTGTGACCTCGTGGAGATTTTCCCAGTGTGTGGGAATAGTTGACATGAGTTTATGTTACCCTGTTGGGATTTTTGGTTACTAAACTTCTCTTCTCTTTTCCAGAAAGGTAAGGGGGACATGCTGGAGGGGGGCGGGGGCAGTGGGTCACATCTCCTTACGTGGCAAAAGATCAACTCTCAACAGTGACTTTTCCATTTCCATGATATATACTGTTGCTTTCTTTATCCTGGGTCTTGCTGTGACTTTTCTTTCTGGGACTTTTCTGTCCTCGGCCCAGAAGAGAGGTAAAGGTGGGGACTCTGACCTGGAGCCCATAGACAGCTGGCTCATAACCCAAGGAATGGTGAGAGGTCACCAGCTGAGCCGAGCCCCCTGTCTACCCCAGCGCTTACCTGTGTCACCTGCTGAGCCCTTGTGAGTCAGACAGTACAAGGCCGTTCTCTCCTAATGACTGGATGCCAAATTTCCCCCTGCCAAAACGTCTTGTGTTTGTACGATCTCCTTAAGCCACAGACTTTCAGTCCTAGAAACGCCTCTGGTTTTCTGCTAAGGTCCGTGCCCCTGGGCCTTAAGGGTCTGGGACATTTGTGGAAGTGAGGGGAGGGCCCTCTCCCTCCTTTTACTGTCTCTGGAGCTCTCGGCAGTATTCGCTTTTCCAGGATGAGCACAAGTTACTGTGGCTTTTGCTTATTGTCAGGAGGGGACATTTCTAAGAGAACAGACTCAAAAGCACCTGATCAATTGGAGAAGCCCCCTCCAGCCTCTAGATCTGGCAGTCCTAGGCTGATGGGTTTTTATAACGGAGTCAATGTGTGCCCACTACGTCCCCCAGAGGAATTTGAGACGTCTTAAACACACAAACACAATAGAACAGAATAAAAAGAAGACAAAGCCAGGGGAGTTGAATGTCATCAACACAGTTCTCATCAAGTAGAGCTTTTCTGCCACAGAGACCCGAGTGGGCCCCTCCTGCCTCATCTGATCAGGTAGGTGGCCCTGAGTCTGCTACAGAGAGAGAGGGTGACCTCGTTCCGGGCCACTTGCCTCGGCGTGATGATTACGCTTCTAATGAAGCCACCGTCCTCGCCTAGCACCTCTAACATAGAGACCAAAGGTCTGTGCGTGCCTGCGTGTGTGGCAGGGCTGGAGCAGGAGAGGGTGCACAGAGGGAGGGACGATGGAAGCAGTCAGGCATCAGCCTCCGGGGTGGAGCCAGGCAGACACTAGACACACACTGGGGAAGAAGCGTAACCGACCCCTGGAACCCGGGCCAGGCTGTGGCCGGCGGAGGGGCGTTCGGGCAGGCCAGCATGTCTGAGGCTGTAGGTGGCACGGCGGGGGTCACCTGTCTGAGCAAGGTGTGGCCAACATGCAGGGGCCGCACAGAGCCATCAGAATCGAGGGGGTGGGGGTATCTTCCTACCACCCCAGCTTGGAGCTAGGGACCTTCGCGCAGCCCCACTCGGGTGGGGCCAGCCTTCCTCCATCCGTCAGCAGCAGGCACTTTATACTGCTCTTTTCCTGCACGCGACCCCAAAGCCATTCGTAGAGACACAGGCTTCTCCAGGCCCCTCATTTACTTCAGAGACAGGCTAGGGCTGTGGTCCTCATGTGTGGGTGACCTTAGAGCGGGACTCCTGGAGACCATGTCCACGCCAGTTCCAAATTGGGAGGATCCAGCCGTGTGTCCTTGTGCCCGTTAATCCTGCGAAAAAGGATACTGCCCAAACAAACTACCCTGAGTGTGGCATTAGCAGCTGGTGGTGGCAACTGCCTCTGCCCACACAAGATCCCCTCCCCCCCCCGCCCCCCACTAGAGCTCCAGTCTCCGACTTTCCAGAAACAAACCCAACTAACAGCTAACCTGGTATCTCACCTGCCTGACTGCAGTGTTTTTTTTTTTCTTTTAAACAATGTATATTAATTGCTTTGCCTTATTTCCCATAGTGTAGAAGCCCTGAGCCCTTCCAAACCCCCAAGTACAAATTCTTTACTTGGAAACTTTTTGTACTATTGAGTAAGGCTGAAGGGCTTTTAGGCTGCGGCTCATGTTTGGGGGGACCATGTTGTAGGGAGGATTTCTCAGTCCTCGTGAAATAGCACACCTGAGCTCTTCAGAAAGTGTTCCTGTTGCGTTGTAAATCAGACTCTGAGGTTTCCCCGTGGGTTGGGGGCCGTGAAATGGGCCCATGCTCTCCTGGGACTTCAGGGGTCTAGACTTCCCAACACCACAGTTGACAATACCAGATTCATTACCAGTTGAAGAGACCCTTGAGCAGCGTCATGAGCCGCTCTGCCTGGAGACTGCTGGGAAATTGCCCTCTCCCCCCCACCTCCGCCCCCGGCCATAAGCAGGATGCAGCCAGAAAGATCCCCTGAGAAGAACGAGCGTCGGTCCCAACAAGAGCAGAAGTAGGTTAGTAGTAGGAGTGTGCTACGGCCCAAGCCCATGCATGGAGGGGTGCCGTAATCCGGTCCGGCAGACCCCCCGACACAGCAAGCCCAGAGTCACAAATAGCACTGGCTGTGGCCGAGCCGGTGGCACCACTGCCCCCCACCTGCCGCCCCCTAAGTGGAGCCAAGTGAGGGTCAGCGCACGGCAGACAGCTCACCCAGCGCCCACGTCAACATCTGCCACTTCTGGCCCCCGACACGCCGCTTTCTCTTTGGACCCTGAAGATGGGTGGGCGCGTCTCACCGTTGCCTCAGCCAAGCCAGCCCCGTATGCGCCAGCCTTTATTGGAGGGTGGTCCTGTGCCAACTTTCTCTTATTTTTTTTTTACTTCGCGTCTTCTTCCCTTTCTGTCTCCCTCCCCCAACACACTCCTCTTCAGACCCTTGGATTAGCCTTCAGCCTTCAATCGTTGCCCAAGAAGGTGCTCTAACCGTGGCATGTCAGAGGCCACGGTCTCTTAGGGATCAGCTGGGCCAGGCTTCATCTGACGGATGAGAACACTGAGGCCTCCCAGGGGCTTGGTGACGTGCCCAAAGCCACGGGGCAGTGACAGAGTCCAGTGCCCTCTTGGCTGGCCAAGGCCTCTCCCTTCCCTTCCATCGGCATGGACGAGGGAGCTTCCTCGTCCCTCCCAGTTTCCGTAGTTCCTGTTTGGAGAGCAGTGTGCACGTTGAGTCTGTCTGGTGGCATCCACATTATTAGAAGGAACTTTACCCCAGTGCTACGCTCAAGGCATTGATTTACCAGGGTAGGAGGTGTATATAGGTAAGTTACTGTGTGCAACCACAAGCAGGTCAACCCTTGCCCTGTGTTGTATAAGCTTTACTGTTAGCTCTCCCCCTAGTTCCACGGAGATTCCGGCCCTGAGGCCAAGTGCCTTTCATACTGGAAGGAGTCAATTCCGATCGTTCATGATACTCCTGGTTTCTGAATTAGAAAACAGAAACCCTGACCTGGAAGTTAAGGGGCTCGGAGTCCTGTGGGGTGAAAACTAAATAGAACCTAGCCATCACGCCACTTCTCTGATGGGGAGACTGAGGCCAAGAACTGCCCAAGCCCCCCTGTCCCTGCTCTGCCTCTTTACCCAAAGTCCTGAGGCTTCTTAGGACAGCAGAGACTCCAGGGCTCCTGAGTGAAGAAAGAAGCCCAGAAAAAAGTGATCTGCTCCAGGGATCTGACTAACCCAGCCCAGCCGACCCATCGCCCAGTGCTCTGTCATCAGCCTGGCTCCTGGGGCTTTGCCTGGAGGATGCCCTTCCATAAACACTACTTATTTGGAGGAATCTGAAAGGGGGAAGGAAAGCGTTCCCATGATCCAGCTTTGGGGAAATTTTTGTTTTTGAGGGGGTGAGGAGTTTCTCAGATGTCAGTGTTTGTTTTCTGAGCGTGCTGGCTTTCAAGATTAATCCTCAAAGAAGAACACTGGAGCGTGATACCCAGCCTCGAGGGACTTATTTTTGAGCAGTAACAAAAATATTGTAAAGCCGTATCTGAAGGTTTAAGACCCATGACCCCTTAGTGGCTGTTTTTCAAGCTTCTGCAGCACACTGGAAAGCTCTACCCATCGAACCCCCATTTCTCCTCGATAGACTGAAGCTGGGTGGGTATAAGAAAGCCCAGCACACACTCCCAACAACGGTGGTTGGCCATGTTTTCTCTTTGGAGATGCCGCTAACTTTCCAAGCTTTTGTTTCTGGGAACTTGGCGTGGCGCGCATCCTCCCAGAGGCCAGCTTTCTGACTTAAAAGCATCAAGATAATGAAAATTGGCATCTTCTTGTCACAGGAACGTGTCAAGACAGAAGTCCTGCCAGCAAGCGTAAAATTAGCAGATCGCACTCCGCGTGCCTTTACTGCTTTCTTTTCGATGGAGGAGTTGGGTGCTGCCTTAGGTGCTGTTAGCACATCCACGCTGGGCATCTGTGCCCTCTGGAATGAGAATCCTGTGCTTCTTGTTCCTAGGAGTCATTTCAGGGTGATTTGAACTCCTTGACGGTTTTTTCATTCCAACACGAGATTCCCAGTAAGTCAAAGAGATAAAAGGACAGCGTAGACAGAGTCTTCCTAATCTGATCAAGGGGTGGGCTTGAGCCTTTATGAAAATGCATGTGGGGTGCCCACGCTGGGTCTGTAGTGTGGCACGATATACGTGAAGGCGCTCCAGGTTACCAGAGCGAGGGGGCTGCCGGCCTCGCCAGGTGCGTGTGTGCACGGGACACCTGCTCGGCACACTCGGGCCGCCCTAGGGGCACACTCGGGCCGCCCTAGGGGCCCTCGCTCTACCTCACACCCCCGACTCTGCCAGCAGCAGGCTTCCGTCTCTAAGGAGCGGCTTGTCCCATCAGGGCAGGGCTGGGAATAGGAAATCTTTGTTCTTTTCCTTTGTTAAGCTCATGTTATTTTTTAGATTTGGCAAACACCACGGCAGTCTTCCCGGTGCTTATTTTAACTGTATTCTTACCCTAGACTGTGACGCTGGGGGGAAACCAGCTATAGACACAGTGGTAGAGAATTTTCTAGAAATAGTGGACTTGTGAGCCGCTGTTGCATTCTAGCCAAATGGACGTTTCAGAATCACCGCCCCGGAGGCCTTCCACAGGTGGGCCAGGCATGGAGACTGCTCAGGCACCCATGAGGCATGTCTTTGTTTTCTCGGGACCCAGTCACCCCCACCCCGGCTACCGCTCCCTAGTTCTCAGTTGAACTTTTCTTTGGCTCCCGAAGCACAGCCAGCCATTGAGAGCTGGGGAGGCAGGGTGAGACTAAAGGAGCCACTGCATTCAGGACTGCTTCGTGATTCTCCCCTGAAGAGAGACAAAGACAGCTAAAGCCCCAACGTCGCTTTGGTCATCAAAGCCCCAGCTTTGCCCGCTTGTGTTGGTGGTGAGATGTGCCCGCCTGCTGTCAGCCAGGCCACACCCAGGCTCCGGTGCTCCCCTCCTCCCACTCAGAGACGCACTGGGACACATTCCGAAATACTTTCAGCGCCCGCCTGGCCACCTGCACCCCCTGCTCCGGGCAGACTGCCACCTGGGATCCCCAGTGGCATCAGGGGCTTCCTGGTGTCTCCTCCAGTCACTCCCAGGGGCTGGGCTCGATGGCGGGTAGGCAGGACTCTTCCAAGGGTCCTAACCTGATGAGTTCAAAACCAGCCTGTGGGACCGGCGCATTCCTGAGATGAGCAGGTGCTTTGCAGCCCTGGGCTGAGAGTAGTCAAAAAGTTATCCATTTCAAGAATGCGTACTGCTGCCCTCCCTCCTCCTCTCCCCCCCTGCCCCCCCCGTCCCCCCCAGCGCCCGCCGGTCAGCCCTGCTTCTTAGAACTGGCCACCTCATTGCTTCCCTCACCCGCCATTTCATGTGTGGCTGCCTTGTGTTGCCCGCGCCTGCCGTGCCAACGTGTTTTTTTTGCTCTGTGTACGTTTTGGTTTCGTTCTGGGGTTGCTTTTGACGATTTATTTTGTTCGGTGTTCTGTCTCTCCTCGCCGGGCTGTGGGGCTGCCTGACCCGCTGCTTGCCGCCTCCATAGATCCCCGTTGCGCAGCCCTCTGTCATGGACGACATTGAGGTGTGGCTCAGGACGGACCTGGTGAGACTCGACTTTTCTCTTCTGCGTGTGGGGCGTGGCAAGGCAGAGGTGCTTCTGAAGACAGGCCCGGGGCCAGGGGCTGCTCCCCACTGGGGCGGCAGAGGAGGAAAGCCCACTGGGCCCAGCGCACCTGCTCCGCGCGCGGCCCCGGGGCCTCGGCAGGCAGGGCTCCGGCTGGCTCCGAAACCACACACACTCGCCTCCGGTTACTTTTCTGTATCTAGTGTGTGTGTGCTTGGGTTCTTTTGCTTTGGGGTTTTGTTTGGGTTTGGGGGGGATTTTGTGGGTTTTATTTTTATTTTTTCTTTTTCACTGTAAGCTGTATATACAGAGATGAGCCAGGTGTTTCGTTTTTTTGTGGGGTTTTTTTGGTTGGTGTTTTCGCTTTTGTTTTTGTTCTCGTTTTTCTTTATTTTTTACTTGTCATCCCACTTCCCCAGTATGTTCTGGTATCCTGGATTTAAAAGAACCCTTACCCTCGAGACTGTTGTCTCTACCCGCAGAGCTAGGACAGGAAGGTGAGAACGTCACGCAGCTGCAGATGGCAGCAGGTCCCAGGAAAGGGAGGGCTGCAGGGGCTGGTCCCTCCTCCTGCTGCTTACAAAGCACTTTCCCTCTCAGGCGGCTGCAGGGGAGGCAGAGTGGGGTTGCTGGCCAGGGGGGCTGACAAAGAAATGCACTCTGGGAGGGGAAGTGGCTTGCCCAAGGTCATGGGCTGGGCAGATTCTCCCTTAGTCCTAGAGACTCCTCATCTCTTGTTCCTAGCTGCCACCTCTTCAGGGGACCTTGTCCCCAGAGCAGAGCATCGGTAACCACAGGATTGGCCTGGCTGGCAGTGGGTTGCCGACTTGGCCCCCTTCTGTACTAGGGTAGGGCCTCCCACTGCTCCGGGCCACCTCCCCACAAGGCCAGGCTTTCTGAAGACACTCATTGCCCAGCGAGGCAGGCACCCAGGTGCCATGCCAGGGGAGGAAGAAAACACGTTGTATTTTTCCCAAGGGAATGCCTGGAAAAGAACTAGCTCTTGTCACAGAGACAAAGCAGGAAGGAGCAAGGCCCTCACCTCATGGGGCAGGGGGGGCGGGGAGCCCAAGGTTCAGAAAGGGGGAGGGACCTGTCTGACAAGGCTGAGCAGATCAGTGGCAGGGCCAGGAAGGAAGCCACGTCTCCTGGCTGAGCCCGAGGCCCTGTCCGCTTCCCCATCCAGCTCCCTTCCCTATCACTGTGCAGTAAGTTCCCAGTGACCACTGCGTTCTCCAAACAGAAATCAAGTCCTATCCACTGTCATCGTTAAGAGCTCTCCGAGCTCCCATGGCTTCTCAGGAACCGGCAGCAGGTGACGGAATCTGGGCCACAGGAGGCCGTGGGACATGGCTTCTGGCCGGACAGCGCTTTACTGCCAAATACTGCTTGGTATCCGGCCCTGTGCCATGGACTTCATGGCTCTGTCCCTTCCAGGCCTCATGCAGTTCCCAGCTGTTGGCATGGACAGCGGGTTCCCAGAGTCCTGTGGCTGCTGAGTGAAGGAGCACCTGAGGGGGTCCTGGGCACGCGCGCGGCTCAGCCTCCTCCTTGGGGCCCTGCTCTGGGAGTGTCACTGGGTGGCCAGAGGCCTGCTGTGGTCCTGCCCGTAGCCTTAAACCCAGAGAACCAGCCTGCGCCTTTTTTTGGATTTTTCTTTCTGGTTCTTCTGGAGGATCAAAGCCTAGAACTACAGAGTTTGGGGTGGTTTTATTTTTGCTTTCTAGAAAACAAAAGTTTACGTGTCTTCAGTAAGACAAGCAGTATTTTACTGTCACAGAGCTCTGGGCACGGGGAATGGGGGGTTTGGCCCAGGCTGGGCCCTAATACTGCTCTCTCTGCTCCTCCCACAGAAGGGCGACGACCTGGAAGAGGGCGTCACAAGTGAAGGTACGACTGGGCCAGCACCTTGACAGCTCCCCACCTTCTGTTGGCTACCCCTGTCCCAGACTCTTGAGGTGCATAGGGGCAGGCACCCCACTGTCTTGGAGCCTCCACTGCCAACGTATCTCCCGGTGCCCATCCTTGCTTGGCCTGGCCTCCTGGGCCGGGGGCTTCTCTGCTCTGTCCCAGCCAGGCCCCGTGCTGATGAGGGAAGTGTCAGAACATGTGACTTTAAGAAGGTCACAGAGCTAGTGAATAGTAGGTCCCGATTGCCATCCCAGGTCAGCGTGACCCCCAGATCTGCAAGCCTAATCAGTTTGTCCCTACCCCCGAATTCTTAATCTAGCAGAGAGACAAGACATGCTGTGCAGTCCCCAGGGCTGCATAGGGAACTCATCGGGCCTGGCGTTCTGGGACCCCACTTCTGGGGGGCCAGTGGATGACGGGTCGGGTAGGGAAGTTCCCATCAAGGTCCTCCAACCCCCCCCCATCTCGCCCTCTCCTTCTCTCCCCTGCTCCTCCTGTCTCCCCCACTCCTGCCACTCTCCCCTCTGCACTGCCTCCTCCCTGCTTTGCCAGACCATCTGGTCAGACCCCCTCCACTGGCAGAACCTTGCTTGGAGGATGAGCATAGGGTAGGGGGATGTTCTCTGCCAAGTTTAAGTGGGGACTTGCCCCTCCAACTTTCTCTGCCCTGCCTCCAGTGCTGATCTGGTGCATGGAAAAGCCCCAATTTAGAGGGGTGGGGCTGGAATCGTACCTGCCCCTTCCCCCTGTACCATCTGCGGGTAGCCAGGCTTCCTGCTTGCCCTGGAGGCGGCAGAGGGGGAAATCAAGCCTGGGTCTCTGGGCAGCAGACGGCCCAGAAGCACCCCTAGCTCTGGCTGGCTGCTCCCCTGCCGCTCCCTGCCTCCCTCCTTCCCTGGCAGGCAGCCCAGGCTAATGTGCTGAGGGTGGGGACAGTGAATGGGGCTCCGAGGGGAGCAGGTGAGATGTGGTGGTTAGAGCCTCACTGTGGGCCTAGCCTCCTACCAACGCTGCCCCTTGCCCTGGTTTTGTATTGCAGAATTCGATAAATTCCTCGAAGAAAGAGCCAAAGCTGCTGAAATGGTTCCCAACCTCCCCTCGCCCCCAGGGGAGGCCCCGGCCCCGGCCCCAGCCTCAAACCCCTCCGGTCGGAAGAAGCCTGAGCGGTCAGAGGATGCCCTCTTCGCCCTGTGAGCTGTGCTGCGGTTCGGCTCCCCAGATGGCAGGTCACTCCTTATTCCCCCGGTCCACACTAGGCACTGGCCATTCCTCCCATCCCCAGTCCTCACTCGGTCCTGTGCTGCTGTGTCTCCATGGAAACGCCACTGTGTTTGCTCCCAGGCCTCCCACTAGTCAGGACCAGCTTTAGCCACCTTTTTCTCTCTGGGTGGTGGGACAGCATCGATGCAGCCAGAGGCTCTCTTCCCCTGCCCCCCCCCCCTCTGGCCCACAGGCTCCCTCTACCCATGTGTCCTCCCCAGAAGAACAGGCAGTGGGACCCAGCCCCAGGCAGGGCAGTCCCCGTGGGACCATTTCCTGAGGAGACACCTGGACTGCCTTTCCTCCGGTTCCTGCCCACAGAGAAGGGGGTCCGACCCCAGCCCCTTCCCCCCTGTGCCCTGCCCCTACCTGACTCAGTGGGTCTCCTTGGACCGGCCTACGCTCCCATGCCCCTGTTCCAGAAAGGGCTTGTCTGCACCTATGGGCTTGGTCTCCCTGGAATGCTGCTCCCTGACGCGTGTCACCTTGTGGCACTTGGCGTGCTCGGCACTTTAGAAGGCTCTGTGGGTGCCCTTGTGTGAGGCTTCTCACCCTCTTGACCCTCTCTCCATCGCTCAGCTGCTAACCCGGGCCCACGCCAGGCTGGCTTAGCAGCTGAGCCTGGGAGCGAGGGGTCCCTGATGGACCTAGGGAGAGGGAGAGCCAAAGGCAGTTGCAAAGACGGCACGCGACCCACGGATGATGGTCACGAGGCACACGGGTTAGCTCTTGCAGAGTTCACACAACCGTAAACCAAACTGCCCCACGTCCCCATCTGTGGAGGGGCCCGCACGGGGAGGAATTGCTCTGGCTGCTTGGGAAAGCTTGGTGGGCTTGTGAGCACACCAGGCTCGGGGCTTTGGCCTGGTCCGTGGCAGCCTCTGTGCCTCTACCTCCAGGGCCCAGGAGCAGATGGCTCTGCACCATATTTGGAGATCCAGTGACCAAGGGGCTGGAGTGACCCTAGGGTCCCTGCACTGCTCCTTGGTGTGCTCTCCGCTTCCTCCACAGAACGTCCTGACAGCCTGACCTCTCCCTGCCCCCAACCCCCCTTGCTGCTGATTTGTACCCTCTCTCCAAGCCAACCTAGAAGACTAACAGCCTGGGGCTGAGAGCTAGGGGTTGAGGATACCTGCTCCCGTCACTGGGTGTTTCTTGGCCGTGGGCAGGACGCTCAGGCTCGGTGCGGTCCAGGGTGCAGCCCGCCCCGCCCCTGTGCCGCGGTTGGCCAGGAAAAGAAAAATGCTGCGGCAGCTGCTCCGAGCTAGCCCGTGAGTCCCCGGGGCCCGGGTCAGTGTTCCAGAAGGCGCTGCCCAGGTATCGGGGGCAGACGTGTTCCCAAGCTGTGGCGTGGCCAGCCCTTCCCACCTGGCAGCCGGAGTGGGGTCAAGAGGCCGGGCTGGGCGCAGGCCAACACCAGTGCCTCAGGCTCTGGAAGAAGCATTTAGGCCACGGCCCAGCACCTCTGGTGGAGAGCGAGGCGCTGCCTAGCCCAGAACCCTGTGCCCTGGTCCAGGGTCTGGCTGGGGGCCCTCCTGGCAGGACCAGCCGGGGGTGTCACACTCCCGATTCCTCAGAGGACGTGCAGGAAACTCCCCCTCAGAGATCAGGGCTCAGCCAGCCTGACTCCAGCCCTGCCCTCCCTGGCAGCCAGTGCCACGCCTCTACTGTCCCCCCTCACCCCTTGGTCCTCTCCTCCTCTTGTCAACATTGCTCACAGGCGGAGACCCCTGAGGTCTGCCTATTTGGACGTTAGGAAGTCTTAAGTCAGCTGGCTTGACGTGAGCTGCCGAGAAGGTGGCTGGGATGGTCTGATTACACCTAGCGACCCAGCTAGTACCCTCCGGTGGCCTGGAGCGCTGGTCTCTGTCAGGGCCAGGGGCCCTTCCCTCCGTGGCCAAGCCCGGCAGCCTCTGAGGGAAGAGCCAGCATCCCCGCCTTGTGGAAGGAGAAGTCCCCCCAAGAGCAGGAGCCTAAAGGGCCCAAGGGGAGAGGAGGCTCCTGGCAGAGAGTAAAGTCGAGGCCTGTGTCTGTCTGGGGGAGAACCCAGCACAGCTGCTCTTAGTACCCACAGTCCAGAGCTGCCCCCCAACTCCAGGCAGGGCTTGGAGAGTCCTGGCCGCCCCTGGGCGGCAGATGGTGATGGAGCCTGTGGGCTGGCAGGAAGGCACTGGCTCACACAGGGGAGAGCCCCCTGCCTTCCCAGTCTGCGGCTCCCTTCCTGTCGACAAGTCCTGTCCAGAGGCAGCCTGCCCCTACCTGGAGGCTGTGGTGACACATGTGCGAGGCCCGCGCAAAAAGCCAAGCAGGGGCCCAGGTGGCCTTAAGGGGGTGCTGCTCAGCCCTTTCTGTCCTGCGGCCTGCAGGCACCCTAGGCCACTCAACCACTGGTTCCCTTCCATGTGGGGAGCACAGCTCCCAGGCTCCCTGCTTGGGGAAGGGAGCCGAGCTCCGGCAGGAAAGCTGGCCAGTGCCTACCCCCCGGGAGAGTGAGACCCTCACGAGCCACCAGCCGCTCCACAAGTGTTAGAAATCACAGATACAGTATGTACTTAATTACACTAAATTATTGCTGGGATTCCTTATAAGCACTAATTATACCTGATTATAGGTTAAAATATTTATTTTGTCAAAATATTTTCTTGGGAATGTGTTTAACCTTTTCTGTGTTCATTGTGTGCTGAGATGAGAAAACTAACCATTTCTTCCTGCCTACTTTTGTGGCCAGTGGGCAGCTGACCCAGGGCACACTAGTGGGCTTTGGGCCAGCCTGGCCCAGAGCAGTCCCTGCCTGGGAGCCCCCCTCCCAGGGACTGAGCAGGCCGACTGGGGCCAGGCCGAGAGGTGACCCGCCTGCTTATCAGCCGGCACGGGACAAGGGGTCTCTGAGCTGAAAGGGCTTGATGCTGGCTGGGGCCGGAGGGAAGGGTGACTTCGTCTGTGGTCCGTCCTGTCTTTCTGTTTTGTCAGCCCCATCGGTGTGAGTGATTGGGCCATCTGCCTTGGCTCACTGCCCTTCCCTTCCTCCCCCTGGGGTCCAGAGCAAGGGGGCCTGGGGAGCTGTGGGGCCCTCACTGTCACTCAGGGCCTCCCACAGGAAGGGTGGTGGCAAGGGCTGTGGATAGCGGTGGCAGCAGGCACCTGGACCCCTCCGGCTTCATGGGGCAGACAGTTGCTCAGCCTCCTACACTCTTGTCCCTCCTCTTCCTTCCTGGTGCCCACCCCCACTTTGTCTCCACGTCTGCTACACACGTTTCTAACTCAGTCTGACCCAGCCTTCTGGAGGACTGTGGGCTAGCAGGGGAAAAGCACCATGCAGGAGTGCCGTGTTCTCTGCCTGGCCCCAGCCAGCCCACCACGAGCCTGTCCTCCATGTGCTGTAGGGACTCTGGGCCCCTCTGCTCGTCCACCCCCATGGGGAACAGCCAGCTTCACCACCATGGCTGAGTGTGCGTGCCCCCAGAAGATGCCCCCTGTGGTACCCGCCTCTCCCAGTGCTCGTCTCCGGCCCTTCCTGTCCATGGGGGTCCAACCCAGGCTGCCCCTGCGGCCACCAGCTGTCAGCCCTGAAGTTCTGCTCCTCCTCTCGTGTCTGAAATCTCCAGGCTCCCCTGGAGAAAGGGGGATGGATATTTGTTTTCTAAAGTTTGCACTTAATTTGTGAGGGTCTCAGGATGGGGGGGGGGGGGGTTGTTGAAAGAGAGACGTGTTGAGTTCGTTGTCCAGTCCTGGAAGTCTAATGTTCTGTCACTGTTGTGCGTTTCTGTGGGCAGAGCCGGTTCTGGAGGGCGGGTCGGTGCACTCGAGGCTCAGCGCGTCCATCCACCCACTGGCTCTCCTTCCAGATACTGTCTCTCTAGTTTGGGTTCTTGCATGTAAAATACACAATAAATAAATGAACAAACTGTTCCTCTGTGATCTCTATGGAGTCAACTGTGACTGTCTAAAGGACCTGCCAGTTCTGGGCACCTGCTTTTTTTTTTTTTTTTTTTTTTAAGTGTTAATTATTTTTGAGAGGGGGCAGGGAGGGAGAGCTGGAGGAACAGAGAGGAAGAGAGAGAATCCCAAGCAGTCTCCGCACTGTCAGTGCAAAGCCCGATACGGGGCTTGAACTCCCGAACCGTGAGATCATGACCTGAGCTGAAACCAAGAGTCGGACACGTAACCCACTGAACCACACAGGTGCCCAAGGGCACCTGCTTTCTCTAAGCAGGGGCTGCCCCAGGGGCCCCGCTAAAGGAAGCCATTCTGGAAGCTTGCTCCACTCCCCCTTCACCCATGCCCAGGCTGTTTGAGGGTGCCGGTGAGTCTGGGCTAAAGGAAGATCCCCATGCGTGTTCCAGTTTGGCTGTCTTGGGGCACAAGGCTGGTTTGGGGGTGTTGGTTGTAGCAGCTGGAAACCTGCCATGGCCTGCTTGCGAGCTCTACCAGAGCCCGTGGTTCTTCCTACGTCTTATGCCAGGCCTTAGGCATGTTGCGGGAGGCCCTCAGCCCTGTCCCAGGTATCCAGGCCTTGGGCAAACAGGCCAGAGCCATCTCCTCCTGGGCTCCCCAAAGTCAGGCAGGCATCCACCGAATCCTCTGGACAGCTTGCGCCACACACTGAGTTTAAAAGCTGCTGCTCCAAGGACCACTCCCCCCTTCTAGAAACAGCTTTATCGAGATCTGATTCACATAGCATACAATGCACCCATTTTAAGTGTCCCATTAGGTCATTTTCAGTCTATTTGTAGAGTTGTGCAGGGACCTCAAGATCCCTGCATCATCACCATGATCAATTTTTGAGCATTTTCATCACCCCAAAAAGCAGTACCCCACACACACACCCCAGCGCTCTCCGTTTTAAAAGGTTTCTGTCCTGTCCTTTCCTGGGAGCTGGCCACTCTGGGTGCTTGCTGCCAGGCCACGGTCCTCCAGGAAGCAGGCCCAGAGGCGCAGGGGTCCTTGAGCAGCACATTATGGGAGCCACGTGGTGCCTGCATCTTCTCTGAGTGGCTCAGAGGAGCCTGAGAGCCCTTTAATCCCTACACCACACAGGGTTTGAGGATCTGAAGTGGGGTGGGCTTATCAAGCCCCCAGGTGAACCTGGAAGAATTGCAAAGACATCTACCCAACCTGTTGTATTCAGGTGAAAAGACAGAGCCGGGAAGACCCACGCACTTACCTGGGTTTGCCCAGCGCTCCAACTCAGACCTCGCAGGCGAGGCCATCCCATCCACCTTGAACACCAGCCCTGCAGGAGGGCGGCTCAGGCGGGGGCTGCCCTGCCTCCTGGTATAGGGCAGGAGGGACCACGACAGGGGGCCGCAATGGGACCATCCCAGGTTAGAAGTGGCAGCACCCAGCTCCCAGTTGCTCTAGGGAGCTCTTTGGAGCTCTGCCTGTTTCTGGCCAGTGAGAATGAGAGGCTCCCACACCAGGGGAGTGTGGGAGTGGGCCTCTGAAGGTTGGGAGACCCCCAGTCCCCAGTCCCGGTGAATAGAAGGTGTGGATCCTGAGCCCATTCTCTGCCCCCAGCCCTGTACAAGGCACTGTGAGTGCCAGAAGAGGCCCGAGCTCTGTGGACAGTGGCTTGGCCCTGAGATAACCACCGTGGAGTTGCCAAGACACGCGGTCAGCACGTGTTCCTGAGAGTTTGCTGTGTGCCAGGTTGGTGCTGGAGGGGAGGGGCTGCTCGAGTCCTACCCTCAGGGAGCTCCCAGCCTGGTTCAGTTCCCAGAATCAAGGACATTCTGCAGCCAGGAGGCACTGGAGCCCTTTTCCAGGGCTTGCAGGACCAGGAGGCTCTGGGGGAGCAGGCAAGGCCCAGAGTAAGGAGCTGCTGTGTGAAGTTGCACTGGGCAGGCCCGCCACAGGAGGGAGAGGGTGGTGAGGCAACTCTGACCTAACTGACCAGACTCCTGGGAGGGACCTCGAGATCCCTGGCAGGGACTTGCCAACATGCATTTCCCCAGTACATTAACAGCTGCTCCTCAAAAGGGGTTCTATGGAGAACAGTCTGGGAAATGTAGAAGTAAAGTTAAGCAGTGTTAAGACCTCTTTAGTCAAGATAAAGGTGGTTTGTGGCCCAAACTGCTCAGAGATGCCATATTGGAACTTTTTTCATTGTGGTAGAAAGACGTTTGATTTAGTCAGAAAGAGGGATTTGTTGACTTCTGTAACTGAAAAGTTCTGATAGTTCAGCTTCAGGCATAGCTGGATCCAGGTGCTTAGGGATTTGGTTAGTAATTTGTCCCTCCCCGTGTCTTGGCTCTGCTTCCTCTGGGTTGGCCCTTCCACGTGGTTAACTGAAGGCTGCCTGCAACCCCTGGCTGACTTTCCATAAGCAGAGAGAAGGTACTTCTTAATAGTTCAAGCAAAGTCCCAGAACCCACCCTGAGAAACCAGGCTATTAGCAGAGAAGGGATGAAATCTGAGGAGGCGGGGCACCTGGCTGGCTCAGTCGCAGAGCACCACCGGTTGTACGTTTGAACCCCATGTTGGGTGTAGAGGTTACTTAAAAATAAAATCTTTAAAAAAAGGAAAATAGAGGAAGCATCATTAGTCACTGCAGCGTGGGTGGAGAGGGCCAGAGATAGGACTGACACACTGAGGGGTGGAGACTTGGACAGAGACAAGCTTCTGGATTCCTCCTCAACCTTTGGTTGTCTCCCTTCATCACAGCCTGAGAGGAGCTGCTTTCTAGCTATAGGTGCCCTCCCCAGAGATCTGGAGGGGGCACTGTGGGACCACTGTGGGGCTTCTCATGGCTCACGCAGGGTCCCCCTGCTCACCAGTCACACGCTAAAGCACCTGAGGAGGACAGTCTTTTTTCCAACCCATCTCCTTTCCAAGAAAAGAGTCTCCTTAGGGTCCCCAGGGACCAGGGGCAGAACAAGAGGACTTGAATAGGCATGAGCCACCCAGAAATTCCACTTTATTTCAGAGCAAGCCCCTGCCCATTTTTGTTGGGTGGCCCTCAGGGGAGTCTGGTCAGGGCCTCCAAGCCCGGGCCCTAGGCATCCCAGCAAGCAAAATCTCTGCTTTCGGCACTAGGGGGTCAGCGGGATGTTTCTGGAAACCGAGTGGACTCCTCTGCCCGGTGCCATCCCCTTCTTGCCCCCACGCCCTCTCTAAGAGCACCCTAGCAGGGGTTGCAGGCTTCACTGTGGGTCCCTGAACAAGTCCTTGCTCCTTCCTGGTGTATACTCCCCTGATCTATAAATTGGGATCATGGGTGGTAAACCCAATGCCTCATTTATGAGTGAAGTGGCCCAGGTGTGATACCTGGGGGCTGATAGGAACTGTGGCGGGGGGGGGGGGGGGGGGGGGGGGCGGGGAGGTCACAGCCCTGGCTACAAGGCACCCAGTTGTGGAGCCCAGGGTTACTCAAAATTCTCATTTTTCAAGAAAAACCAGAAATCCAGCCTTTAAGTGGAATCTTCCACACTTGACAATTAATTCAAAATCAGAACCCACGCAGAATTGGATTTGGCTTGTGGAGGTCAGATGATGTCTTGGGGTCCCCATGTACTCTTCCTGCTACCAATTCAACCCACCTCATTCTGTGACTCCCCCTGAGTCTACATCTGGCCTCACCCCAGATAGCCTGTTAGCACCCAGGGGAAAAACGTCCCCCTGCCCCCCCCCCCCCATTCTTCACTGCTGTCAGCTTCATCCCTCACGGTGCAGCAGAATTGGTGGTTCTACCGGATCTTTGGTGGAGTGTCTGTTGAATGACTCACTGATGAACCTGGAGGTGACCTCTGTTAGTGAGGTGGTTTGGGCAAAGCTGACCCAAAGAAGCTCAGAGAGGGCTAGAAATAATTTGTCCAGTGCACAGCAGAGGTCAACACGGAATGAGAATATAGGGTCATCCAGGACCAGAATCGTCCATGTCAACAGCCGTCCAGATGGAGAAAGAGCAAGCAAAGAGTCCCAGGCTGGCTCTGTGCTGCTTGGCCCCCTAACCTGAGCAGGTGCTAGCTTAGCTACTGCAGAAATGAAGGATACATGGGGGCAGGCAGGGTTGCAGGGGGACTCCCGGAATGGGGAGGGGTCTTAGTATTCTCCTGGGCAATGCCCAGGGTTGCACAGTGCCAGCAGCCCTGGCAACGCTAGTGCCTGCCCCTCTACCCATCCTTGGGCTCCGCCAAGATGAGTAGCCGAGGCCCTGTCCGTGCCCAAAATGTCTTGGTACCCCTATTTCACAGTTGGCAAAGCCGAGGTCGGGCAGGGGCCCCGCTGGGTGACCCAGCCTCTGGGAGCTGGGCGGGCCTCACAGCCCGGAGGGGCCCCGGGCAGGAGGGGGCGGTGCCGTCCCAGGTCAGCCCCGCCCCCGTGTCCGGACGCACACCTGGCGGCAGTCCCAGCCAGGTGTCTGGCCTGGAGGCCGGGCCGAAAGAGCAGGCCCAACTGGTCCCGAGGGCCCAGACCCTGCCAGCCCGCACCGCGGTCCCGCCCCACTCCCACCCCGGGTCGAACGGGCGCGGTGCATGTGACCCAGGGCCCGGCTCCCGGGAGTTTCGCGCTGACGCCGAGTCACCCCACTCGGGGCCGGGCGTCCATTGGCTGCGCCCCGGCCCGTGGGGGCGGGGTTTGTCTGGCTCCGCGCCCCAACTCCCCTGGGTCTCCGGCCGCTGCCCTGCCCCGGGTGAGGAGCCAGCACCGCTCCTCCGGCTGCCCAAACCCTGAGAAAATCAGGGACGACAGCGCTGTGCGGCCGTGGGCAAGTCGCTTTACCTCCCAGTGCCTCAGTGCCCTCATCTGTAAAATGGGAATTACAGCCCCGTCCTCCTGGGATTGTTGGGAGGAAAACATGGGTTAACACCGGTAAGCGTCCAAAGATTGTTGCCAGTGCAGACACAGCCTGCCAGCATCACTGTCGGCCAGGCTGGGACCCCTGCCCCTCCTAGACACACCAGGACGGGGTGGGGGTGGGGGGGCATCACCACATCACCACGGCTGTGCCCCTCCGTGCCCTGGCACACTCCTTCCTTGTGTGACTTCGGATCACTCCAGCCAAGAGAGGTCTGGGGGGCTTGTTTGGGAGTCTCAAGCTATTTAGGGGGAGGAGCCACCAAGAGCTTTCCCTGAGAACTGCGGAGCCCCATCCTGTCTTTCCTCACTCTCACCTTGAGAATTGCCCTTGGCAACGTAAGGCTGTGAAGCAAAGTTTTTTGTCTTTTAGGTTGCAAAGGTATAAAGCACCCCCCACCCCAACTATCACCCATGGCAGGGGCTTCAATTTCAATTGGCATTTCTGGCCTGGGCTGCAGGTCTCCTGTTGACCCTGCCTTTCCCTCTTTCTCCTAACTCCTGCAGTTACGGCATGCATATTTATTGACTCATGCTCTTTACATATCCGGTAAATTCATTTAAAGAACGGTGAGGCAGGTATGTTGTGATGATGACTCCAACACACCCTACCTGCCTCTGCAGAGTGATGCAGGAAGGGTTATTCTCATTTCACAATCCAACAGCCCGAGACTCAGAAAAGTGGAAGGGCTCCAGGTCACTAAGCAAGCGGGTGAAAAGCCAGGCCAGCATCCTGACTCTGGAAAAAGGTGTTTGTTTGTTTTTAATGTTATTTATTTTTGAAAGAGAGAGAGAGAGAGACAGACAGACAGAGCGTGAGTGGGGGAGGGGCAGAGAGAGAGGGAGACACAGAATCCCAAGCAGTCTCCAGGCTCTAAGCTGTCGGCACAGAGCCCCACGCGGGGTTCGAACTCATGAATCAAATCGCGAGATCATGACCTGAGCCGAAGTCAGATGCTTAACTGACTGAGCCACCCAGGTGCCCCCCCTCTTTTAATGTTTATTTATTTTTGAGAGAGAGAGAGAGAGAGCGGGGGGGGGGGGGCAGAGAGAGAAGGAGACACAGAATCTGAAGCAGGGTCCAGACTCTGAGCTGTCAGTGCCCTATGTAGGGCTCTACCTACTAACCGTGAGATCACTCACGACCGACACCCGTAAGATCGTGACCTGAACCTCCCAGGTGCCCCTGGAAAATGTGGCCTTCATAGGCTTCACTCAGTAGCCGCTCTTCTCCCCACTCCTCTCCCTGGGAAGGACTGTTAGAATTTTCAGGTTAGTCACCAGATTCCCAAGGCCTCCTGGGTGCTTGGCTCCTGCTTGGGGTGGTAAGGGACTGGGTAGGGGGGCAAGATGAGAGATGGTTGGGGAGAACACAGATCCCTCTATGCTCCCCAGCAGAAGTTCATCTAGATCCTTGGGCGGATGCCAGAGCAGGGCCATTTGGGGGGCAGATGCGGTTTGGAGACCCCCATGGCTTCTGGCCACTCTTGTTCTGGGTAATTTTCCACAGCAGCCACTTCTGGGAGGGAAACAAAGAGAGCTGCATGTACAGGCTGAGCCCTTGGGACTTGGGCCTCCAAGTCTCTCCTGGCCAAGGCACCCCCCTTCTAAAGTGCCCCACTAATTTTACTCCCTCAGAAGGTGTGGCCAGACAAGCTATATCTGGAGCCTGAGCAAGACAGTATTTGGGCTGGCATGACTCACTGAGGTCAGGGGCTAGGAGAGACTGGGGGTCCAGACCTCTGATGGGTCTTCTTGGCTACTCTCCACTTGCATACTTCCAGGGACAGGCAGCTCACTGCCTTTCCAGTTTCCGATACTCAAATGTTCTACTTTATCTCAATCCGTCTCCATGGGTCCCTCCCCTGCCACCTAGCTCTGTCCCCAGTCCACAGGGCCCAGGGTTTGGCCTCCAGCCATTTTCCTAGCCAAACTGCCTCCTCTGACCCAGACCCAGCCTGTCATGATCCAGGGCAACCTGGCTCAAGTCTAAAGCACAATCCACCTCTTCCTTGTGTCCCCATTCTGGCTGCCGCCAGTGCTAAGCACCGAGTTTGGAGTCAGATAGCCCTGAAGCCCCGTTGTTGTCCCTGGGTAACTGTGTGCTTGGGCAGTTAGAACTCTGGGTCTTCCTGTGTTCCCGGTTACTGAGGCCAGCTCACCTCCAGGGGCTGTACTGGGTCCACTGGCTCCCAAATCCCTGCCTGTACTGTCACCACAGCTGGATCTGGGAGGAAACCTGATTAAATCAGGAAGGGAAATTGTCTTTTCCAGGCTCCCTTTGGGCTATCCTCTTATCAGGAGACCAATCTGATCTAAGGAAACTGGGGGTGGGGGTGGGGGTTGCAGACTGATCTCACAGGCCCAGCCCCCTGCCCCCCCCCATGTAATCACTAACATCCCAACCAGCCTATGGAGAAGCAGCACCAAGCTCCAGTTCCAGCTAATGAAACTAAAGCACAGAGTTGGCAGGAGAGCTCACAGCAGGTCTTTACAGCTCGCTCTATCTTGGACAGATCTGTCTTGTTCTAAAGAGCCAAATCTAGGAAGTGAGACTTGTCCAGACCCCACAGCTCACCAGCCCCAAGTCCAGAGACATTTGGGACAGGCCCTATCCTGGAGTTTCCACCCAGACCCCTTGCTTGGTGTTGGAGAAACTGAGGCCCAGGGAGGGCCCATTGCCTGCCCGAGCGTCCCTGCAGCAGTGGGCCAGAGGCTGGATAAAATGAATGACTGGAGGGCACACTGATGGAGGGGCCGGTTGGAGGTAGGTTTTCGAGGCTGACCCGGTAGCCTGGTCCCGGCTCTCTCCAGGTAGGGTGGGGCCGGCTACCCTGGAGGGCGGGACCTCCCGACAGAGCCCCGCCTCCGCCCCGCCCTCCCTGCGGAGCCACAGCGGGGGAACCCAGTTTCCGAGGAACTTTTCGCCGGCGCCCGGCCGCCACCGGGGCCAGGACAGGACGCGAACGCGCGCGGCGGCGGCAGCGGGTCGGGGCCGGCGGACGCGACACTCGCTGCGAAAGTCCGTACGCGGCGGCGGGCCCGGCGGGCCGCCCGGAGGAGGCAACTGCGCCATGGACGAGCCGCCCTTCAGCGAAGCGGCCTTGGAGCAGGCGCTGGCCGAGCCGTGCGAGCTGGACGCGGCGCTGCTGACCGACATCGAAGGTACGTCAAGGGCCGCTTGGGCTCCGCGGGAGCCGGGAGCTCAGGCGGCGACCGGCCTTTGTCTCCCCGGCCGGCGCGGGGCGCCGGCTCTGTACTGCTTGCGCGGGGCTTCCCCGCGTCTCTGGGCCGCGCGCTGTGGACCTCCTTGTCCAGACCGCTCTGAGCGTCCCTGTGCCCGCCCTGGCGTCTCGGGCCACGCCTCGCCGGGTCTCTTGGAGGCTCAGGGCCGGGCACGTGCGCCTCTGAGCGTCCCGGGCCCCACGCCGCGCAGCCCGTGAGTCCTCAGCCCAGTGTTGGCCGAGGCGGGAGCTTGAGACCTGGGCGTCGCCGAGGCCCCGCCCCTGCTCCAGCCTTGACGTCAGCTCAGGGTTACTCGCGGTCATTCCCTCCGGCCTGAGAGTTCAGCTCGGCTCAGAGCTCACGCGCATGCGCGCGTCGCTTCCTCCTGTCTCTCCTCCCTCTCCCCTCCACCCCGCCCCCGTCCGGTTCCCCTGGTCCAAGACGGGCATCGCTTCTGCAAAAAATCATTCAACATTTACTGAATGCCAGGCCGTTTCCTAGGCGTTGTGCGGAGGGGGGATTCACAGGCCGGCCTGGGATCCTCCTTTTCTTGGGAGTACGTAAATCCACCAGAAAAACCGCAAACGGATATTTAGTTGCAAGCTGGGGTGGAGCAGGGGTGGGGTGAGACCTCATTGAGCAGACTTTTGAGCTGAGACTGAGAGTCAGCCCTGGGCCCTCCTGGAAAGGATGTTTTCCCAGCCGAGGGCGTGTCAAGGGCGAAGGCCCTGAGTTTGAGGAGTTAAGAGGAATGCACTGGAGGTGAGGTTGGGACGGTTGATAAAAAGAGGATCCCCTGTGGGCTGGAGGGCGGACTAGGACTGAGGTTTACTCACATCTTTGAAAGCATCATTGTTTGCTTGACAGAGGAGGGGTTTGGGGACAGTGCGGCAGGTACCATTTGGGAGGCTGTGGCCCCACTTTGTAGATAGGGCAAACCACAGTCCCCAGCAGACTGCCCTCCGTGGTCGCTTCGCAGTTTCAGCAACACCGGCTAAATTGCGGTTGGTCGATGGGGAACCTGAGGCCAAGAGCACAGGACTCAAACCTTCCACAACCTAGACAGACATGTCCATGGAGCCCGTGGCACCTGGGGTTACCAAAACAGACACATCTAAGTCACCCACTCCTGTCTTACTGCAGCCTTGCATGGTAGCTCAGCTGGCTGTTAGCCTGGGGTCTTATCAGCTCCCCTTCCCCGCGGGCCAGGCCAGGGGAGGGTCTGGGAGGAGACACCCTGATTGTGGGGCTTTTCCAAAGCAGGACTTGAATCTGGACACTACTCACTTACTTTGACGTCCTGCCCAAGCTCTCTCAACCTCTGTGCCTCAGTTTCCCACTCTGGATACAAATGCTTCCCTTCCTAGGGGAGTTGGGAGAATGGAATCAGGGCAGGTGTATCCAGAAAACAGGTCTGGCATAGACCTTTCTTATTGACTCATAGAAGCATTAGGTCCTGAGGCCCAAAGGCCAGGCCCTCCCAGCCATTGGGGGCTGGGGGCAATTAGGCATCAGCTCTACTCTGTGAGAGAAGGGGAAAACACTGGGGCCTCTTGCTGGTTGGGGCTTGATGTTTGCCTGCCACAGTAGATTTCTCAGCTTTTATCCAAACTTTCTGTCCGCCCCCTGCCCCCCGCCCCCGCCAGTTACACAGAGGATCTCTTTGCATTATAGAAAAATTAGAAAGTGCAGGTGAGCAAAAATTAAAAAAAACAACAACCAAAATCTTCCTTAAACCCATCACACAGAGATAAGCTGTGTTAATTATGTGGGGGATTATTTTCTGTGTATGTCCATATATATATATATATATAATATATATATAATATATATATTAAATATATATATTAAATATATATAAATATATATATTAAATATATATATAAATATATATATATAATATATATATATTTGTTTTTGAATGGTTCTACACTTGTGATCTACTTTTTGAAAACATCATTGAGGTACAATTTACCTTTCGTAAGACTTACCCATTTTAAGTGTACAATAAATTTTTACATTGACCAAGTTGTGTTGACCATCACCAGTTAGTTGTGGAACATTTTCATCCCCTCTATTTACAACTGCTCCCTGGTCCACACCCAGCCTTCCACACCCAGCCCAGGCAACCGCTAATGTATACTTTTATAGAGAATAGGGTCCATTAGCTCACAGCAGGTTGTAACTTGCTTTGTTCCTGTATCTACAGCCAGGCAGCAGTCGAGTTCCTTGGTTTATCTACTGGGTCCCTCATTGATGGACATCCAGGTTGTTCTGTTCTTATAAACTGTACTGCAGGGGACACCGCAGGCCAGTCTTTGCTTGGATGGATCCTTCTTTAGTTGTGTAGGCAGAGGTTCTGGGAGGGGAATTTATAGTCAGAGACCAGGCCTTGGAGAGAGGCAGATTCAGGGTCTAGAGAGATGTGACTTGGGTGTGGGAAAGGTACGGTCTCCAGGTCCCCTGAGATGACAGAAGGTTGAGAGGTAGGCCAGGCAGGCCTCGAGTGCCTGAAAGGGTAGATGGACTGAATCTCGGAGGCAGTGGGGAGCCCTGGGGGGGATTGGAGCAAGGCGTTGCCATGCCTGGGTTATATGTCGGAAGCTTCCTCTGGCCGCTGGAGTGGGGGAATCACAACACTAACTGAACACTTACTGTATCCCGGTACCTAGCTGACCATTGGGTCCCCCTGACAACACTGAGTGGGGTAGACTTCAGATCTTCGTCTTACAGATGAGTGAGTGCCTTGAGGCACACAGAGAGGTTAAGTGACTTGCCTGAGGTCACATAGCCAGAACCTGGCAGAACCAGGATTCAAACTCAGGCTGTGGACTCCAGAGGCCACGCTCTTAACTGCTGTACTCCTAAGAGTGGGGGTGGGGGTGGGAAGCAATAGAACAGGGAGCCCTGGAGGCTGCTCCATGTGGGGCTATGCTGGGGGCCTGGGAGTAGATCAAAGAAGGGTCAGAGGCCACGCTGTCACCTCCCTCTCCCAGCCCAGAGCAGCCTTGAGTCATGAGACGAGGACTGTCACCAGGCAAGGGGCCAAAGGCCTTGAGCTCCACCCAGCCCTGATGCCCGGCTTTGCCAAACCCTCTGTCCTATGACGGGTTTGGGGGCGGAGCTGCCAGCATGAGCCCTTAGTTCTGTGGGTGAAGGCATTGCCTGGGCCCGGTACACCCCAACCTCCGGCGAGCTCCGTCTCCTCCCAGGGCCTCCTGTTCTGGCTCTGTGCTTTGGGGGTCCTTGTGGCAGTGGGTGGAGGCAACGGGAGAGCAGTCCTGTGCCATGTTTGGGATTAGTGTTAAGCCCCGGGCAGGTTTCACTTCTCTGATTAATTTCTCAGATCTTGTACATGCTTTTAAATGCCGGAGAGGCAAGTGGCCGTGAGATTCCGGCAGGGGCCAGGCTGAGTAGTCACCCTGGGGGCGCTGGTTTATTTGAAGCCTTTGGTGGCACAGTTCATTCTCCTCTCTGCCCGGGTATCCCCACCTTCACTCTTTTTCATACCCCGGCAGTCCTCCCAGACAGGGTGGCCTTCCTGGATCTCACCCCTCCCCGCCCCAGCTCAGCACTGGCAGTGTTTTCTGGCGCTCTCCCGGCCCTGGGGTCCGTCAAGGTACCTGAATAAACCACAGGAGGGCCTGCCTTCTAGGTCTCAGTCCAGGCCTGTCTGGCTGTTTTCTGGCTCCAGGGCAGTCCTGGTGGAGAGAACACACATTGGGGGCCATTCTGCCACCCCCCTCCCCACCTCTCCCCATGTTATCTCACGCCCAGTTCTTCCCCCAGTCCCACCAAGAGGAAATACAGTGCAAGACTGCTTACTGTTCAGCTCTCAGCTCCGGGCATACAACTCCTCAGTCCCCAAACAGCGATGGCTCCCCAGTGCCCCCAAGATAAGGTTCCTTTGTCCCAGCATGGCGTTCCTGACCTGCAGGGCTTACCAGACCTGTCTCTTCGGGGGGATGGACAGAGGCATGCTGGGAGTAGGTTGAGGTGTCTGGGGGTTACCTCCTGTCCAATGTTCACTTCGCTGTGGACGCAAACATCCTGAGTGACCTGGTCAACCCCAGGCAGGGGTCACCGTCAGGCGGAGGACTGGGATCTGGACTTTGTCTGAACAACAGGTGCAGCTCAGTTGGGAATGGCAGCACTGACTGGCCAGAGGAAGTATCTCTGGCCTTGTCTCTTGCCAGCCATCGGCCCTGTGGATGTGCCCTTTGATCCCCAGACCCGACCAGGATGGCATTCGTGTGACACCTATGTCCCATGTGGCTACACAGAGGGGGTTGTGTGAGGGGAGGCAGGAGAGCCTTAGAGACAGATTTGGGGCTCCCACAGGGGGGGGATCTTCAAAAAAAATTTTTTTAATGTTTATTTTTTTGAGAGAGGGAGAGAGAGAGAGAGAGAGAGAGAGAGAGAGAGAGAGAGAGAGAGAGAGAGAGAGAGACGAGCAGGGGAGGCACAGAGAAAGAGGTAGAAAGAGAATCCCAAGCAGGCTCCATCCTGTAAGCGCAGAGCCCGACACAGGGCTTGAACTCATGAACCATGAGATCATGCATGACCTGAGCTGAAACCAAGTCAGAAGCTTAACCGACTGAGCCACCCAGGCGCCCCTGAAGGGGCAGGGTGGTCTTTGAGGCTGGCCCCAGGTGTGTGGTTCCCATGCTGAGTTTGGGAGGTGGCACAGGGAGAGTGTGTGGCCTGGAAAGGCCCACCCCCACCTGGAACCCTGCTCAAGCTCACCCCCTCCCCCCGAGTGACGCTCCAGCTCTCTCCCAGCAAGCCTGTCCCTCCCAGTCACATGCCAGGCCTACCCCTCCTAGGGCTCTGGGGTTCCCACCAGATCGCAGGGGTCTTCAAATTCAACCCCTGCTGTGTGACCATGAACAAGTGGCTTAACCTATCTGGCCTTCAGAGTTTCCTCAGTGTACTAAGAATAATGATAGAAGCATCTTCTTGTGGGTGCCTGGGTGGCTCAGACTCTTTTTTTTTTTTCAACGTTTATTTATTTATTTATTTATTTATTTATTTATTTATTTATTTATTTATTTAGGGACAGAGAGAGACAGAGCATGAACAGGGGAGGGGCAGAGAGAGAGGGAGACACAGAATCGGAAACAGGCTCCAGGCTCTGAGCCATCAGCCCAGAGCCTGACGCGGGGCTCGAACTCACCGACCGCGAGATCGTGACCTGGCTGAAGTCGGACACTTAACCAACTGCGCCACCCAGGCGCCCCTCAGACTCTTGATTTCAGCTCAGATCATGATTCCAGGGGTTGTAGGAGCGAGCCCCATGTCCGGCTCCTCACTGTGCACGGAGCCTGCTTGAGATTCTTTCTCTCTTCCTTTGCCCCTGTACCCTTCTCACGTGATCTCTCTGTCTAAACAAACAAACAAACAAATGAAAACCTTTTCTTGGAGTTGTGGGCAATCAGCCCGTTAGAGCTCAGCCCATTTAGAGCTCAGCCTCTAAATGAGCTCATTTAGATCAAGGGCTTACGTAGCACAGGACACATAGTAGGCCCTCAACCAATTTTCATCCTTTAGAGCACTTAACCAGGACCCGGCACCTAACATGTTTAGCTTATTATCCAAGGATCCTATGTTGGAAGTTTCTACGGGCTGTGGTTCCAAGTTCTGCGCACCCACCATTTTTGATTCTGGCTCTCTGCTTGGGAGACAAGGTGGGGCTGGGTAAAGTGGGGAGCCTCTCATCTCTCCCCCTGCCCGATCCCCAGGGGAGCAACACCCAGTCCTCAGCTACCATTAAAGATAAAGAGACTAGGGGCGCCTGGGTGGCTCAGTCAGTTAAATGTCTGACTCTTGATTTTGGCTCGGGTCGTGATCTCATGGCTTGTGAAAATGAGCCCTATGTCAGGCTCCGTGCTGACAGCCCTGAGCCTGCTTGGGATTCTCTCTCTCTCTCTCTCTCTCTCTCTCTCTGTCTCAAAACTAAATACACATTAAACAAAACAGCAGCACGTGGCCTTCGAACCAATACATCCTCTTCAGGTTGAAAACAGGCTGCAGGGAAACAACCCAAAAGGGGGAAATAGATGTACGGCACTACTCTTTAGACAGGGGACAGCTGCTCAGCGGTAGGGGACTGCCCCCAAACTGCCACTGTCTCGGGCCCTGGGTTGGTTTTCAGCTGCCAAAATGAGGAATAGGTGCCCC